>NC_071355.1:253840705-254193826 GCF_943734655.1 Sabethes cyaneus | reverse complement strand
CTTGATTCTGTAATGTGAGATCAACTTGTGCACTTGAAAACAGTTATTCATATACTTATTATGAATGGGCTACAACAATTCAATTCTTACAAAATTTTGCTTCACACAGTAATATCGATATATCTATTGTTTGAAAGCAAATAAGGTAAAAATGGTTTAATATTGCTGTTATAAAATGTTTACACATTTTCTCTCAAAGCATTCCATCTAAGCCTCCGATCAATGATAAAAGTTTGACAAAATTTAATATTTTGGTCTTTTAGTCAATCCAGTGACGCGGTTTATTATTCGAGATTGTTATCCTCAACCCTGATAAATATCGATTTGTTAATTTACAGACTTAAAATTAGTAGTCATTACCTTTCAGCTAATGTAGAAAAGAATTTATACGAACGAATAAAGAATCATTTTGTTTCCAAACAAATTAAATCAGGCAAGAGTTTTTGAGCAAACTACAAAAATAACAGAAATTCTAAAGATAAAGAGAGGAAGTATTAATTTGTAAAACTTCAGAATAAAATAACAAAAATATGCAAACGTGATAAAAATAGAGTAACGTTAAATTGATCCGATGCTTAAGTTCAAAGTTGGAATTATGCAATCATTTTTAACGTCTTATTTGTAACATCTTACAAATTGAATCATTGCGACGAATGGCATCAAAGTAGCAACTGTTTATTGAATTGAATTTTTATTGAATACCAAAAAGACAAAGGGAAAACTTTATGTATAATGATCAAAGGTATCTTCACGCCAACGATCTATTCAATCTTAAGCATTTTTCAAATAGAAAGGAACCCAAGTTCTGTAAGCCTCCTGATGTAAAGCATAAACTTGAAAAATGTTAAACTAAGAATTATGCTCTACATAGCAGTATTTTGCTAAGGATATTTTAAGCCATTCTTCAAACTAAATGGGCTGAAAATAAATCATCCAATAAACATTTTTGCGAAGGTGGGCATCGCTAAGTAGTAAGCGAATGGTGTGTTCGCTAGGGTTTAAATGTGTTAGCGCTTGCATTAGCTTCCGATAAATTAAAGTATCACTAAATGAACTGCTAGCTTGTCACCTATTTTTGAAAATAGTAACCAAAATAAGCATACAACTTCTTGCAAATTGATAAAATTGACCACTGACAGCCGCCACGCGAATAAATATAACAAATATATGTGGATAGTTGTATTATTTCCTAAAACAGTAGGGACTACAATCGTATTAATTCTAATAATCTCCCTCAGAAGAGATTCTAAATTAACAAAAGCAACTTGGAGGCTTGCTCATCTTACCATAAAAATGATGATTACGCATTTTAATTGGACAAAGCGTCTTTATAGCGTCTGCGGACGATATTCAGTGGAGTACAAACTGAAACCGGAGAGTGGCGGAGGCGACAATCAATTCGTATCGACAGCAAACAGAGCTCTTGCGACGTTCCTTCGTGCCTGTAGTGTCTCTAAGTGTATTGATCGGCATCGACTTTCATAACTCGACAGCTGGAACGGATGACGTACAACAGGAAGATTAACGGTCCCAAATGACTGCCTTGTGAGATTCCAGATAACGCCAGAATCGCACTTGATTAAAAACCTGCAACTGTCGCAATTAGTTTACGACCTACGAGGTAGGAACTGAACCAACGCAACATACTGCCGCTGATACCGAGCCTTTCTAATTTAGCAATCGCAATAGCATGATTGATTTTGTCAAACGCCGCAGAGAAATCAGTATAGATGACGGCCGCTTGAGCGCGATCTGCTAAGCTTTCCGCAACATCTGATGTGAGATTGATGTTCGTTGCTCTACCTGCGCAGAATCCATGTTGGTGATCACTCGAGTAATGTATACAGTGTGACAGCAGCGAAGTCATAACTACAAGCTCAAATAGTTTAGAAGACAAGATTCCTCGGTGGCTATTGACATCTTTCCGATCCCCGTTTTTGTGCATAGGAAACGCTCTTTTTGGTACCAACGGCATTGCAGCTCTAGTGCGCCGTAAATACAAAAGATTAAACTTTACTTTCTTCTCCAATATTATAGATAATTACTAGCTCTACAAATACTCCATACAACACTTTTTCAAATTCTGCTTGGTTGAAGTGCAGTAATCAAAAGAGCGAAATCGAAGTAAAAAGAGCACGCCAAGCCAAACCTGCATGTAAAATGATTTGACTGAATCAAACGTGCTTTGCGACCACTGTGGCGCCTGAGAAATTGGCGACGAGCAGAATGGAGACAGTTACTTGAAACAGCATGAGTCACCCCGGATCTATGCTGCAGACGACGACGTGTGTAAAGGGTGTCCCACATCAAATTGCACCACGGAAGAAACGCTGTAAAAAATTACTTAATTTACCGATCTTTTTCAAACTTTCAGACAATAAAATATAACCCATTAGTAAGCTTTTGGCATATTTGTTTCATTCAACATTAATACTATAACCGTATGCTCGCCCCTTACGAACTCCACTCAAAAAGTTTTGTACAACCTAGCTGCAGCTTCATCTGTACGGAAATTCACTTTTTCTTCATGTCTTCCTCAGACTTGACCTCCTCGGTATGCTTCCGTGGTGCCTGCTTCATAATAGCTTAGTATTTTTCGATGGGCTTTAGTTCCAGTGCGTTGGAGGCGTTCGTGTACTTGGGTACGAAAGTAACTCCGTTGGCTTCGTAGCACTCCAATACATCTTTTGAATATTGGCACGAAGATAGAGCCAGCCAGAAGATCGTAGGGCCCTCGTGTTGCTTCGACTGAGAAGTCAGATGCTTCTGTAAACACTCCTTGAGGTAAATCTGTCCGTTTACAGTCCCGGTAGTCACGAACGGCGGAGTCCGTTTGCCACATGATGTATTTCTTGGCAAACTATGTAAATTTCTGCATCCTTACTTCCTCCGGAATATCAAGCTCGTGCTGGGCGGTGAAGTACAGTAGCCCTGGAAGCTGGGAAGTCCGCCTTGACGTAAGTTTCATCATTCATGATGAGAGAATTTAGCGTTTTCCAGGTGCTGGCGCAAAATAAATTTGCGACGTTGCTTTTCGGGTGACGCCATTTTTTTCCAATTTTCGAAAAACTGATCGCGATAAAAATAGAGTGTAAACAATACACTCTAAGCTACTTCTACTCGAATTTTCAAGAGAAAATACCCAATGGATAATTTTCTTCCGTGGTGCAATTTGATGAGGGACACCCTTTAAGGTTGGATCGAATGCCCTTAAGGTCATCAAACGAATAACCATTTTTCCCCTTATGTCACTAATATGATAATATCCTTATTTGAACACCATTACAACATTGCTAATCGTTATTGAAGTTGTTAAATTTAAATTTTTTAGTTGTTAAATTTTAAGATCATGTGAGGACTACCAGTAAAGGTTATCAGTATTTGCTTGGTAGTTCACCGCAGTGATAGTGGGTTCAATTTGTTTTATTTCACCCATTATGTCGCAGCATATGAAATTTGTAATTTCAAAGTACACCGGCTCGTCACGTTATTGACAATATACGGTCTCGGTTGCCGCAAAAAGTGCTCAAACATTGGACAAGTAAAAATGGCAACGGATTATACTCCGAATAAGGCCAACTTCCTTCTTACTTACTTTAATGGCAACGGTCCGTTACCGATCCTGCGCCGAACGAATTACCGTCGCTCCTGGGCTGCCGTTCTCCAATCCCCACGAACACCAGCTGAACGTGCATCGTCTTCGACAGCACACACCCACCGGGTGCTGCTGCTGGTCTGCCTCGGAGTCTACGGCTTCTTCCTGGTTCTCTGCTGAAAATAGTTTTGGCTACTCTTTCGTCGGGCATTCTGATCACGTGCCCAGCCCATCGCAGCCTGCACTACCTTCACTATATCAGCATATTTGTATACTTGATACAGCTCGTGATTCATGCGTCTGCGCCACACTCCATTTTCCATTTTGCCACCAAGTATAGATCGCAGAATTTTACGCTCAAAAACCCCAAGCACTCAACGTTCAGCTTCCTTTAGCGTCCATGATTCGTGTCCGTAAAGAGCCAGTGTTCTGTAGAGCACCAGTTTTGTGCGAATTTGCAAACTACGGAACTACGAAAACCAGCTTGGTACTCGCCGACGAAGGACACCGCTAACGGTCTCAGTCTGCAGAACAAGATACGGGAAAGCACCTTGTAGGCAGAATTGAGCAATGTAATTCCTCGATAGTTTTTATACTCCAGTCGATGTCCCTTTTTGAAAATTGGACAAATGAGGCCATCCAACCACTCCTCCAGCATTTGTACTTCTTCCCAGACCAAGTTCCATGATTCAGTAAAACGCCTTTTATCTTAGCTTGGACACTACTATTCGCATTGACGAAGAAATTTCAAGCCCGCTCGGACTTCCATAGAGAACTAATAGGAAGAAGTCCTCTATGCTCGGACTTCTAAAGTTTTACAGATAAAACTCAATAAATCCCGGTTTTATTACATCTTTGTTGCCTTTAATGTGGAGAAAAACAATATTACAAAAAAAAAATACAAAGCAACAAAATTTGTGCAGCAAGGTTAAATTTGAAATTAGAAAGTATTTTGTGTACAAATTGGCTCAAATCGAAAGCTGTCCGCTATGCTCGGACATGATCAATTGATCTATTAAAACCTGCATCAATGGAAGAAAAAGATCCTAAAACAATTTATAATTTCTTATGAATCCAGTTTTTGTAGGTTTGCTGTATAAAAGTTGAATAAAGTTCTATTCACATAAAATGTTTGTTGAAAGTGCTGGTAAAGCGGAATGCACGCAAAAATGTACGCGGCAGCTCCATTTACAAGGCACATTGATAGGTTGACATCAATCTGATATGTTGCTACAATTTTATTCTAATTTTTTCTATCTTTTACATTGCTTATCTAATTTTATTTCACATAGAAATCAAAGATACAGCAATTCTAGACTAAGTAAGTATATTTCGCTGATTACTTTACTGTCCGGTCATAGAGGACAAGTTAGTGTCCGAGCGTAGAGGACATCACACAGTTTCCAAAAAAATAAGTTTTTTCTTCAAAATCTTGTATTTCATGTCAAATTTAAACTGTTTCGAAAAAATAACTTTAACAAGTCAACGTTTAGAAATGTTGCAACCTTATTTACTAAAAACATTTGCAACTACGCTTTCATGAATTTGCTCGATTCTCTCTGTTTTAAATAGTTGAACTTTTGTCAGTTCTCATTTGTTTACCTTTTGAAACAAAGACGTCATAATTGGGACACCATGAAATCTTGCAATTTACTATTGTTCACTTCTTTCCGAATATTTTTATCAGGCTTTGTTTTTGGGAAAGCTTAGTGTCCGGACATAGAGGCTGTCCGGCCACAGAGGACTTCCCCCTAGTAAAGCCACTATAATTTTCGCTCATCAGCTTATGATGCATATCACTAAATACAAGTTTGTCAAATAAGAGTCGTACTTCGAGGTACAATCGGTTTTGTGGGCAATGACTTGCCCCTCCTTCCAAGCAACATTCGGGCTACCATACTGCGAGACCATGATACCTGTTATTTATTGTTTTTGTTGTTAAAAACGGCAAGGATCTACATTATTTTATGCGAAGAGTATTATTACAAGACGAATGTTTTTTATGAGCGTCTTAGTGGAATACGAAAACTAAACGATCTCATAGGTTCACAATCTTACAGCTATCGTATTGGCTTAGAAAATGAGCACACCATCTTACCTACCTAAGCCTATACAATTGTTATTCAAAAGTTTTTGCTCACTTAAATTCAACTTTAAATACACTACTACTTTAAGTGTTTTCGATTTTCATGTTTTCCCATTTTTGCCTTCAATTGTTTTTACAATATATTATCCTGTTTATGGCAACAATTTCGCAAATAACACTCAAAGCCTGGTAAGAAAAGCAAGGCAAAGAACAAGAAAAAATCCAATTTCGATAAACACTGAATTGGCAACATTATTTTTATTTATTGCTGCCGTTTTTTTTCTAAATTGTAATATAAAAAGACCATTTCTATTTAAAAAATTGAAAACGATAGCATGAGAAGAATTGCAAAAGCATGCAAAAAATGGTTTCCAAACTGCATTCTGCATATGCACATTTTAACATATCTATGTAATACCTAACAAATCCCGACAATTCACAAACGTAATCGTTATTATGAACATAACTTTTAAATGTCCCTGGTTATATCCTTACCTGCTAAATCATATAGGTTTTAGCCTAATCGATTATTGTTTGCACTTGCACATATCATGCAAAATTCTGTATTCCAAAGATCATTAAAACGGAATGACCGAAAATTATGTCCTGCAACATTTGGCCATCCTAAATCAAAATTATCTCCATAGCAACCTATCACCAATCATCCGAAAAACTGCAATTCTCCACCGAGCCTGGTAGTTCGCTAAACAGGTTATCTTGCATGCTTTGCTGCTGCGGGCCTTTAGCCACCATGAACCGCAGTTATCCCGAAGTTTGCATCATTGTGTGCGAAAGCCTTCGGCCAAAGAGCCAACCAGCGCAGAGACAGCCTACGATGCCGTCGGAACTGAGTGTGTAATAAGAGAAAATTAATAAACAAATCATAATTCAAAAAGACCACCTTCTTCATGCTGTCGGCGGTCGTGCATGCATATTGATAAATTCATATAAGAACATAATTCCAATACACTTCAACTTCACCGGTTTCCCCTTCGAATACAATTAAAGTTTTCCCCTGAATATTTATTACATGGGAACTCTGCAGTTTCGATGTATGTGTTCGTGCTTGGACTGCATTGTGTGCATCGCAGGGGAAAACCACGCCCACTCGGATTAAACATGTAGTAGTTTAGACGAAGCAATTCGTAATTGTATGCGCTTCTGCACACCAACAAACATTTTACTGTAAGCTGGAATTAAATTCATTCGCAACGAAAACTTTAGCTTCAGTGGTCTTTCGGGTTGTGCCTTTGTACATTACCTTCGCGACTGAGCTGAGAGTGAGTTTTCTGTCGTCGTTTTTCCACGTTACAACTAAACCTCAGAGGCAATACAACTTTTCCGTTGATTATGATTCATTTGTCATTCTGTGGGACGGCATGTGTGAGGAATGGCTGGCCAGCTTGCTTGTGGGGGGTCGAAGCACGCTTTATTCCTGGGGTTTTTGTAAAGGCCCTGCAATAGAGAGCTTCAACGGTTCAGAACTGGGAGCCTGAGACAGAAGAAACCGGAGAGTGAAAAATCAATAAACTTGATAGTGCATCATCAAATCACACATACCCACGACCCAATAGTTGTTTTCGCAAACCATCTCAGATGTATACTCTCACACATGTACGCAGCTTTAAGGGGCTTGCATGGATCCTGCGGACAATTGGACCTCGAACGGCTAGCAGAAGGGTACATCATTTATATGTATATTAAATATTAAAATGATGACATTAGGATTTCATCTCGTGTGTTGTGTTACATGAAGAGTTGCAAGATATCGTTTTACGTTATGCAGCACAACAGTGCTCCTCACCAGCTCCGAGCCATTAATGTGGGACCACCACATTCAGATCTGGTTTGCAGTACTCGAGGGGCCGTCGGGTATTCGTCTATGTTAAGAAAAAGGGGCGGAGTGTATTTCTGCTGTGCACGCTCAATTCCAATTATTATATCTGTTTTTGCCGACGCTGAGCTGTCTTGGATGTATATCTTGACTTTTTATATTCATCATTACATCAAAATCGAATATGAATAACCATACTGATGTAGTTCCGAACGACGGTGTGCAGTTCATGATGGTCGTCGTCGTTGCCGTCGCTGCCGCCGCCAGCTTGTGCCAAACCGAGCTGCGAATAGATTGTTAGACGATCGAATTTATTTATTTCTCCTTGCACAAATTCCTTGGCCATGCCATTAAAATAAATCATCATGAGCATCGCCAATCGCGTGATGCACATTTTTACTTTTGAGATTAATTTTCTTGCAGTATTTGCAATTATGTAAGTTATGACGAATGATAAAAACATTTCCAAGAATTTTAAACAGATGTGTTTTAATGAAAGGATAAATTTACATAATTTTCTTTACTCAATGAAGTTTATTTAACGCTTTATTACAGTATCAAAATACAAGCGGTAATATTCTTAGTGAAATTTTTAATTTGCTTTTGAAAAACTTTGCTTGTCTTCCCTGTTAAGACTATTTTTGAAAGAGCTTCAAGGCTTACCAAATGAGATTGACATGTTGTGTATCTTATAAATGTTTCAATTGAATAAAAAAAACAAATTTATCAACGATGAACATAAAACTTTAATTATAAATGACAGTCAGTAAAACATGCTGTAATGATAAATCCATTCAACAAGATACATAGCCTATTTGAGAAAATTATATTTATTAGGGTGCTGTTTAAATTAAGATTAACTTAACCTTGGGCATTATTAGAAAATAGTTGGCTTACAATATCTTGTATTCATCGCAACTCGCAATACAGTAGAGCTGTCACAGCTACTGCAAACAATTTTACTGCTGCTCACGAGTTTATCAAATATATATTCATGACACATAACAACTGCATGCTTATTGGTTTCATTAATAATAATCGCAATATCTTTATTTTATTAGTAATTTACTGATTAAGTAATTGCATACTACATGATTGATTTGTGAAGAAATGTCGCAAGGAGTATACCTTTTAACAATTGAGAACTATAACTAATATATGTGTCAGTTATTATTTGAATCTCAATTTACTTTTTTTAGTGACTGGTTACATGCCGACGGAAAACTAATAAACAAGCAATGTTTTCAGTTTTTGTCATAAGTCCTTGATAAAAATGGTATCGGTTGTCTTTATTGTGTAGATTATTTAATATTTGAGGTAACGAAGTGTTTCAATACACATGTAAAAAATTAGTTTTCCAGACAACCTTGTGCAATTTGGCTAGAAACTAGACTGTTTATTCTTTATCGCCGAATGTTTCACTTAACTCTCAATTTATTATTATGTAAAACTTGTTTTCAACGTAATATAATAATATATAGAAAAATACAATTTTAAAAGCATGCCTTAACTACTCAACAGAGTGAAGTTATATTTTTGACGACGTTATCAGCTTCGTTGCTTTAAAAAAGTTGGAGAATGGTGCACACGAATTTTTAAATTTTGCCGGTGAAAATTGTTTGAACTGGTGTTTACTGAGTGAACTCCACAGCAGCAGCCGTTAGGAAAACTTAAACATCTCTTAGAGACTTTTTTATTTATTTCAATTTACCTTAAAGTAAAGCATGTAGTATGTTTGCTTTATATTCTTCCATTATCAAAAATACTCTACTATTAATCTCCTAAATAATAATTACAGCAAACTCTAATTACTAGATAGATGGAACTGTTTCATGTTCAACTTAACTAGTATTATAAGCTAAGCGAGTGTAAAAATTACACAATACTAAACAAAGTGGTTAGGATATTCGTACTCTTGGTTTACTATGTTAAGTTTGGCTATTGAATTGAAACAAATATACTAAATATCCGTATATGCTTGAAAATGTAAATATTCAATGAGAGCTTAAAGATTTCGAGCGGGCCAAATCAGATTTTCCTATGAAAACCACAATGACTTTTAACTGTTATTACTCATAGCAGCATGTATAATATACAGGCTCAAGTATCATTTATATTGGATAGCGTACAGTTCCACGGTACGCACCCGGCATCACAACTAAATTGGATTCTTCCTTGCTCATTAAGAAACCCAAACTAGAAAAAATGTCTTTAAACTTTTACAAACATTGCAATAAAATAAAGGATGGGTCAAACACCCGATAATTTTATAAGCTTTAAAACAAAAAAAGAAGCAAGTGAATTGGTTGAGCTGTTCTCGAGATATTTATGGTACCGACTTTGAAAAGCTGGTTTCGAGAAAAACGGCGTAACTTTCTAACACATATGCTCAAAACGTTAGTCTATCGAAATAATCAATAAAAAGCCAATTTTTTGGAAAAGTTGTATTAATCTATTTTGTTAGCTGAAATCAAGGTAGTATTGAAATACTACAAGTATGTGACCATCGGGGATTGTATTAGTGCGTGTAGGAAAAAGAAAAAAATGTTCTTAAACATGGTGGAATTTGCATGGAAATTAAAACTAAAGTAATTGTGTAAGGAATAGATACCTTCGGGCAGACTCATAGGCTTTCGGATAGCCACAGCTTCTCCCGCGGGAGGGTTTATTGAGAATAATCTGAATATTATCGTTTAAAGTGGTAAAGAATAATGTATGTGTTGATCAAATGTCATTACAATTGTAATGAATGAGTGCAGCCAATTATTTACAAAGAAATATTTAGACATTAACAATGAAATGTGAGGAATATATTTTATCGTCATTTGCACTTGCAGTCTTCTTTTTATGTGTAAAAATTATGAGAACGTGGATGAAAATTTTCAATTTGATACATTGCTATTCATATTTTCTAGTACATTCAAAATCAATATAGGTAGTTCAAAGCCAGGTATATTGCTTAAACGAGAAGACATTACACCCATGATTTTTTTGTAGATCTAATTTCCGCTGTTTTCTTTTAGATTTTTAGACGATAAATATCGCAATTTAAAGCACTTTAAAGTACATTTTTTTGGTTTTACTACTCGCTGGATAGTGATAAAAGGATATTTTTCCGAGACTTTTGGAAGTCGTTTTAACGAAAATTTCTCCGCTAGCAATTTGGAATGACTACTACTTCGACATTTCCCTGAAAATTAATATTTGAAATTAACTTCTAAGCACACATACAAAAGATATTAAAAAGTAGACCTATTTTTCTCCATACTGAATGCTTAATATCGCAGAAATTTCAAAGCTCAAAGTGTATATGACAACAAGAATTGTCACATACCTGCTGTATAGAGTGATTCATATTTTTGGACGGGCGTTACGCGTCCTCTATTTTGGACATTTACGGCAAAATCAAATGGAAATGTTCAAAATAGAGTATGCATAGCGCTTGTCCAAAATGCATAAATCATCTATGTCAATTTACGTTGAGCTGAAACATGGAATATAAATAAAACACTCTCACAGCCCCATGAAAACAACAACAATAGATCCTATGCTGTACGGTAACCAATACAAATCATACTTTGAGCCAATAGCATGCATCACACAAAACAATTGAGCAGTAACTTCTTTGCGGTAAAATCGTCTTTGCGGCCTCAAACCCACAAATTCCTAACGCTCTGTAAGCCTCGGCGGTCTCTCGCAAAACTTCCCTCTACACCATATTCAGAAGCATGTATTGAAAACATTACCCTTTTCAAGAAGAAACAACAAGTTCTAGGCTACACACCACCGACGATTTAAAGCTGGTATGGCCACAGGCACACACCGCCGTCATCGGCACCACAGAAAACTAGAACCGCGCAGCATTTTGTGTGTCAAAATGACAAATTATTTTCGTGACTTTCGGCATACGACAGAAGCGCGCTCCGGCATCAGGCCGCTTGCGAGGACGGTAACGGAGCTGAAATTAAGGTATACAGCTTCAAACAGTCGATAGTCGCTCTTATGCGCTGCTGCCGCCGACGCCACCAGCATGATACGTCACTAAAAACTGCCTCGAGGCTCCACTAGCAAACAGCGTATGTTTTGTTCACAAGGAAGCGACTATCTCCTGCTCTATCGATTCATTTACTACCGCCAGGCCCACAATGTCGTGTATGAAGACATTAAGATATTTTCCATTCTCGAGAGTCTCCTCGAAGTGTTAAAGGAAGTACCGTTTGGTAAAAGGTAGGGTGCGGGGAAAACAGCTGAGTATGTATCTCATGCCGCTTTTAAAGCGAGGCCTCTTTTCTCCTCCAGCGCGCTTTCTCGCCGGTGTAGACCGATGAATTGTCAGTTTAAACCAAAAATCCCAAAGAAGAAAGATAATTTATAATAATCACAGCCACACTACAGAGCACTGCTACTGTATAAAGCCTCCTCCTTGCGGCGGCCCATCGTGTCGATTTCAATTGTTTGTTTAGAGTGGAGTATTTCGGTTTGCGCCGAAAATCGATTGGTTAATTGAGATGAATTGACGGCGGCATCAGTAGCGTGCCTAAAGCCAATCCAAGGAAAAGTCATTAATTTTAAATTTCACGTCAATTTCTTACACGTTTAAATAAATTAGTGACAAATGTTCGTCATAATTTAGCATTAATGAGCTTCGATCGGACGCCAGCGAGCATCTACAATAGAGCGCCACTTTTGATTAATGGTGCCGTATTGCAGCAGTATAGTTCACTTTCACTAATACCTCATTTGCGGTGTGTGGCTCTGAAGATTGTGAAATTAGCTGCTTCACGATTTCCTCAACCAAATGCTGAAAGGGACACTTTCAAAGTTTAGATAATGGACCCCTTCAGCAGTAAAATCATTTGAATTTCGCCTTCTTTTTTTCTTTACAAACCTTATAAAAAAGTAATTATACTGATACTGATAGTACAACGCATTTAGTTGAATTCCGTGATTGAAATTCAAAACCACTAATTTCACAAGCGGCAGAAACTAAAAGACATTTCTCGTTGTGCAAGCTCCAGTATATCTTATTTTTTAGAATGAATAATGGCACCTAGGTACTAAGTCCGGTGCCATTTGCTCGAGTTAAGCTTGTCTATTTTGGCCACGAGATTGTTGGAGTAGATCCTCCGTTAGAAGTTCACCCAAAAATTTTCTATTTGTGTTCGTACCTGACAAACCGCTTACAATATGTTAGACTACACAATACAAATACTAAACTGTTCAATACGCGCTCAGGAGTACCTCAAGGTAGTCATCTGGGCCCTCTGCTGTTTGTTATCGTCATGAATGAGTTACCCGATATGCTGAACGATGTTTTCGTGTTAACCTATGCTGATGACGTAAAAATGTTTACTCCTGCACGTTCCCCGAAGGATTGTGCGACTCTTCAAGAGAACTTGAATCGTTTTCTGGACTTTTGCAAATTGTTTGGACTAAAAGTAAACGTTTCCAAATGCAAGGTGGTCTCTTTTAGTCGCAAATCGCGTAAAATCGAATATGGATACCGCATAGGTGATGATTTAGTCCCAAGGAAAACTTGCCATTGTGATTTAGGCGTTGAAATGGACAGTGAATTGACCTTCGGCAAGCACATCGAGAAGATAGTAACGAAAGCAAATTCATTATTCGGAATGGTGAAACGATTTAGCCGTGAATTAGATGACCCGTACACGACAATTGCTATCTACACTGGTTTGGTCCGCACCACAATTGAGTATGCAAGCGTGGTATGGTTAACCGGATCGAGCGTGTGCAGAAAAAGTTTGTGCGATATGCTTTGGGCAATCTTGGTTGGAGAGATGAAATGCCTGACTACCGATCTCTTTGTTTCCTAGTAGGAATCAACAGCTTGAATGACCGCAGGATTTTAATTGATGTTCTGTTTCTAAAAGACGTTATTTCGGAGAAATAACGTGGCACCATACTTGTTCAGCCAGGTGACTAGATATGAAGGCAGAACCAGCTTAAGAAGAATTAGGCCGTTCCATTTATCGAACAGGTCGCAGAATTATGCCCGGAATGAGCCCATGTATCGAATGATGGCTATTTATAACGATCGTCAATCCGTAATTTCCATTGAGATGTCAAGTGGTCAGCTTAAACATAATCTTAAACAGTATTTTAATAATCATGTGTAAAATTTTTATGTATTTACTTACTTGTTAGAATCTATATGTACATCTTTAAATGTGATAACGGGCAAAGCCTATACATCAAAAATAAATCAAATCAAATCAAAAGACGACTTCCTCCTTCGCGTGATACTACTTTCGGCAGACAGGCATAAGCGGCCGGCTTCGACTAACGCTTTCGCATAAAAATGTCCATTTTGGTCTGATCTTCTTCGTCGCGTGGCCACAGAACGATGAGGCCTCTTTGCTCTCGGTGTTCCTCTTCAGCTCCGTCGGGCGGCCGAAACCAAGTCTGCGTTCGACGCTCCCGCCTTTTCCAGAAAGGAGAAGATGTTGTAAAGGTCGGATCGGTTATATCCATTGGACATGAAGTGCCTCACGATGGTCAGTTTCTTTGCTTCGGGGTGATGCTGGCAGTATGAGCAAAGCATCGAGCGTAGTTGCTTGACTTGGTTGGTTGCTGCAAATCAATTGATTCACTACCGCCGTCAGAGGCGACTTGCTGTCATGGGAAAAGCCAGGAATAGTACGCCGTTGGAATCAAATACAGGGTTGTAGACAATTTTATCGATCCAAATCCTGCAGTTAGCTTCTTGCTAAAAATTAATTTGTAGTGAACTACGAACAATCACGGGACTCATAACATAACCGGACACTGCCCCTGAACCTGGAAGTTCAGCGCATCTGCTCTGCAATTGCGGGGCCCTTGCATTATCAAGGCACAACTTCTTCGGACGTTTCCTTCTTACTCCACATCAAGTATGGAGCCTAAATCCCAAAACGGTAATTGGTTTTATTAATCATGTATTGGAATTGGAAGCACAGGATTACAACTGTCTAGTTCAACTCCATCGTTGGGCATGAGTAGTTCGTAAACTGTATAGAACAATCGGGGCACAAAAGATAATCATTAAGACTGTCGCAGTGGCCTTTTAACCCAATGCCCTTCTGGCATACAAAAAAATTGCATAAAACATCGATGATTATCCATATTCCGGCGCAATAAATTAATTCACCACAGAAATACCGAAGCAATAGGTGAAAAGTTTCGAACACTCAAATTATACATCATGGGAAATTAAATTTATCGCATTAAGCCTTAACGTACCCCAATATGAAAGAAAACGAAAAATGTGAATGTTATCAATTTTTATTTCTACTGTATACTTCATTTAATTATATTTATTATTTACTTATATTTATTTATCTAATTATTATTTACATGCTTCTCAGTAAACTGCTAATTTTCACGATTAGGTAAAATTAGGATATTTAGTTGGCATGTAACTTCCCTTTAAAGACACTGTGAAAAATATTTTGGGCTTTTAACTAACCAATTTCTAAACGTGATTTGATATTTTATCACATTTCAATCTCTATTTTTTTCAATGGACTTAATTTGCAATGCTAAGCACTACAATAGCTCGCTTTTTGTAAATATCTGCTCACCATAACAGTTTTAGGCCTCAATTATTGATCGCGTTCATGTAGGGAAAAGTGGTCAACAGTAAAACAGCAGCAACAGTGAAACAACGGGAATAGTTTTACCATAAAGCATTCAAGATTCATGCTACTTTCTTTTTCTTTCTTGTATTTCATTTGTATAGGAGCCCCTCCCCCCTCCTGAAGTGGGGGAGGGGTCCTAATTCACCAAAGAAAAAATTCTTGCCTCCAAAAACCTTCACTTGTCAAATTTGGTTCCATTTGCTTGATTAGTTCTCGAGTTATGAGGAAATTTGTATATCATTTGTATGGAAGCCCCCCCCCCCTCTTAAAGGGAAGAGGAGTCATAATTTTCCTTCTAAAGACGGGAGGGGTCTCAATTTACCATAGAAAAAATGCTTGTCACTAAAAACACCTACATGCCAAATTTTGTTTTATTTGCTTGATTAGTTCTCGCATTATACAGACATTTGTATTTCATTTGTATGGGAGCCCCCTCTCTCCTCTTAGTGGGGGCAGGGGTCTCTAACCATCATAAGAACCTTTCTTGGCCCCAAAAATCTCTACATGCAAATTTTCGCGCCGATTGGTTCAGTAGTTTTCGATTCTATAAGGAACAACCCGACAGACAGACAGACAGAAATCCATTTTTATATATAAGAAGATATAAAATTTCCCATACTGCTGTGCATTATTTATTTGCTAACAGATATGCTAACAGATACTAACAGACTCTCTGATTGTTCTTCAGGTATCAGCATTTGTCAGAATGAGCTTCAATTAATTTGGTAAAATCTTACCTAGTTGATCGTCCACTCAGTGTCAAATTGGGAATCATTAAGTCAAGTCAGCTACGTTAGCTTGTCCGGTGTTCTTCACGGGATCAAACTTGAACCACTACTGTTTTCTTTATATTTCAACGATGTCTGCTGTAGTATCCCATCTGACTGTACACTCATATATGCTAATGATTTAAAATGGTGTCTTGTTGTACAAACTGTAGCGAACTACATTGAACTGCACTGTTTTTGTATCCTTTTTCTAATTGGTGCTTACAGAATCTACATCATTATTCACACATCATAGCTCACGCTAATAGGAACCTTAGCTTTAACATGAGAATCGATAAAGAGTTCACTGACCGGTTTTGCCTACGCTTGTTATATTTTTCTCTCGTCCGCCCCATTTTAGAGACCTCAGCAGTAATTTGAAGTCAGTGTACCGAAATTTTTATTAACCAACTTGAAGCAGTACAAGCTAGGTTCTTACGCAAAACGCTCAGGTCTCTGCCGTGACAGAATCCATTTTCAAAGCCGTTTTGGTGGAAAGTTATTAACCGGTGAAATAGGCGCACCAAATATTTTCTCCCAAAACAATTTAAATGGAAAAACCTTAAGAACCTTAAGGTTACGAGATTTTCTGAGCCTTACTTTCCACCGTGCACCGACTTGCGCTTTGCGTGCTTTTTGAAAAAGTAACCGCACCGCAATTTAAAAACTGCTTGCTTTGTATTGCATGAGTAAACTTTATGGAAAAAGTAAAGCAAACTTACTTTTTTAATGGCCTAATATGTATTGACCATACAGATTATCAAGAAGTCATATTATATTATAGATATTATACCGCTTGAAACAAAATCGAAAACTGATCGAACTGAAAACTTATATAAATCGGGACGTTCTAAGAATCAATAAACCTTCAATAAAAAACTACATGCTACTATCTAATGTAATAGGCGATGTATAAACCACGAATGAAGACAGCCGTCGGGTTCGATGATTTATCTGATCGACAGCTTTCCGACAAAACTACTTGCTCATAAATAAAACCGAAAAAGAAAATCAATAAAACTACCAAAAGCGAAAGAGTGTCTAAATAATAACCCGGAAATTGGACTCCGTACTACACGAACAAATCGGGATAAGTCCTACGTATCAGACCGTACAATGACCAGCTTCGCTGAACGTTCAATTTGTTTCGCTCCCACATGAATCCGCTCTGTCCCGTTTACCCCTACCGAGCGTAGCTCCCAGTGGAGAAACCTTTTTGCACTAATCTCATCATTTTAATTGTAACCCAAAACGTGCAATGACAAAAAGTCGCAGCTACTCCACTGACACCGATTTGCCGTCGCTTTCGCAGCTTTTGGTGTTGATGCTGCAGATGGCTGACAATAGCTACGGGTTCTCTTTGAAAATTTGATCCACAGGCCTGCAATGCCACCCAGCCACACTAACCGCCCTTCCCAGGAAATAGGCAAGCTGAGAGCAACAATTGCTTTCCCGATAAATGACCGGTTCCTGTTGAGTAGCACACACCGAACGCCTGACTGTATGTGTGTCAACCAGCTACAGTATCTAGTTCTCGTTTACGCGGCGAATGCATAGAATTATCATCATTCCATTCAGACTAGTTCAGTTTTTCAATTTCCACGTTTTTTTTCTGGTGCTCTCACCTCATGTACACTTTTTATATTGCAATGTTGGATATGATTAATCTGGTTTCCGGATCTTTCAATTGCACGGTAAACTGAAAATCAATCGCATTACATGCACTGCTAAACCATTCTGGCATTGAATCATGATGGAACATTTAAAAAAAATGTACTGTTGTAATAGGGTAGAACAGAGTACTCATAGAGACAGGGCCAAAAGTGGATAACAGCCGTCTCATGAAGGGATCTCCGTCAATGCAGGCTTGGTGATATTCTAAAACATAGCTAGAATATTCAATTTAAATGCTTTAGAATATTCCGCTCTGATTCCATATTTATTGCGTTAGATCGTGATGTATAAATATGTCCTGCTGCTATATACTGTCAGCAATAACGAATATAATTTAATAGTAAGTTAATGCTGTTAAGATCGACTGAGGTACATATACTGTATTGCGGATTGCCAACGGAAGGAAGTTCAAATTTTAACAGCTCCAAATGCATTGGTTTAGTGACAAAATAATGTACACACCTAAACCTTTTGACCATAGTGCACAACTGTGAACTTCCTTCCGTTGGCAATCAACGATTACACAAGAAAACGTAACCATATTACCTTTGAAAAAGGCCAAAACCAAAGGCCGAAACGTCAGGCAGTATAAAAAAGCCGTTTTCAATATAAACTGACTGGAAAGCCGAAAATTCGCAATACACCTTCACAAAACTTATTATATTTCACTAAACCTTCTTTCTCAATAATGCCAACCTAAAATCAGCAGACAATTCAAGTTACATAAGATAGGCAAATATTTTGTATTTTAAGCCACAAAGCCACAGATTCACTCTTGAATATTTTAATGAACTTAAAATCAATAAAACCCTTTCCAACAAGTTAACATATTTGACCGGCCCATTCTTGTACGGTTTTTTGTGCGATTGCAGCAATCCAACCGTATCATTTTGGTAAACCCCCTGTTACCGGAAGAGCGCCCAATTCTCTTCTGTTCAAGAACTGAGTATTATTTTTATTGCCGTTCTTTTCTTCGTCTACGCTGGGGACCTTCGATGAAAAAGCTCTCAGTTTAATCAAATCCTAATATGCTTAGCTGTAAACGGTTACTAATTTTATCACAATTTTGTACCATAAAACAGTAATACCTTTTCGCAATTTCGCATCTGACAGATGTGCCAATGATGCACAGTTATATACACCTGCACCCAACAAAACATTGTTCTTGATATAGATATATACCACAATTTTCAAGCCTTCTTTCTATGCATTCGACAAAGAAAAAAAGGAGCACTAGCTGGAACACCCTGCCAAGGAAGAAGCTCTTATTACGCATGATCTGTATACGGCGAAGAAGACCACCGCAAAGGAATTGGTGTATTGGCGCAATGAAACTGAGATGGGAAAGTGTGGTGAAAAAGGACACACAACACCCCACTGTACAAACGCTGACATGTCGATACATAAATTTATATGTATCATATTGATTTTACATTTAGTTGTGTCCTTTAAGTTAGGTCTACAATTGAAGGATTGTACACCACTTCGCGCCTTGACTCGACTAGGATATTTTCTTGCTTTAGTCAAACTGAATGTTGCATATTTGAAAGTAATACATATTTTTTAAACTAGGTAAATATAATAACTGACTGGTTTTCGTCTGGGATGTATTTTACCAGGATTTTTCGGCTGCACAGTCAACTGTATTCGAAAATGGCTGCTTTATACTGGCTTTAACCCATGGGCTGCGTTTTCTTATGAAACTGTTAATTTCCAACAGACGAAAGTTGGTGTCAAATGCCTAACACATTTGGTTATGAAATAATTTTGCCTATGTCTAAACTTTTTGACCATAGTGCAGAACCTTTGAAAAGGTCATTAACATTTTTTATGCTGTTATTTTTTACCTTCTATTATAAAGGTATACCTAATATAAATTATATAACGCCAAGTAGGTTTAGTTGGACACCTATTTTTCAGGAATTGTTTGCACGCTAGTAGTTCCGTTTGAAATCAAGTATGGATTAGTTAAACACTGTTAAGTATGTTTTGATTCAATGAAATGTTCCTGCTGCTTATCACTAACATATAGAGAAATAGAAATGCTTATAAAAATGCTTATGCTCCATCTAAATTGCATAACAGAGGATAGAGGGAAATTGGATCCAGATTGTAATGAAATGGGAACGCTTGCTTCGTATGAACTAAATGAACTGCTGCTGTTTAGAAATAGGAATGTAGTTATACTATTTTTTTTAAATTCGACCTTTGATGCCGTCAAGTGATCACCGAATTTTCACGGAACATCTGCTTCTAATGAATGTGCTAAACAATAAGTGGCAATTTGCCAATATCCTGACAAATGTTGAAAACATGTCAGTGTAAAATTTGATTTTACAATTCCCAATACCCAACAGTTGTCCTTGTGGTGATTTTATCGAGCTTTGTCAAGTAAAAAAATGCTGGTTGTCAATCTATCTAAATACAGCGATTTACCGATTATGGTCTTATAATTATATTCATTGGCGGAACTAGTGGGCGGCAAGGGGGGGGGCTAAGCCCTCCCTAGGAGAGATTTAGCACCCCCTAAAAATGGACCTGGCCGACCAAATAAAATGGTTGAAAAAATGCCGTGGGCTTTAGCCCCCCCTAGAAATGAGCGCTAGTTTCACCAATAATTATTGTATAATAATTAATTATACAATTAATAATAATAAAAATGGCGTCAAACTTCTTTGCTAGCGCGTTGCACAGTTTTACGAATTTCACAAAGATGTCGGCAAAAAGTATACGGTACAACATTTTAAAAGCGTAAATGCTGCGGCTTCGACTATTTACCATGTCCTAAGATCCCCAACAGCTACTAGCAACAAGGTAATTGAAAACCAGACAAAATTATTGATCCAGAAGGACTTCGTTCTCTTTCTCGTGCCTTCAAAAACAAGGATTCCGTAAGCCAACAGGATACCGCAAAAAAGTTCAACTGTTCCCACCAGTACATCTGCAAAATTGAAAATTCGTTGAAAAGAGTCGGAATAAAGTGCCGAAAGAAGACAAGAGTCACAGAATACACTGAAGGACAGATTTCGATGCTGAAATTCCAACGCCATTGGTTGATAACAAATTCTTACAGAAAATTCTTTGTGTTGGATGACGAGAGTTACCTACTTCCCTCTTTCGAAGACGCACATTCCCGGAAATAATTGGTACTATTCCATGGATAATTTTACTGCATCGTCGAACATAAAATACAAGTTTAAACATAAGTTTGAACAGAAAGTGATGTACATTGCACATTGCTATTTCCGAGAAAGATTTTTCTAAGCCATGGTTCAAACCCTCTGGTTTGGCTATCAATCAAGATGTGTACCAGAACGATTGTTTGAAGAAAATTTTGATCCCGTTTCTACAAAAACATCGTGTAGATGCACAATACGTGTTTTGGCCGGAAGCATCATCGCATTATGCCAAAAAACACAATCGTTCCTGAATACCCATTCGATCCTATTTGTACCCAAAAACCATAGCCCGACAAATCTGTCTCAGAGTCGCCCAATTGAAGAGCTTCAGGATTTTCAGCTCCTGAAGCATTTTATGTTATCTATAGTCATTTCGACCACTTGGCATGAAAATTGAGAATGTTTCATAAATTTAAGCGCAACAGAAAATATTTCTGTGTATTTTATAGTTAACTAAATGGCACCTATGGTATGTTGTGTTTAATCACACACATAACATGTAGGTATAAAAAATGCTAGGATCAAACACGTCCGTTACGCTAACGGGCAACCCCCTCTCCGCTAGGAACTTTGGTTTGCCAACCCTTCTTTAAACAAACCATATTTTGAACCACTGAACCGATTTTGATAGTTTTAATACCATATGGAAAGTACTTTAATGAAATTTGCAGAAAAAACATTGGAATGAAGTTAAAAAATGAAGTTATGATCATGGTGTGTAGGCCAAGGAAACTTCTATTTTTTACATTTTTAATGGAAAGCTGAAAGTTGTTTACACAAGTTATCAAAAAATCAAAGATAACAGTTCTAGTTTTGATAGATAATAGACAACAGTTTTGGTTTTAACATTTTCTTTTAAGAAATAAAGTTGCGATAATCCAATGCATTCGCATGGTATTTTGTGTTTGTTTGCGATTTGTGGCAAAGGCGAACCAGAGATGAGTTTCTTTGCCATTGGCATCCGATTTATTGCGAAAACCATGCGCCTCCATTACATTCTCGTCACTTTATTTCTTCAAAAAATTTAATCTCAAACAAAAGTTATGCATGCATACTTTTCATATATTTTGGAAAAGAATGTAGCATTTTAAATAAACATAAAAACTGTCAGTCTCTTTCGTTTACACACCATGAAAATACAAAAATAGTTTTCAGCTTTCTGGCGATCATAAAAAACTTTCCAGGTTTCCATATTTTGTCTGAAAAAAAAATATTTTTGCAATTTGTGGTAATATATTATTCATAATATCATGGAAACCTGTCAATTACTCAAATCAAGGACGGTACATGAACTCAACTAAACAGAAAAACAATTCAACAATTCGAAAGCTTAAATTTTATAGTTTGAGATTTCCTAGAGAAAGAAAGGTTGACAAAAATTGTTATTTTTGGGACCATGCTGAATCAGAAAAAAGTCATAAAAATAAGTAAATGATGTATAAAAATACGGGTCCAGAGTTTACCGAAAAGAAATAAGTACACAAAATTTGAATCAGAATAAAACATTTTAAAATTTTAATGTTTATTTCCATAAAATTGCTACATTGATATGCAAAATGGCTAATGGCTAATATGATTAAAACGAGACGTATCCGTAAAATTGCACTGTAATAAAACATATTAAAAAAAACAATAAATTTCAAAAATGTTTCTTTTAGTATCGAGGGAGGTACTAAAGCAAACGATGCTAAATTAACATACGCAAGTGACTGGGTGACAAGAAGGGACGTTTTCGTAGTGTAATTCACCACTTCAAGCTAACCAGTTTGTCTTATTGTGGTCGGTAGCTTAGACAGTGAAATAATGATGGATTCAGATCAATACCTTTCCAACTCTTTCCTGTGACACGCTGTGATACATACTGAGGAATCCCCGGTTCAGCTTATTACATTAATATTATTTATTAAATAATATTCAACCACGATTTACATTCCAATAAGACAAATAACATTACTGCATATCCAATACATTCAGGTCATTGATTGAAATATTAATGATGAACGAAACACATATAGAGACATTTGTTGTAGTGTATAGCAAACTCAGAGCCCGATTATCGAACAAAACTAAAGTATTTTACTCATAAAATGAGATTACAACTTTTCGTGAATAAATTCAAAATATTCTAATGACTAATGAGTGCATTAGACGAACTTCGATAGTTAGCCATATATTCGGCGTGTTCGTCCACCTTATATCAGCTTATTTTTCGTTACGCTGAATCACGAGTGCATCTTTTTCTTCACAAGCGCCCATACACTAAACCACCCGCATATCCACCCGAGTCAAGGATGTAACCGCATCCGGAGCAATGGAAATGCTTTTATGTCGATATGAGGTATGGGTGCATGTGAGCAGCATAATAATAAGTTTTTTGCACAGAACGAGCTCCATTGAGGTAGTCGATTTATGCTTTTTCCTTTGGTTTACGTTAGCAACGTTCGTTACAATGTGAAAAAATATTATTCCTCAGAGGCATCGAAGGTGCTGTGTCTTCGAATGGTTCCTCAGTCGTGAACTTATCTTCTGTACTGTATTGACCGCATTGCACCGAAGGCTTCTAGAGACGTTTGTACCGTAGGTCGGGAACGGGCGAAGGGCCGTTGTACATAAACAAATATATGTATTTATACAACATTACCCGAACAAATTTGTCTTCCGAAGATATGATCTAACAATTAATACACTGGTTAAATTGTTTCGTTGCATCAGTACACGACTGACATTTCTAGGCGGGAACAAGCGAGAGTAAGCCTTCATGGACTTTCGATATGAAGCAGACACGATTTAATATTTCATCGTTGTTTTCGCATTGGCTCTTTGTACATTTACTCATCAAGATGGTTTGTATTTTTAGACACAATTTAATTACAAATTTATTCAGAGCTATGTATTTACCACCGCGCTCAGTGCCACCGCCGCCGTCGGTCCAGCGCCAGCGGCACCCAGTTCAGCGTCTGCGATTGTTTGCCATGCAGTGATACTTTACACGCTTTTCAAGAATCGTTACCACTGCGCACCATCACGAAAAGACACCATACTGCTACGGCAAACAATACGAATTTTTGATGCGTTCAACGAACACGTGTTCTGTCCTGCTCTGCCAAATAATAAGATTTTATATTTATAATTCAAAAGTACTTTTGTATTGTATTTATGGCGTACACAAACTTGCCTCGTCGTCCGCTATTACTTATGATTATGTCGAGCATTCATCAACCGGGTTCGCTTATAGAGGATAAAAGCAAGCAAACGCAATGTCGCCGTCTTTCCTCAAAGCAGAAGAAACAAGGGGATCTCTGGGGAGAAAGCTGGGCAAATAATTTAGTGACGATGAGAAATTTCAAGTGACGAATCTACTCTCTGTATAATGTTGAGCAATGTTAGCAAAACGATTATTCCTGTATATGAAGGATCCGCCGCCTTCTCATCCCACATGCTCCAAAGTTTTCTCTAGAGGTAGCAAACCAGGACTTGCTGCGGGGATTATTATTTCTAAGCGATGAAAAATCTACCGCGTCAAGATGAGACGACATTCGCAGTCAGCCAAAGTCTCTTGAAACATTCTTGATCGTCAGTTGCGGTTGCTTTAGTAGCAGGTTGTGAGATTACAGAGTTTGAGCATTGTTGGAATATTTTGTCGCAAAAATAGGTTCTGAGGTTTAATCAAGCTTTTCCTGTTTGCTTGAATTGTGCTGCTAAACAGGATGATGTAACAATAATAATTTCATGAAATGAAATGATTTTAAATGACGTTTATTGTTTCGTAGATGGTTTGATCAACATTGTAGCAATTAATTTAACGAAATTCAATCAAAATTTTCTCAGAATCTGCTTTAAAGCAAACTTTAAAGCCGTTTGGTGGTCAGTTTCTATAATTAATCAATGAAAGCAACCGAGCTAATAAACGTCTTTTCCTTTCCACGAATAAACTGTCATAAAGTTTCAAACTTATTTCCAGAGGCCCTAATTTTTCGTCCCCTCTCCCCCTTCGGACTGATGTGCGCCTTGTGATAACAGTTCTTAATGTGTTGTATTAGTGCGACAGCCGCGTGGTCGGTCAGTCGGGAAAGAAACGGCGATAAAGATTAAAGACCACGTCTACCATCCAAAGGCAAAGTGAAATGAAGGTAAACCGATAGTTACGCGCTCTCAAACTGACAGACGGAGGGTTTCCTTCACACCTTGCCGGAGTCCACACTGTAGAATCCGATTCACACGTATGAGTTGTACGCTTTTCAGCAAGAGTGCAGTGTGTGGCAACTGTGCGATCGCGTAAACGACTTTTATCTCACTGAACCGTGCAGATAAAGGCCCGAGAAAACCCCGCCGCCGCGTCTGGTGTGAAGACCGGTTGGCGGAGCGCGCGAGGCGACCACGCGTTAAGAGCATTGCACACACAGGCATTAAAGTAAATAAACATTTTGTGCGTCGTTTTTTTCTTCATTCACTTTTCATGCACCTTCGAACAACATTCCATCAGCGGTGCTGCAGACAGGTTTGAGAAAAAGTAAATTAATTAATATTATTATTATGATAAGTTAACCTGTCATAATATCAAATTATCGCCAATTCAGGTAAATGGCCAAATTAAACATGAAATATATATCATTAATAAATATATTTCATCGAGCGCGGTTGGCAACGGTTCATCCGAAAACGGATTGATGTTCATGAAATAAAACCACTCGCAGAAGAGTTGAAAGTAACGAAACCGCCGGTACACACAAAGAACAGTAGAAATATAAAAAATAATGGCGAAATTGATTAAATGACGCAGAAAAACTCGATTTCGTTATTAAATAACGAGTTTTCCTACATTGGAAACTAATTATTTTAGTAATACCTACCATCACTCGGTTGTTGTGTTTGCGATCCGATCATCTGCTATTCGCGCAAAAGATGAGCGAGAAGACGTACTTAGCATCCAATCAAGATAAAGAATTATTAATGCAGTCTAGTCGATTTCACAAATGTTTGTAAGAGTCGTATAAACATTATATCGACAACCAGCCCAAGCAATAATTATTACCATGAACATAGATAGCTTTGTTTATGAGACTGGATCAAATTCACACTTTCTCACCATTCCTATTCAAAGCATGCCCAGAATGCTGCTACCCACTCAAAGCATTCAAGAGAAAAATACGTTTTCCATAAAAATGTGACAACTGTCTTTCGTTCATTCGCAGTCGGGATTGGTGTTTATTGAATTTCATAAAGGCACCGAACGCCGTTTTATATTAATTTATCTCTCAAAATTATACGTTTATAATTCTACCATTATATATTCATTTTTGTTTTCAAGCCAATTAAGCGGACTTTTGGTGGGGACTCGACCTCTCCGGTACAGGTCCAGACCAACAAAGTGCTGGGACTGAACCGAATATTAGTTATGCATATAAATTTGAATAAAATTTAAGAACTTATTAATAGGAGAGTAGAATAACTTGAGTCATAATAAAGTCAGACATCATTTGACAAAAGGCCGTCCGTTGTGTTGAGCTGGTTCCCAAAGCGGCAAGATAGAAGCTGTCTCAAGCAGAGCTGACGACGTGTGAACGTGTGGTCGATCGTCTCGTGGCCAGCATCCGAAAGAAACTTCGCAAGGTAGAAAAAGAACAAACGAGAGAAAATTAAATCCCGGCTTTGAAAAATGCCTGTGTGTTTTGGGTTACGGAACCATAATAATATAACATTATTCTTGTTTGTTTTCTACTTCCATGTTTTCGGAAATATTTTGAATTAATATTTTCTGGGACCCATTCATGTCACATTATAAATTTATAGCTACCTTTTATCAACCATGCGAACTATCATCGCTACATCCCGTATCAACGTAGCAATAATTTGATTGACATTTTTATTACTCTTTTCTCGTGGGACCAAAAAAAATCTATTTGTTTTTTTCAATCCTTGATAGTGTAATATGTTCGATTGTCGAGCCGAGTCGAGTAGGGTGTTTTCAACTGTCCAAAATATTACAAATTTGAGAAGTTCTTTTCGATCAAATAATAGAATTGTATTGCAAAATTATTTTTATTCGCATTTAAAATTTTACTGGCACAATAAGAAGAGCAACAAATACGTCATTTTACAATAGGTAGTTCTATCTCGTTTTGTTATTTATAACACCTTATAATATGGCGGGCATTATTGGAACCCGTGCTAATACTGAACAATGTGTTGCCAGTGTACGTGCGTAGAATTGCACTAGATCCAAATTTGATTATCAGTTGAATAATGCTGTTACAGAAAGGTCAAGAAAGCTTGAGCGAACCCACAACCAGAGACAGTTGTGCACATTCCGAGTTATAAGATTCTCCTCAAAGCACTAGGATCCCTCCATGTAATAATCAACTTCGCTGCACCAGCTTTGGTTCACGTAATGGCTCTTTTGGCATAAGACCGCGTCACACAAGTATCAGACTCTTAGGATCTCTAGATGATACCCTGATGCGTTATCCATCCCCAATTACATATACAGGGTGAGTAGTAATAACTGTCAGTGTTTTTTGAACGTATTTAATTAAAAATGGGTTATTCACTGCTGTGTCTGCATATTTTTCGTTTAGAATGTAATAAAATGTCAATACAGGTTGCAAGTTTGTTTTGAGTTTTTAATCATTTAAGAGCCGTGGTAATCGTGGACGCAAAAAGGAAACTTGTAATCAGCCTGTTTTTGAAAAATTTTCGGTCGTGTAATATTTTAATGAAGCTGAAGCAACTCGAAATAAACGAAAGATTCATCTTTTGTACCGTTAAGCGATACAAGGTGACCGGTTCTGGGGAAACCACACTGTAAGGAAGCCATCAAACGAGCAAGATAGCGAATTTGACGAAAACCAGATCAGTCTGGCAGTAGATGCCCAAGGAACTGGGAATTTCACAGTCAACCATGAGAAATATTTTGAAAGAAGATCTTCGATTGATTTCATATAAAATATTTCATATTTCACCTGCTTAAGCGGCACAGTGATTGTGAAATTCTGTTTTCGGATGAAAAAATTTTACTGCTACAACCTGGTGTTAAAATCAACACTAAAGATTACATCGATAATGTTTTTGAAGAACCATTTGTTTCCCATCAGGGCTGTCATTCGCTCACACTATGCGCCCAATGTTCCAATATTATGCCTTGTCGCACAGAGCGATTCGGCAACACACCTCTACAGCTAACATGCACACAGCGTACGAGCGAAACCGGAGTGGGAGCGAATGGCAGCACTCGGTGAAAATCGCCCAGGGAGTGATCATCCAAACAGCACTTGGTGCTGCCGTTTGCCACACTCCGTGCGGAATTGACGCGAAAAAATTGTTTTGTATTTACAAATTTTCTGCCCTTTTAAAAGAGTAAAACACGCTGCACTGAACAACTAATATGGTCTATGTTAAGTTAGTACGGATCAGGCGACGCAACAGTAAAAATGTTTTTTTCAATCACACCACTTCAACTGACCCAGCGCAGGGTGTACAATCCAGCCGCGCAGAGTGCAGCTCTTGGTGTGGTAAAGCACGCAGCAAATTTATCACTCTGCGTTTGCGACTGCCTTTTCCTGGTGCGCGTAAAACACGAAAGAGCGTGTTTAGCAAAAGAGACACTGAAGGGAATTTGTGGGCGAACACACACCGCATGGCGAGTGTTGTGTTGTTTAAGAATGTGTGTCTTTTGGTCTGCGCTGCGGTTTATGCCACCTCTGTTTCCCATCGTCAAAAATACTACAAGAATGCACCATACTGCTTCCAACAAGATTTTGCACCGTCTCACCAGGCGAAAGCGACACAGGCTTGGTGTGAGAACAATTTTCCAGATTTTATATCTTAGAAAGGGAAGTAAAAAAAAATACGTAAGAAAATTATGTGTTCTGCTTGCTTTTTTCTTGTGCTTGTGTCAATTCAGTGTGTAATTGTGTTAATAAATATTACAGGCGTCTGATGATAGTCGAAGTATAGTAGACTGAAACGTCACGTTTTAAAAAGGGAATGCAAAGTTGTCGTCATTTCACCAAAAATAATCCACAAATTTGGCAAATAATTAACTTACGGTGACAAAACCCCCCAAAAGAAATCCTAAATATTGTAATAAAATAATAACAACAATAAATAGTTCAAAACAACGTAAATACATAACAGAAAGTAAAATTGTCGTCCACTAATGCAAAAAATGCAAAAATTGAAAAAGTATATCGATATGAATCAAGTACGATATAACTGGATATAAGAAAACTTTTTGAAAAGATTAATTGTCTTATATCGAGATATCCCTGTATACAAAATGAATCTTATGTGAATAAGCTATTCATACATAGATGCAATTCAAAATCAACAGGAAAAGAAGACGGGGACGTCTCGTATCAACCGTTTCTGATTAACTGTTACTTTGTTTGAGTTGCAATTGAAAATATCCCTGCCAATAACGGTTTGGTAAGGACGGCGACTAACCCTACTATGACGCATGAGGATCAACTTAGTTTTGCTTTTTACCCAGCAACGACGCTCCTTGATATTGAACGTGGTGTCGGCTGATTTGCACTGATAATAATCATAACAGTCTGAAACATTGTCTATACTCAAACTTCGAGCAGATTCAAACCTCGAACACTTCGCATTACAACGTTCGTAATTCTGCTAATAGAATAAAATCTTACGCTTATTATACGCCGTCGTGTTTGTTTAAATATTCTTTACGCAATAATCATAAGATTTTATCCTATTAGCAATATTAATGAGCATTTTATTCAGAAATGTTCGAAGTTTGAATCAAAACGGTACAATGGATGGCGGGAAAAGCAAATTATCGTTTTTTACAATTTTTCAGCTTTTCGCGTGGATTTTCATTATTTTTTTCGAACCTGACGCAGACTAAAACACAACAACTGAAAGAATCATGCAATTCCGTCAATCCGTTCTTTAGTTTATCCCTTACATACAAACACCAACTTGGTTGAATTCATCCAGGCTTTAGGAACAAAAATGCAACTCCACAAGGTTAACCTTCCGTTACTCGCGCCAACTTCAATTTATAGGCATGCTAAAACCTAACTCCCCCCTTGTCACATTTTGTCACCCGCTTAACAACAAAAAAATTAAATATACATTCCAACCTTTTTATTTCAAGCTATCAATATAATTCACTTCAAGCATTTCATCAAATAACAAAAATTCAGCAAATAAAAAATGAAAAAATGAAAAAAATAATTTTCGATTCACGGATTTTGAAGATGATCTCCAATTGCTGCGATCGGATACGCTTCAGAAGTCGGTGATGTGTCGTCAATTAATGTTTCGCGCATATCCACGTTATTTACATTCATCCACTCAAATTTGTCTAGTGATCTAGTTGAAAGAATCAGGACTTGTTGCTTACGTCTTGCAGCAACACGTCTTGGAAGAACTTGTTTGATGGATTTTGTTATTTTGTGCATTTTTTGCAATCATTCAACATTACCTTAGATGCGAAATTTAATCCGCAAGGAGCACAAACTCTATTCTTCAGGGAGCTTTTGAGTGAGAGACAACATAGTTTATACGGAAGAACCTGAAAACCAGCCGTGGAACTTCAGTATGAGTTTATGTTCATCGATCGAGTTCAGCACGAAATTCAAGAGCCATTGGTCTCTAGTAGCACCCTGTAGCGACTGCTATTTGCGGTTGCAAAAATCTTTAGGCAGGACGGTACTCAAGGAGCTCTTCAGTGGTGTACAGCCTATTCTGTAAAGCCTTAATGGAGAGTTCATACTAGAAGAATAAATGAGTCCTGTTCACACATATATGTTAAAAAAAGTTATCATTCGAAAAATTTAACTATTTGTTTTAAGATCCATCAGTACGTTAATTGCATAGAAACCTTCACTAGTTGTATCTTAAAATGAAGGCTAATTTATAACTCTTCGAATACATTTTCCATTTGAAATTTTTTTCATGTGACGTCACATAACTTCATACCCTCCCCCTCCCCCTACGTCACAAATCGTCACGATTAGGTCAACCTCTCCTCCCGCCTATAAGCACGACGTACTTTATGGATGGTCCCTTACTTGAATTGTAATTTGATCATGGCTGCAGACAACTGGAAAATGAAATGATGTGTCAACTGGACAAACACAAACATAAATTGCTTTCAGGTACCACTTGTACATCTGTTGTAATGAAAATTCTTATAACGCAAGAAACAAAACATTTTTTCTTCATTTGAATGTGTCTACTTCCTGTGTTGGTTCCCCTCCTGTTGTCGCCCAGCCACTTTGTAAATCTGTCTTCTTCTCGGTAACCCTTTAAATCGAGACAAAGCCTATTTGACGTTTTTGAACCTCCCCCTTGGTAAAGGCCATCCTATTCCCCATTCACAAATCTAGTCACTTGATTGACAAACAACGTTTGTGAAGAAACGTCCAGACGTTCCGAAGTTATTGTGGAACATTCATTCATAGTCACGTTCCTTGCTCCCCCCTTGTCGGCTCCTTCCAAGTCAGCTCCTTCCAAGTCAGCTCCTCCTGTCACGTAGTTAATTATGGATCGGTTTGCTCTTTGAAAATTCCTATAACGGAAACGAAACAAAGGTTTCTTTCATATATCCCTCCTTGGTGGACCTGCTCCTTGCTGGGAACCCCCCCCCCCCCCACCCCCCGCTCTCTTTTTGTCAGAAGAAGTTTGGTGGAGCATGGTTAAGGCATTCTGGAGTTAGACCCCCCCTGTTAGGAACACCCTCCTTTTGTCAACCCCAAGTGCTGACTCACTTATGTCAAGGAACATATGTGCCAAGTTTGGTGGATTACGGTCAAGGCGTTCTGGAGTTATGGCAGAACATACAAACATACAAACAGACAGATCCGCAGCATATTGATAAGCTTGTGTGTTAGTTTGTATGTTGATATTTGAGATCTTTTAACCATTTTAGGTCTGATATTCATGAGTAACGACACCAAATGATACCAATAGTTGAAATTTGTTTTTTTTTTCAGCCAAGGTAGTCTATTTACTCCTGGTGGAAATTACCATCGGGGTAAAATTTCAACAAAGATTTTAGACTTTTTCATATTTTTGTTTCACGTTAGACAGCTTATGATTAGCACATAATGTGTCAAACTGCTTGAAATGCTTCATATTAACAAGATATTCTTGAAAATTTTGTATTTACGGTTATGCGGCCCAAATTCAAAACCAATTTCACAATTTAACAATGTCGCCATTTCGATAGTTTTAGATACTTTTAAATATTCATTTTACATGTATTTAGCCTAGTTTCAGACGCTTCGGCCATTAAAACGATAAAAGAACATAATATTGATCATGTACGCATGGGTTTTCTCTTGCGACCAACCAATTGTAAGACGTTTTCCGAGTAAAACGAAATAGAAAATTAGGTTGATCGTTGCTACATAATTAATCATTATTAGAAACACGCAAAAGATCCTATCCCTAATCGGATAATCAAATGATTACTCGAGTTTCTTCCATACCCACTTAACATTTGACACAAAATGCCGTCGGTAAATACCTAGTAATGACCGATGCTACTCAATAGTTCCACATTGATCTGTTTTCTGTAATTTGAATCACATGAGAGCTATACGAATCTACGGGCAGTATATAATCATTAGGATTTAGTTAGAAAGTTTGTGTTCAGTACGGACCGTAATAAAAGCCACTCCAATTATAAAAACATCAGTTATGCAAATAACTGAAATAACTGGAGTAGCATGCTAATAATTTCAACGGCCCTTTCGATATGATAATGGCGAGAAGCCAATGGATTTCAAATATATTATTACTTATCTATGAAATCCGAGGCTCGCCAGTTAGTCATTAATACTCCATGCATTCAAAACTGCAACGATGGAAATACTACACCACGAGCGCACATGCAAGAGAAAAAAAACACTTGCGTCGGTTTGTAATGATGCCGTTCCTCAATAAGATGAACGTCACCATAAAAAATATTATCTCTTAACCGATTTACATTTACATCAAGTTCAAACATAAATACATAATCAAACCTTTTTACAACCGAACGTTCAATGTTGAAGGATAATAAAGCAAAATGCAGAGGTGCAATTTGTGTTTATGAGTGTATTTATACAAATTGGACAGAACGTCTTATGCATAAATATCAGATAATTTTTAGAATAAACAAACCAACTTCCCAAGAATTGAATACAGCAACAATCAGCAACTCATAAATAATGAAAATTCTCGTTAAATCATTTCCAATTAATTTTCCATTCCAGTGCCGCAAAGCATAGCAGAGGACATCATTTGGCATGCATTGAATGATTATCCCATTAAAAGTAGTTACTGGAGACAACTCTCCGAATCCAGCAAACGGCGCTCGTGTTGCGATCGGTCCAACCATGGTTACCATCTCCGTCAGGTGCTTGAATGACTAAATGACCAAACAGTGGACATTCCACGAACTATGCGAAGAATTCATATACCGCCAGGCTATCTCAGAACAAACTGAAAATCGAATCGAAATTCTCCCAGACTGGCGTCTACCACATGATGATTTTTGGCTCCACACGTACACTCGCAAAGTCGTAAAAAATTGATCCGAATCGTTCTGGTTGACATACCTGATTACTCGTCTTAAATTAGAATCAATTCAGTCGCCCTATATGTCATAATCATCAACAGAAGCTTTTTGCGCTCAATGTTCCGGGAAATCAGAGCACCAAAGACTAAAAATTATGCTGCCAACCGACCGCCGAAGCGAATAAAATATGACATCACAGAGTGATAGCCTGTGGGCAGCAGCGTTCCCTTCGCAACAACAATGATGATCGACTTTCCATGTTTTGCTTTACGACTTACGATGGATGTGTGCAAGCAATCAAATGCATAAACATTTTTTCGCGATATTTTTCGCTCTGCAGCATGACTTTCATGTCATCTTCGTTAACGGCAAGCCATCAACTGACGCCGCCACCGTAGTTGATAGCCATTCAAGCAGATATGTAAACGCAAAAAAAACCAACAGCAAAAAGAGGTATAATAAAATGCCAGTTGCACTAATTCCAAATTAGTTTTAAGTTATAATCAAAGTGATTTGAACTATTCACGTTTAACAATAAATAGAACACATGGCGCACTTCATCTCTACTATTCTCGTTGCTTGTATTAGGTAGTTGTCAGCATGTAAGATGCTGGGAATTCCAGCTGTGGATCTGACGACTGAAAACTATTACAAAAAGGACCGCCAAAGATCTCGACTGGCGACGTCTCCCGCAGAATGTCTGTTCTTTTGTGCGCGAGTTATGAACCTTATGCGAACCAACTAACAAGCAAACTCAGTGGGAGCGAAGGATGGGTAGTCAGGTACAAATCATAAACAATTTTTTAATATTGCCCCATTCTCGCGCCAAAGCGGTTCGTCGATATCGCATCGAGAAAGATGCTAGCGATCCGTTTTCCCGTTCTTCTTGCCTTATTCGGTTCACCGTATCAGCCCAGTCGGGGTCTTTTCTGTGCGATCGGTTACAGTAGCCTGCTTCGCAGTGGGAGATTAGCCTTAATCATTGGTTATTATCAAATATATTCCACACGTCGCCATTCGAGTTCCCTGAATCTCTGTTGAAAGCACTTTTCCAGTCTCTAAATAGTAGTCTGTAGTCGTAGAAATGGAAACGGTAGGAACGGAAGCAGTTTCGCAGTCGCTTCTTCAGAAACCGGCCCATATTCGTCTCGTTATAATTAGGCGAATAATTATTGATTTTGTGTGGCTTGATCTGGTGGTGTGAAGGTGGTGGGTTCTAACAACAAATTATCCGTAGTATGTTCGAACACTGCTTCCTGTGCAAACCTGTAGGGTACGCACTCGAATACATAGTGGATGAGGTGTCAAACAGTACACCTGTACTTGGATTGAGGATGGAGCACATTATAAGAAATCTCATCATTTGTCACAGTTAATTTGTCTCCTATAAACAAAAAAATTGTATGCACTGTTCTAGGTATCATGCGTGAATGTGTAGTCCATTGTCACTAGGTGTGGTGTATTAGCAAAACCGTGTAGGAATGAATTGACCAATTGACTATCGCAGCATTGTTCATTATTATCGCATGGAAGCACATAATCACATAATTAATAAAATATAATCCTAGCTAAAGCTTCCCTCACAGTGTCTTCGAAGCAGAATCCCCCTTCAACAGAAAACCATTTTTTCCATTAGTAAAAGAAGAAATCATTTACTCATAATCTATTCTTGAGTGCTCCAGCTGCGAGCGCTATGCTTCCGCTGCTAACTAACTCGAGGGTGTTTGCTGCGCCACTCGGGACTTGATTGGTTACACAAACATATTTCACACCCGCGAATGAACCTGGAAGCGAAAAGCCAAGAACGCTGCGCTGTGTTCGCTATAAATTATATTTTTATTGTTCAATACATAACCTCTGTCAGTCATCAATAAGATTACTTTTATGGGATTGGCCCTAAGAAATTATGTTGTATACCGCAAAATTATAATGGACCGCGGTGCGCTTGACTAACCTGCACCATTAGTGATGATTAACAATATCGAATTTGTAAAGATGCTCTAGCGTAACATGTCTGCAATAAGTTTAGGACGGATTTCGCACCAACTCGACCAGAGGTTGGCATGATTCTTTTAAAATGGAATGAAACTTGGATGGTCCAGACCAACTTTTGAAAAGGGCTCAATATTTTCTCTCTCTGTGTGTATGTGAAGTGAAACTTTACTTTACTGAAACTTTACTGTTACTGGTAAATTTTATTAGAGGCAAATTGTAAAGGTGAGATTCAAATAAAGATTCATAATCATTTCTCAGAGTGCAGAGAGAGAATCCTCAATCGACGCCAAACTAACCAAGCATCTGGTCCGGCTGGTCACGGATCGGCTCGCCAACTACTAGTTGATGCGTGTGGCACATCGGCTCCAACATGATCGAGGCATCTTGAACGTTGGGCCCCTCTATTCCTGCAAGTTGGGTTCTTGGAAAGAAGAGATTTCACTGCACGCTAGTCCGACATCCGTGGACGGCCCACCGTAGTCTCCCAACATTCGAGTAGTGTCTGCAGTTCGTGGTTCATACGCCTGCGCCTCTCTCTGCTTTCCGTTTCTACTCCCTCAAAAATAGTCCGCAACACTTTTCGATTAAATACGGCAGGTGCATTTATATCTTCTGCAGGCAAAGTTACAGTCTCATGGCCATACTACTCAAAACAAGTACTCAAGACAGGACTACTGGTTTAATTAGCGTTTTGTAGCTGTACATTTTGTCAGTTTTGTGCGGCAGGGCGTGCTCATTGATCGAAAACTGTTGCGGAGGGAAAAGAAGGCCCGACTTCCAGGTTGAATGCGTCGTTGAATCTCCTTAGTCGTATCACTGCCGGCGGTGACCAGAGATCCCAAATATAAGATTCACCGTCTGGATTCACTGTCCATGTCAGTGAAATGAACGTTGTTTTCTTTGGAGCAACTTCCTACCATGTATTTGGTTTTCGACGCATTGAATCCTTCTAGCCTCCGTTTTTAGTCTGGAGTAGATTGCTTCCGACGTCCCAAGTTCTCCAGTAATAATGTCGAAATTATCTGTGATGACTAGAGGTTGGCGACTTTTGCTAAAGATTATTTTTCTCGTTCATTTCTATATCCGCTCATTGGTTCACCCCTTGCCGCAGCCCTCTGCGCGATTAAAAGGGACTCAAGAGTGCCCCCGAAAACACACATGTAGCACATCACTCGCTCCAGGGTAGCTTTGGTCAGCTGCGTCAGTTTGTTCGGCAAACTGTACATTATCTGCTATAGCTGTTCGTGCTCGATTGTATCATATGCTGCCCTCAAAGTCACAAAAATATGATGCGCGGGCACGTAGTACTCCTGACATTTCTGCAAGATTTGTCGGAGATGTTGTTCAGCGTAATGCCGTGGTAATTACAGCAATCTAGCCGATCTAGCCGCAGGTTTCTTGCCAGATTTGTAGGTGCTCCTAGGTTAACTTCTATTCCGTCTCTTTCTGTTACATCCATTGAGATGCCCATCGAAGAACTGCTTCTTTATTCTATATTAGATTGGTTCACCTTCTTATAAAACTTGCGAGTCTCATTAGCCCGGAATAGCTGTTTAAGCTCTTCACGAGTCTCTGTCCTTCTTCAGGCGCTTTTCCTTCCTCAGGATCATAGTCAACTCATTCCACTCTCTTCGATACTGGGCCAAATTTTCCCTCGTAGCAATGCTTAGATGGTTTATCCAAGATCTTTTTTCGTCTCCCTTGCTTGTTGGCAGACCCCGCTAAACCAGTCATTTTGTGCACTCGAGGTTTTTTCATCATTTGACCTCATTAACAGCCAAGCGTTTCCCGTTTCCATCCAGTAGGTGCGCAGAGTTCTCGGCAACTCGTGGGTTGTCACTCTTCGTTGACCATCCTCCAATCCATCACGCGTTCCTGCATGCTCCTCATCACTACAAAGTCCGATTCCAGCAGATTGGTCGCTCTACCGCTCTGGTAAATTTGGGCCTTGCCACCACGAATTCTCCACATTTTCTCGCCTTTGCGATAGATCTCTTGCAGTGCCATGATACCGAACTTTTGAGGTTCTAGCTGTTCCATCAGCACCATGTCCACCCACGAAATTCTGCGATCTGGTGCAGTTTCTGGTACTAAGCATCCATTCCATGTCCTTATTTCGTCGCCTTAATCTGTAGATTTAGATTTGGGCGGTTACCTTACTAGGGCCAAGCTACCGAGTTTCGTGATGGGGTTGCCATCTTAGGTTTAGTGCCGGAACAACACATTTTTTAATTCAGGCGCCAGCTCCGGATCCAACGCTGTCGTGAGCCGTTTAAGACCTGGAGTACAACCGCACACTTGGTTGAGGAATTGTCAAGTCATCAAGAGTTGCTCCTGATATGGGAACAGACACTCACGGCTGACAAGGCTAATCCTCATTGTTACACTCAGCGTTCACATAAGTGCTTAATTCCTTATCAGTATACGACCTCCGGGGTTGGTTACCCGATCTCTGCTACGGTTGCTAAGATTGCTAAGCAGTTACGCAATAAATTTATCAAATTCAAAAATAAAACATTTTTTGCTAAATACATCTACGCAGTTGAAGTCCATTTGAGTAGATCATGCGTCATGGAGCGATACTGCTAATTGCTGTTTTTTTTTACTATTAAACTCCCGTTGATTTTCGCATCTATTCTACTTTGTCAAACCTATTCTGGAGTGGTCAGAATTCCTGTTCTGAACTCCAATCAGATTCGTATGTCAAATCATACAGTTTGATCAAAATTCAGAATAGATATTCTGATTAGGCTCCGAAATGGAATATTTATTAATTTATTTCAGTATCTGGTGGATCTACATATTTTAACGTAAATGCATTTCCTTTTTTCGAAAAGTTATTACTGAATCTTCCCTGCATGTTTTGAAACTAATGACAAACTGAACGTGATGATCGATCAGTACTTTCTAATCCGTTAATATATGCCACAAGGAGGTAATCTAGGACCAGTACTGTTTCTGCTGTTTAGCAATAAATTCTTTGTTACAGAGCTGTTACAATCTTCATGGAAATTAGAACGTGCTTTGACTTAGCGTCTTTGAGGATTGATCGTGGAGAAACTAATTAAAACCTAACCTCTGCGATCCTTCGTCGATTGCTCGATTGTTGAGTAGGTCAACTGAATGGAACCAGGAAAAGACGCAAAAGTCATTCTAGTCTACGGTCATAATTGAACACGTAGACTAACAAACGAAATGTTATTTAGACTAATCTCAAGTTTTTAGTCTTGACCTTGAAATGCGGTCATACATATATATTAATATTTTTTGAAACGATGGTTCTACAATTGATGAAGGGACGGTAGGGAAAGAAATGAAAATTTTTTTGGTGAAGGTGGGGAAGAGCGGAAAGGAAGGGGGGGGGGTATTGGTAGCTATGCTTGACAAGTAGTCATTTTGACTCCTACCTTTTGTCCAATACTGGAAGGTGCATGAGTCTAACCAAGCTGTAATCTGAGATTACAACCGGATTCGAAGCCACAACACCCGCCAGGGCATGTGGTTCGCTGGTACTTGTGCCTTTGAACCATAGAGGCGCTGGACAAAAGGAGACCGCAAAATCCACTTCTCAAGGATAGCGACGCGTTAGGTTGGGTTATCGACACATATTGTGCCGCTTCCTACATCAATTGCAGATTACCACCGTGCGAGAAGTTTTAATCTAACTACTGTTTACTTTCAGGACGACGACACTATGCCGGCCCTTACGACTTGCAAGCAGGGTTGCCACATGCACAGATTATTCTGTGTTCAACAGATATTTGAAAGAAATCGCTTGTACAGAATCTGTATGCATAGAACACAGATTTTTGCCAATTACACAGATTAAACAGATATTTGAGCTTTTACATGAGAGTAAAAGAGATGGAAATAGTCAGCAAAATGACGCTCCGTCTCTTTCACTCTCATTGTTTTGTGTCGCAGAGATTTTTGCACAGATATTTTTCCTCGCTATACAGATGCCAGATTTTTCCAAAAAAAAAACACAGAATTATAAATGGCATCCCTGCTTGCAAGGTACTGCACGTGACGTTGTTCGTCTGTCAGCTTGTGTTAGCCGCGGTTCTCGGCGCGGATTTTCGAGGGAAGGCCCCGTTCCTATGTAATAGACTAATCTCAAGTTTTTAGTCCCTTCATCAATTGTAGAACCATCGTTTCAAAAAATATTAATATATATGTATGACCGCATTTCAAGGTCAAGACTAAAAACTTGAGATTAGTCTATTACATAGGAACGGGGCCTTCCCTCGAAAACCCGCGCCGAGAACCGCGGCTAACACAAGCTGACAGACGAACGTCACGTGCAGTACCTTGCAAGTCGTAAGGGCCGGCATAATGTCGTCGTCCTGAAAGTAAAGTAAAGTCCTGAAAGTGTGTCGATAACCCAACCTAACGCGTCGCTATCCTTGAGAAGTGGATTTTGCGGTCTCCTTTTGTCCAGCGCCTCTATGGTTCAAAGGTACAAGTACCAGCGAACCACATGCCCTGGCGGGTGTTGTGGGTTCGAATCCGGTTGTAATCTCAGATTACAGCTTGGTTCGACTCATGCACCTTTCCAGTATTGGACAAAAGGTAGGAGTCAAAATGACTACTTGTCAAGCATAGCTACTAATACCCCCCCCCCCCCTTCCTTTCCGCTCTTCCCCACCTTCACCAAAAAAATTTTCATTTCTTTCCCTACCGTCCCTTCATCAATTGTAGAACCATCGTTTCAAAAAATATTGAAATGTTATTTGTATAAAAGATATACAAAGCACCATATTACATGATGCAGTTTATGTTTCCTAGCATATTTAAAAACTTATTACTAATAACCGCTTATCTACGAGTTTGCCTTTGATCTATCGCAGTTATCAATTTAATCAAAATTAAAATAACATTACCAACTATAAATTGGTTATGTTCTACTGATTGCTATTACGTAATAAAACTGTGTGATCGTCCGACTTAGAAGCGTCTACAAGAAAACGACACGAAAAAAATTAAATTACCTCTTTAAAAGTACTCCCTCTGGTACGTATTTTTTAAGAAATTCTGCCACCGATATCGACCTCAAATGGCATCAGCTATCCCTCAGCAGGTTAAAAGAACACCAGTGGTCGTTACAGTTATTATTAAGTTCAAATATGATTACTGAAGAGAGTTTAAAACGAAACGGGTGTCTAAAGCTGGTGGGTGTCTGAGAGTATTTTAGCTTAACTCACTTATCGCACACCCCGAAGCATTTCCCCTAAACTAATTCTGCGACCATTCTAGTAGCTTTTGCTGATGATGATGCTCCGAGCTATAAAATATGCTTTTCGGTATTAGTTTATAACTGGAAAATATGTTCAACTCCCGCTTGGACCGGCTCTGTAGGTTTCCCTCCGGTGCTGGAGTGAACAATTTAATTTCCAACAGCACACAGCAGGGCAACCTTGACGAGGGTGGTAGCTCGATGTCGGTCGCGAACTGGAAGGGTGGATTTACCATGGATGACAAGCAACAAGAGAGACAAACTCGGCACTGTTCTAGTGAAGATGGGACGCCCGTTTCCACTGTTGGCTTGGGTGTTGTGCAGCAGACAACACAACATAATAAACTTATCAACTTATTGTAAAATACGTTTATTGAACGGCACGGGGAATGAAATATTCCAACAGAGGGAAACCTTTTATGTGTTAAAACGATATAAATAAAATAGCGCGGGCGATGAATAGTGTGGATAATTTCGCACAAGAATTTTCATTGTTACTATTATCAGCATTGTTCCGAGTGCTGCTTGTTGTAGTTGGTATTGTTGTAACTTTTTTATTATTTCTCCTGGATAGTAAAGTGTTCTAGTAAGAGAGATGACTGCCACCAGTCCGACATATGACCCATTAAATAGGGGTGAAAACAAACTGACGAAAAGTATTCTGATTTTCTGAACGATATTTTGAGTATCGGGGAATGGTATGTGAATGAATCAGTGTTTGGACTACCAGATTGTCACCAAAATGCATGCATGATCTATTTCCAAACCGTCCAAACATAAAACTCATTACACGCACGCTGCAAACGATAATCCCTCGTTTGAAAATAAAACTAGCCGACTGCTGATTGCGATCTCTCTACCGATATTTATGAAACAAATTAGGTTAATCTGCATAATGGACCTTGGGTGTTTTTTCGGCTTGTACTCTTTTAATTAACAGAAATATTGTGTGCTCATAATATTTATGAAATAAATACCTCCTTTATCTCGCTTGACAATACTTTAAGCTCTCCTCAATTCTTTTCATTTTCTTTTGAACTGCTATTGTCCTTGGTCGATCAATTCGAACTGCATTCCATCATGCCTACCGGTTTCCCGCTGTTTGTTTACTGCCGCATTTTCTCCTTGTCGGTTGTCCTTATTTGTGGAAAAGAAGATCGGTTCAGTGTGCCCACAAGAAGCAACATACTTCTAGGGCTAATGTACATTCTCTAGCACAGCTACCGGCTGGGTGACGGTTAAATGAATGGAGAGTGGAATAATGTCTAAAACATACCGAAATGTCCCCGGAGCGGTTGATTGCCTGTTCCACTTCTTCACGGTTTTGTGCAAAAAGAGATTAAGCAATTATTATAACCTTCCATTATTTACTTACCAGCACAAAAATTTGTCATCTATATATTTTAAAGGACTCTTCAAACGCATTCGAACAAATGTAAAAATAATAGCTATTTGTACCCTCGACCAGGATTACACATATTAATTCAATAACACAAGCAGAACTGGCGTTAAATAAACATTTCGTTCAGATTGGTTTTCTAGAGCAGTGCAGCTTTTAGAAAAATCTAGGAAACAACTGCCTAAAATGGATGTTTAATCGGAGGGTTGTATCTCGTCATTGCAATTAAGAGACGAAAAGAGAAAACTAGAAGCCCAAAAGAGATATCATCGTAAATAACTATGATTCTTTGAAAGCACGTGATTATACAAATCCATTACTTTAGCAGACAGCTTTTGGGATTTCCTACTACGCTTCCTCAATCGTTTAAATGCACAGTTACCTGTATAAAATTTTGATTTAAGATGTACTTAAAACGAAGAAACAAAATCATAAATGATAGCAAAGAATTACAAAATGGCTTCGGGGTAACTTCCGGTGGAGATTGATCAACCATTCACCTGCAGACGGTTTCCGAATTTTTCCGTTTTGCAATAGATCCGCTTGATGAAAGCAACCCCTTGTTTAGCTCTCCCGTGCTGCTGTATGTCGATGCTTGCTTGCGTTTATAATCGATTAAGCGCATCGCCTGCAACAGAGATTCGAGCATTTTGTCATGTCCTACGACTACGAGGAACTAAACCCTGCCGGTAGTAAAAAATGTACCAAGTTATAAGACATCGTTTACGTCAGATTTACACCCTTGTTGGTGCTATTCTGGTATCATTAGTAATCATTTTTCATTGGAAGTTGACAGACTTTAAACTAATATTTGTTTGCTTGAATGTTTATTACGTCTCTCCACGAGTCATTAGAAATTAAACTTCTGAGAGTATCATTTATCATTTTCACCTCTGTTCCAGTGGAGGCAGCATGCAATTGACCCTATGCTTCTGAACATTTTCTCCCCGAACAAAAGGCAAGTAATCAGAAGACGAAGTAACCAACTTAAAAGCAACATATGTGACAGGCGGTGCACCATAAAACGGAGGGAATCATGTCCATTTTCATTTATAAGAACAATGAAAAATAAAATAAAACTCTGGTCAAATTTATGGTTGGACTTTAAAAAGTTATAGCTTTTCTGGCAGACTCACAGATTACATGATGATCGACAGTAGTTTGATAAATATTGCACTGTCCCCATCATATCGCCATCATCAATCATTTCGGCTACTGCGCTTCAGTCACCATGTTGAATGGCTCGGTCATAAGGGAGATTATGTGCGTTGCTATGTGCGTACAATAGAACCCGCAAACTATTTTGTCGCAACGGTTATTCCACATGGTGAAAAATAGGTACCAAACCGTTTGCATCTCTTTCTACCAAATCCTGCCAACGTGAGTAGCGATGGATAGCATTTTTATGTAATGTTTTATTGCCATCATTACGATGTATATGTTTTTACTTTCATACGAACACGGAAATTGTGGGCAACATCAATTGTAGCTCATAAAATATACACTGTTCACTATATTTCAATTTTTGCGGTTTTTCTACACTACATATGCATCCGGAATTCATAACAGTGCTTTATTTTCTATTATAAAAATAACGATACGTTGCTTGAAAAGCCCACGAGAAGGTAATCGAACATAGAAGCCACATTATTTATGTTATTATTTCGTGAAGTGAAATCGCCCAAAGGCGTACCAGTAGTATCACGCAAAATGTATAAAGCATCAAACCTAGATTTATCTACGCAGTGTGGAGTGTTGGAACATTATCATGAAAATGGAATCTACGCAATCACATTTCAAGTTACCTCCGACTAAATTGCATTTATTCGCTCTCCTGCCAACCTTATACCTTTTTTAGACCGCCGAGTAGGTCAACCGGTATGAAATGGAAATTATAAATTCTGTTTCAGTTTCACCTTACATGAACGTAAATTATATTTACTGTTTTGAAAGCGTAGGGAAATGATTCCGTGGATAGTGATTAAAAGAGTGGACAATATTGATGAAGCTAAAATCGCAAAGCCTGAAAATAAAAGTTGGATGGTCGCAAATTTTCGAACGAATCCTGGGTTACTGTAATTCACGGTACTATCTGGTACTACTGGTATTATTTACCCTCCGCACCGAATAACAATCTCGTTTTATTTTTCCGGTGCCCAATTACAAAAGGAATATAATTCACTATGCATACAGTAAGAAACCCGCACTTGTCCACTTTGATTTGTTAAAGAAATAAGTGTTATGGCAAGAAATCAACAGAAATGGTAAAAGTACGTAGGGCAGAAAAAAACAAAAATAACATACATAGTCAGTGTCAGACGCAAATGCATCAACAGTCAGTCAGTCAGTCAAGCAGGCAGCCAGTCATCAACCTGCACACTTGCCCACAATGGAACAGATGACGAGCGGCGGCGGAAGAAACCGGCGCACCAGACGTTCGCCGCTGCTGTGGAAAATTTATCGGCAAACAAACGGCTGAAAAAATACAGAACAACCTTCCACATTGCTGCCGCGGCCTCCAAATGGGCAAAACCTTCCTGGTGACAGTGAAGGTGAGTGAAAAAATCAACCATTTCGAGTATGCCGATCACGTAATCCAATTTTAATATTAAGGCAAGAGAGTATCATATTTTAAAAAATGTGTATTAAAACGTGTAACAGATAATGCTGGTTTGATATTATTGTTCTAAATAGCAGGGCTTGAATTGTATGCTAACGGTATATATTTCACACATTTACTTCACTTCAGTGACAATCGAGTCCGGAATTTGTAATGTGCCCGGAATCGCAAAACCGGCTTCAGCTCAGGACAAAAGTCAGCAGCATGTCGACAACACCTCCAAAGAACGATCGCATATATTTTTATGCGTTCCGTACTCCGTCTGCAAGTGGGAGACCCGCAGCTCAAGCATGGTGTGAGTTCGTGGGAGATCCAAGTCTTTTGTGCATCACATACCTCATTATTATGTTAAACGATTAAGCAGACGATTAGGCATATTGTTCTGCAAACTACCTTATCTGAGTGTAATCGAGCAGCCAATTTGCTTCGACATGTCTGGTTTTGTTTCGCATATATTATTGTGACCAGCCAACATATTACAAACAATACATTTAGCTTGGGTCGAAAACAGACCAACGTGTTTCGAAAGCATTCCATAGCTAAACAGAACAGCTTTACTTATTATAAGTCGCCTATAAATCTAAAAAGATGAATCGTTCTACTCTGCATACGGAGCCGATCTTTAACAATCACTTCTTTCCACATAATTCGTCATTCTAAATCTAGCCAAAAATCTCACAAACGTTGGAATTTCAGTGCAGACTGCACTGTAGAAGCAAAAGAACTCCACGTCTGAGTTATCTCAGAATACTTCACACCATTTAGCAGCATTGTTCGCTACTTGCGCTTCTCAAATTGGCCATTCCGAAGTGTAGAAGTGTAGAATGCACGCAGTCCCTCTGCATGACAATTCTCGTAAAAATAGCACACGACGGGAAACGCATGTGACACTTGCAACGCAATGGGAAACTGGAATTCGCAAAACATATAACGCATTTCTTACGAAATATCTAGCTAAATTTATGAGACTAGATAAGCAGATTCCTTATATACTGATACATTTAATTGCAGGTATGTTATTTCTAGTATTTTATAATATAACGCCTTAATCCAAGGTTGATTCGATTTTATGTAGACTACCAGCTCCACTGATCAATACGGAATTTCGATTTCCTTAGAGATTAGCTGTTCATGCGCTGCTGTCATGCTACTCCTGTTACTTTAAGGTGAAATTAGTCGTCATCGATTCTGCCAATTTCAAAAGCAGTCCTTTTGTTTGAAACGAAAATTCTGTTTATGAAAATATATTCGCTGTGTTCAGATTGGCAAGAAGAATGCAGTCTTTACATTTTTATAAACAGAATCCCGTTCTTGGGCTGAAAAACTGCTTCCGAAATCCGGCTTCCGGCTTTCCGACGAAAAGTTAATGACTGCTAGTTTCCCGTTAAAGAAGCTATATTAAAAGAATGGCTAAAGTAACTCAGTAACTCGCGAGTACGTGTCGTCATTAAACCAAATTCTCTGATGACTGTTTTGCTGGAACTTCCATCATCAAGGAGAGGAGTTGGTTTAATGATGTTGATACTTCTGAGTTATTGAGTTACTTGGCCATTCTTTTAATATATCTTTTGCTTTACAGCATTTACCGTTTTTGCTCAATAAACTAAAAAAACAACCTTCCTTACTACGCCACTGAAATAGAATAAAAACGATAGTATTGAAACTGTCACAGTATCCGAGACCCTTCATGCACAAATTTTGGTGACGATCGACTTGGTAATTTTGAAACAAGTTGAGAATTTTGAGTTTTTTGCTCAGAGAAGTAGAAAACTGCGCCCCCAACTCAATGGCGTGAAATAACCATTAAGTTCATTCCTAAAGGTGGACGCGCGACATACGAGCAAGCAAAAAGTTTTAGACCAATCAGTCTAACGTCATTCTTGCTTAAATCACTTGAGCGGATTGTTGATCACCACATCCGCGAAACAAGCTTAGTAGAAGTTCCTCTTCATTCAGCACAACATGCTTATCAAAGTGGCAAATCTACAACCACTTTATTACATGATGTGGTGGATAAAATTGAGGTTGCTTTTTCACAAAAGGAATCTTGCTTAGGAACTTTTTTGGATATTGAAGGCGCGTTTGATAACGTATCTTTCGCTTCCATTTTGGAGGCTGCTCGTTATCATAATGTGCCTTCAATAATCATAAAGTGGATAGAACAAATGCTTAGTAACCGATTGCTTTTTTCGTCCTTACGGCAAGCAAGCATTTGGAAGCAAAGTGTTTGTGGATGTCCACAAGGTGGCGTTCTCTCGCCTCTTTTGTGGAACCTTGTGGCGGACGGCCTATTGAGGAAACTCAATAGTCTAGGCTATCCGTCATATGGTTTTGCGGATGACTATCTCATCCTAGTAGTTGGAAAGTGCATAAGCACATTATTTGACTTAATGCAGCAGGCACTACGCGTCGTGGAAACGTGGTGCCGAGAAACTGCACTTTCGGTAAATCCGAGCAAAACATCTATCGTCTTATTTTCAAGACGTAGAAATACCAATGGAGCTCGCGCTCTGCGCTTTTACGATTCGGATGTTGATGTTGTGAACGAAGTGAAGTACGTGGGGTTGATTCTCAACTCCAAGCTTGACTGGTCCACAAATATTGACTTCCGAATTAAAAAAGCGTGCATGGCCTTTGGGCAATGTAGACGAGCAATTGGCAACTCTTGGGGGCTTAAACCCAAATACATACACTGGTTATACACGGTCGTTGTCAGACCAATACTGGCGTATGGTTGTCTTGTATGGTGGCAGAGAGGGGAAGTTGTGACTGTCCAGACAAAGCTAAACCATCTTCAAAGGATGTGTTTAATGGCAATGTCTGGTGCATTTACTACAACTCCTACTGCCGCCCTAGAAGCTATTTTCAATATTAAACCTCTACACTTCCACCTGAAGCAAGAGGCACTAATATGTGCTTATCGACTACACGCGATTGGCCTTTGGCAGTCTGTGGACGGTTCCACTGGTCATACTCGATTGTGGTCGCAAATTGTTGCTGAGGACAAGTTTGCCCTTGCTCCTAGCGATGTAACGCTCATGCGTACTTTCCCGTATAGGACTTTCTCAAGTGACTTTCCTCCTAGAGAGGATTGGATGTCAGGCTACATGGAAAGGAAAATTTCCGACTATGTAGTCTGTTATACCGATGGTTCTTTGTACGAAGGTCGCGCGGGTGCTGGTGTTTACTGCCGTGAGCTAGAATTGGAGGAATCCTATTCGTTGGGTAGTTACTGCACCGTTTTTCAAGCTGAAATCTTTGCAATTATGTGCGGAGCTCAGTTTGCACTTCAGAAAGAACTGATAGGCAAGATTATCTACTTCTGTTCTGACAGTCAAGCCGCTATAAAAGCCCTTTGTGCGGCTAATTCTAAATCTAAAACAGTCATCGCCTGCCACACCCAATTAGAAGAACTAAGCATTCTAAATGCCGTTCATCTGGTTTGGGTTCCTGGCCATTCTGGTATAACCGGAAATGAATGGGCTGATGAACTAGCAAGATCTGGAGCAGAAAAGTCGGTTTTCGGACCGGAACCTGCTTTACCAATTGCGGCATGTTGGATAAAACAAAAGATTCGATCTTGGTTTTCATCTGAACATGTACGTTATTGGGAAAATCTTGAAACTTGTCGTCAAACGAAAAGTTTCATTGTTAAGCCTTGTGAGAAGGTTGCGAAATTTCTTTTGCAACACTCAAAGGTAAATTGCAGTATTCTTGTCAGATCACTGACTGGTCACTGCAGGCTAAATTATCATATGGCTACGATTCAGCGAGCTGAATCGTTTCATTGTAATTTATGTGAATCCGACTACGGTACACCATATCACGTAATTTGCAACTGTCCTGCAGTAGCACAATTGCGTCATAGGATCTTTGGATCCTACGTCTTAAATGAATCGGATTTTAGGAAACTAAAATTACGAGACATTTTGATGTTCCTTACCGAAAGCGGTATTGAGCTATAAGCTCTTATTTATCATGAGTATACCCCCCAGGGGGTGTACTTTTGATACGTTAACTACCAAGGATTGCAGTATCCCTTCGGGGGTACAAAAATCTCTCGGTATATATATGTTTGTGTTTGTCCAAATTCCTCATCCACCCCTTCCTATTCCTCCTGTTTTCCTTCCCGTCCTCATCAGGTAAATGATGACACGGGCAAGATGGGCAAGGCACAAATCTTCCACATGATTGTGAGGAACGTGCTGCTCGAGCCAAAGATGCTGATACCTGATACCTTCCGTGGTTGTGCACCATATGCGCATTAAATTTTATCGTGCATATTCCCGAGGTTTCTAGTTGACGTCCTAAAGCTTCCAGTAATGATGTCGAGGCCGTCTGCGAAGCCTAGGAGTTGGATACTTTTGCCTATCGTTTCGATTTTAGCAACTGAGACGAATTGGAACGACAGCATAAAAAGTGAAGTAGTGTTTAGCCACAATTTCAATGTGTCTAGAAGCGAGCGTGATTTAACATCACCTGAGAAAAAATCAGGCAGTGGTGTTCTTGTAGCGATCAGTGTCCTGTATGACTCAAAAGTCTGCAAAGTTTGAAGATATCTGGGTTAAAGTTTTATTGAATGGCGAAAGACACATATTTATATCTGTTTATTTATCCCCATCCCCCACCCATTGTGCGAAAAAGCAATCGTATAAGAAAAATTTAAATACGGCCGAATTAGTGACTGGAACCAAACACGAAAAATCCATATTTACGAAGATTTCAACCAGTATAGGCCGAATTCAGGCCATTACAAATATTTTATAAAGTTTTTGTCTTTCCGGTGTTGGGCCACTGAAGGGGGGGCGCAAAAAAAATGAAGAGATTTTTTTATTCGAGCAAAAAAAAATATTGATTTTAGGCATTTTTATTTAACGGGAAACTAGCAGTCATTAACTTTTCGTCGGAAAGCCCAATTTCGGAAGCAGTTTTTCAGCCCAAGAACGGGATTCTGTTTATAAAAATGTAAAGACTGCATTATTCTTGCCAATCTGAACACAGCGAATATATTTTCATAAACAGAATTTTCGTTTCAAACAAAAGGACTGCTTTTGAAATTGGCAGAATCGATGACGACTAATTTCACCTTAAAGTTTAAACGTGAAAACCAAATCTATTCTTGCTTTAAAAATATACGTTATTATTTTCCATGCAAAAATCTACGAAAAAAGACAAAAACGAAAGAAAAATTTCCGGCCGATTTCCGGAAATTTCGTTGTTCGAATTTCCATTTTTGTTTTGTGCTAGAAGCATTAACTCAACTCGTACACTCATTTTTCGAGTTTTTCAGGCTGTAGATTTTATAAAAAAAACTAGCTGACCCGACAAACTTCGTATTGCCACAAATTAAGCTGTGTTGTACATAAATCATGAATCTCGGATGATCTTTGTCACAATCTCGAATTTTGCAAGCCCCCCAGTGGGCGGCGCTTCCGACGGCGGGTCACCGGAAATACTCGCGACCGTCTCGTCCTGAATGATCTAGTGTTACTATAGATAGTTTTTGTGGTCTTGTATTGACTAATGTTTTATGGAAGAGTCTCGAATTTCTCGAGTTCGATTAGTTTTTGAGTTTCGCAAAAATTTCTGTTTTATTTGTATGAGAGTCCATATCCCCCTACCACAGGGGTGAGAGGTCTCTAACTATCGTAAAATAAATTCAAGACTCCAAAATCTCCCACATGCCAAATTTGGTTCCATTTGCTTGATTAGTTCTCAAGTTATAAGGAAATTTGAATTTCATTTGTATGGGAGCTCCCCTCTTAAAAGGGGAAGGGGTCGTAATTCACCATAGAAAAAATTTCTGCCATCTAAAACTCCCACATGCCAAATTTGGTTCCATTTGATTGATTAGTTCTCGAGATAAGAGGAAATTTGCATTTCATTTGTATGGAAGCCCACCCTCTTAAAGGGGAGATGGGCCATAACTCGCTTTCTAAAGAAGAGAGGGGTCTCAATTCACCATAGAAAAAAATCTTGCGTCCAAAACCACTTACATGTCAAATTTGGTTCCATTTGCTTGATTAGTTCTCGAGTTATGAGGAAATTTGATTTTCATTTGTATAGGAGCCCCCCCCCCCTCTTAAAGTGGGGACATCCATAGAAAATATACCATAGAAAATATTCTTGCCTACAAACACTTTAGAACTAATCAAGCAAATGGAACCAAATTTATCATGTGGGTGATAAATTTGGTTCCATTTGCTTGATTAGTTCTAGAGCTATGAGGAAATTTGTATTTCGTTTGTATGAGAGCCCCCCCTCTTAAAAACGTAAGGGGTTCTAATTCATCATAGAAAAAATGGTTGCCTCCAAAAACACCCACTTGCCAAATATGGTTCCATTTGCTTGATTAGTTCTCGAATTATGAGCAAATGTGTATTTCATTTGTGTAGAAGTAGAAGCACCCCCTCTTAAAGTTGGGAGGGGTCCTAATTCACCATAGAAAATATTTTTGCCTCCAGAAACCTCCACATGCCAAATTTGGTTCTATTTGCTTGATTAGTTCTCGAGTTATGAGGAAATTTGAATTTCATTTGTATAGGAGCGCCCCTCCTAAAGTGGGTAGGGGTCCCAATTCATCATAGAAAAAATTTTTGTCTCCAAAAACACCCACGTGTCAAATTTGGTTCCATTTGCTTGATTAGTTCTCGAGTTATGAGGAAATTTGTATTTCGTTTGTATAGGAGCCCCCCCTCTTAAAGTGGGGAGGGGTCCCTTATTCACCATAGAAAATATTCTTGCCCTCGAAAACTTTCACATGCCAAATTTTGTTCCATTTGCTTGATTAGTTCTTCAGTTATGAGGAAATTTGTATTTCATGTGTATAGGATCCCCCCCTCCTAAAACGGGGAAGGGTCCCAATTCATCATAGAAAAAATTTTTGTCTTCAAAAACATCCATATGCCAAATTTGGTTCCATTTGCTTAATTACTTCTCGAGTTATGAGGAAAATTGTGTTTCTTTGGTACAGGAGCCCCCCCTGTTAAAGTGGGGAGGGGTCCTAATTTACTATAGAAAATATTCTTGCCCTCGAAAACCTTCACATGCCAAATTTGGTTCCATTTGCTTGATTAGTTCTCGAGTTATGAGGAAATTTGTATGAAAGCCCCCCCTTTTAAAGAGGAGAGGAATTATAATTCCCCTTATAAAGAGGGGAGGGGTCTCAATTTACTATAGAATAAATTCTTGTCACCGAAAACACCCACATGCCAAATTTTGTTCTATTTGCTTGCTTAGTTGTTGAGTTATGCAGAAATTTGTGTTTCATTTGTATGGGAGCCCCCCCTCTTAGTGGGGGAGAGGTTTCTAACCATCACTAAAACCTTTCCTGGCCCCAAAAAACCTCTATATGCATACTTTCATCCCGATTGGTTCAGTAGTTTTCGATTCTATAAGGAACATACGGACAGACAGACAGACAGACAGACAGACAGAAATCCTTCTTTATAGGTATAGATTAACTCATTCCCTACAAATTATTTTTTTGCCCCCCGATTTTTCAAGCCAATTTCCAAGGGAGGAGTGACAAAAACTTTTGAAATTATTTGCAATGGCCTTATTGTAAATGATAATAATGAATCACTTTTGCTACCAATAGCAGGAGATAACGAAACTCTGCAGATGATATTTGATCAATTTAGTCAGTTAGGCCTTAGTTTTATTTAGTTTTATAAACTAAATCAATTTTTAGAGCTTTTATTAACTAACTGTACAGAGGATTTTTGTATAAACAGAGCTTCATTTCCTTTATAGAAGAATGAGAAATTTCACACAGCCATTGAATATTCGCTTCTAATTGACACAAAAAGATCGCGTCCAATTGAGTACGATTCTGAGCAGGTTTACAGCTTCAAAAAAGCGTATTATGAGCTTATCTATCGAAAGTTAACCGAACCGAGTTCTTTTCACTTTACTAGGTTGTCTATATTGTATCATTGATGAGATAGTTCCTAAATCGAGAAAGAAAATGCAATTCATGCAGCATCCAGTTTGGTTTGCACGGCAAATAAGAAATTTGAAAAATAGAAAACAAAAAGCTCATAAAACGTATAAAAAATGTAGAACCACTTGAAACCTGGAGCAGTACATAAATATATCTCAAGAGTTGTATGCTGAAATTATTATTTTTTTGATTCAAGATTAGGAATGTAGTCTACAAAGTTTGACGAAATAAATAAATGAATAAATAAATAGATAATGAATATCACATACAGGACAGTTCATCCTTTTGACGCAACCAGCAGCAGCGCGATTCAAAGAGCATGCTCTTTCCACATCAATTTTGCTGTTTTGATTACTGCACGTCAACCAAGCAGAATTTGAAAAAAATGTGTATGGGGCATTTATAGAAATAGTGATTATCTACAATATTGCCGAAAAAAGTAAAGTTTTATCTTTTGTATTTACGGCGCTATAGGGCTGTCTGTTTCTCAGACTGAGGCCGTTGCAGGAAACCTTTGTTGGCGAATACCAGTGCGATTTTCGAGAGGGACGCTCTACGACGGACCAAATGTTCACCTTGCGACAGATCTTCGATAAATTCTAGGAATTCAACTTGCAGACTCATCATTTGTTTATAGACTTCAAGGCGGCGTACGATTCAGTTAAACGAAACGAGCTGTGGCAGACTATGGATGAATATGGTTTTCCAACAAAACTGATTAGGCTGATACTTGCTACCCTTGATGATTCAAAATCAAGCGTCAGGATAGCGGGTGAGACAGCGGACTAGTTTGTGATGTTAGATGGTTTGAAGCAAGGTGACGGACTATCGAACTTGCTGTTCAACATTGAATTGGAACTTGCTATTCGAAGGGCCGGCGTGCAGAGAAGCGGTACCATCATCACGAAATCTCCTATGCTCCTAAGGTTCGCGGACGACATCGAGATCATCGGTGTTAACCGTAGAGCTGTGGAAGAAGCGTACACGCATCTTAAGAAGGAAGCTGCGAGGATAGGGCTTATCATAAATTCTACCAAAACAAAGTATATGGTGGCTGGTAGAGAGCGTGGTAGCCCTTCGGGTGTTGGAACTGCGGTGGTGGTAGATGGAGATACTTTTGAAAAGGTCGACGAATTTGTTTACCTTGGTACGTTAGTGACATGTGACAACGATGTGAGCCGTGAAGTAAAAAGGCGGATAGCGGCTGCCAACAGGGCCTTCTACGGACTACGTAGCCACCTGAGGTCCCGTAGCCTAAACTCCGTACAAAATTCGCGCTCTATAAGACGCTAATTCTCCCGGTGGTACTCTACGGCCACGAAGCGTGGACGTTAAAAGAGAGCGACCGCCGAGCTCTTGGCGTTTTCGAGCGTAAGATCCTGCAATCAATTCTTGGCGGCATATTAGACGAAGGAGTTTGGAGCAGGCGCATGAATCGTGAAATATACCAAGTGTACAAAGATGCGGATATTGAGAAGCGACTAAAATACGGCAGGCTACAATGGGCTGGCCATGTAGCAAGGATGCCGGATGAGAAACCAGCGAAAATAATATTAAGCAGAGAACCTGACAGAGGTCGACGACTTCGCTGCAGACCCAGTACCCGTTAGATGAGCGCTGTTGACGAGGATGCTAGAACAGCGGGTGTTAGGGGCGACTGGAGAGTGGCAGCTCAAAACCGAGTAATGTGGAGACGGCTCCTGAATTCGGCATGGAAGCGGATTGTCGCCGAAAAAGTAAAGTAAAGTAAAGTAAAGTAAAGTAAGTAAAAGAGCGCTCGTTTTGCTACGAACGAGGTAGCAGCCTTATAGCGCCATAAATAAAAGATATCGAAATGCTTTCTTCAACAATATTTCGGATAATAACTAATTCTACAAATGCCCCATACACCACTTTTTCTAATTCTGTTTGGCTGATGTGCAGTAATCAAATGAGCAAACTCGAAGCGAAAAGAGCGTGCCAAGTCTGCTTGAGAGTGCCTCGAAAAACACACGTGGAAAATCTCAGCTGCCATAGCTGTTCGCGTTCGATTGTATCGCATGCTGCCTTGAAAGTCATGAAATTTCTGGAGGATTTGTTGGAGAGTAAAAACAACGACGTAACAAAATCTGGAAGAGCACCTTGTAGGCGGCCGAGAACGTGAATTTAGCGGGATCCTCCACACCTTCTCGCCTTTGCCTTTGCCTTTGCCTTTGCCTTTGCCTTTGCCTTTGCCTTTGCCTTTGCCTTTGCCTTTGCCTTTGCCTTTGCCTTTGCCTTTGCCTTTGCCTTTGCCTTTGCCTTTGCCTTTGCCTTTGCCTTTGCCTTTGCCTTTGCCTTTGCCTTTGCCTTTGCCTTTGCCGTAGTCCGGCTGGTACCACGAGAATGTAGAGAAAGGAGTTGCTGAATAAGAGGCTAATGACTATGGGGTCTATGTTACGCCGCCGTTCACCAACCTACCGGCTTATCTCGACATCGTCATTTTCGTTATGGGACCGCATATCCGTACCGACAGCAAAGTATAGTCTAGAATTTATTCCTCTTAGAAAACAATACTACTGTCAATGAGTCCGAAATATTTCAGACAGAAAAATCATTTTAAAGCTTTTTAAGGCTATCACTCTCATTTCGACTGTTCTCAAATTCTCCAATCAAGTGACGAAATTTTTTAATTTCTAATTTAACTAAATACCACTCAGCGTAAACGACCAAACGGTACTGGTTAATTAATTCTGTAACAATGTGATCAAATTAAATAAAAATAGATACAGCCGACAGCCAACAAATCATAGCACATAATTACCAGCCGTCACATACATGGTGTTTCATCAATCACAATCATCGCCATAAATCCCACGATCAAAGTAGTTTTGTCTAGCAAATGATGAGAAAATATAATAATAAATACAACCAAGACGTGGTAGGCATATACGCTCGCGCGACACCGGCATGCTCTTTCGTTTATGTCTAAGCCAGATCAGCCAGCCAGACATATTCCCATGTGTAGCAATAGGAATAGGAGAAATTTGGATTCGCAAGATCACCTAGGCAAATGGGTAGAGCTATAGCAACGTTGTAGTCCCAGCATCCCACTGACAACCTTAATCGGATACCAACTGTGCGTATTAAACACAACAAGTGGGTAATATGATGAATGCATGCAAAACCTTCAACTTGTGCAGTTGGTTCTGCTCCCTTTAATTCTTACTCCTCTTGTTGAATACACCTAGGCAATCATGCATGTAGTACCGTCTGGGCAGCAACTTTTTTGTATTATTTTCTCATACATATGGATAAAACAAAACGACCCATTGAATTTGTCTCCTTCTTGCAGCGGCGGGTGTCGCGATTTCTGTTTCCATCTGTTCAGTCTCCATCCGACAAAACCTCGATCGTATATTTACGCCAGTGTTAATTTACGTCTCTTGGACCACTTGCTTCGCGACCGTATGCGGTTCTAAGTCACCGTCGCGTAAATCAACTATTATAGTTACTCACGGCCATATCCGACTGCAGTGGCACAGTGACAAAAAATACTCAAGCATCAAATAGAAGAAATTAAAAATGATAGCTAATTTTTTCAACTAACAGTGAATCGCAATTCATTCTCATTCAACATTTGTCTCAACCCGATATAGCCTTGACACTTTTATCGATTTGCCAAATGGTTTGCTTACTACGGCTAAGCGAAAAGAAACCGGTATTTTTCTGACAAGAATTGAAACGGCCTTCAACTTCCTGTTCTCGTCTCGTTTGCAGTCGAAAGACCAGGAGACATGTGCAACACATCCAGTAGCGCCAACCCAAAGATCTGCTATCAATTAGGGTCAATACACTTCGGGTGATCTGTATTCAGGCGGAAAATGCCGTACGATGATACGGAAAGTCTGGCCCAGTGGCAGAGTCACGGAATAGGGAAAGGAAAGTATCCAATTTCAAACATTAGTCCCTCGCTAGCTCCTAATCGTTTCTGCCGGCTGCCTATTGACAGCAACACAGTACACCAGTCAGTGATGTAGGGCCGTTAGGTTTTAGTTTGTGGATTGCTTCCTTTACTTCCACATTTGATCTTTGACACGTGGATAGTATTGCATCATTTGGTAGGGTTTCGTGGATGGCTAATTAAAACAGGATTACGACAGTTACGCCTACAATTGGGGTCAAGTTTGAATGTACGCTGCTGTACTCGGTGTCAATTATTCCGGTGCAGTCGTCCTGCTTAAAACAATCCATTCCAAAATTCCATTTTGTAATTTAGGCTCACGCTCCTTCAGCACAGAAAATTTATTTCCAAATCCCTGTTCACCTAAATTGCTATGAATCTTTTCCCTACGCTAACAGAACAGTGTCACGCAAAGCGACAATATAATTATAACAGCAATAGCTTGCTTATCGTACCAACTCATCTTTCTCCGTACAATAAACTGTTTCGGTGTTAATAGGCAAAATATATTAAAACACTCGAGCGGCACGAGAGTTTCAAAATTTAAAACTGAAACAAACGGAACATAATCAAAACGATCCGAATACCCACGGTGCCTTCCCAGACAACGTGCCTCAGCGCAGAAAATACCTTTTGTCACGCCATCTTACCTCTTTCGTAGGATAATTTGTCAAATACTGGCCCATAAAACTCGCGCTATTAACACAAGAAGTAATTATGACAATTGAATTTCCCCTGCGTTTTCTGCTGTCTACCTCACGTTGGTAAAATCCTTTGAATCCGGATATTGCCTAGCCTGTATTTATATATGAAAACTCACTTCACCAACATCACTTTTCATTACGGCACCGCACCGGCTCGATCCTGCATTTGTTCGTATTTATTTATCCACTTCCTATCGAGCCGCTACCTTCCAGTTCCCATCCTCGTATTATTAATTGAAAAACTTTGTCGATTATCATATTACACTTATTGAAGTTAAAAATTTAATTTTCAAGAACATTTTTCGAAATAACAGGGAGGAAGCAGCCACCGGAATGAAAGGATTCCCGCATTCCCCCATACACAGTCCTAACTCGTCAGGCAAGGCATTGAATAAGGTGGAAAATGGGCTCGCTTCCACAATTAAAGACATAATAATTTCCCAACCTCCACTTGGCGCCGCATTTATCATCTTCAACTCCGAACGGTTCAGCTTCAGTATGAACTGATTGAGAAAAACGAGTCAAATTTTCAACTTTTATACCGACGATGTGCTGACACATACCAATTCGAATCCATTGTTAGATTTTCCGGGTAAGTATATTTGGGGTTCAGAGCGCTAACCCTTTCTTGTTCCCGCATGTTGGCAAACGGAGATTTTCTCCCCGAACAGTCGCCGGAAATATTCCGCCTCATTTTGCCTTTTGTCAATATTCATTACATTTATCACTAAAAAGTGCAATAGGAAGCTAGATATCACAACAGAGCGTATAAATGAACTTCCAAGCAAGGGGGATGACAGCTATTGGACTACATATGCTTGGTTGAAAGCAGCAACATATTTTTCCTTCATCATTTGTGTTCAGTGAATGGGTTTGATTTATCGAGATTAATAAATTCGTAAAATGTGTAAAACGTTACGATCATTTTACATGATTGGAAAATCTCAATTTATCAAAGTTGTGCAATATAAAAATCGATAATGGCTGACAATATTCTGATTTATTTCCAAAGCATAGGCATTTAGATGAACCATATGCAACATGAAATAAACATTATTTGCGATTCATTGCAAATATTTTCGCTATACATTAGTCATGAATATCAGGCATGTTGTAGACGCTAAGGTAAAATTTTTCTAATATAGCAGAATGCAAAGAAAGAATCGAAGGCAGAGTATAGCATGCATGAAAGTAAAAACATCAATAAAGAGAAACATTCCGCAACCCTATTTTCGGCCACAAAACCTAGCAGTGGCATAGCTCCTCAATAAATCACATACATCATCGTCTATAAAGGATTTAGAGTTGAGAACGGAGCTCATGCTAGGTATATACATATATTTGCTACCAATGCTTCATATGACATGTTCAGACGAGCCGGATCTTTATATCGAGAAAAAATAAAGAAAAGAGCTCGCCTGCGGTATTGAACATAAATGTATAATATATGAAAACATCAATATTCACTGCTGCAATACTGATATGTCGCTCACTTTTGCTGGCTTGGTGGAATCAAAGAATGTGCCGCCAAAACGGCAGTAAAATTTCAATTTTCGTATGCTATTATTTATTGTATGTGTAGCTGGTATCATGAAATAGTATACATTTCCAATTTGGAAAGTTTATCGACTCTATTAAAGATATATTCTTAGTCAAACGTGACACCATTTGGTCATATCATCGAAGGAATATGAATTAAGATCGCTGTGTATGTTTATTTGGTTATTGCCAGAAAATGAATTAAATATTTGAAAATTCTTCACATTTCTGTTCTCGACGTTCCATTCTAGACTTCTAATTAATAATGACATAAGGATAAATTTATGCTCTGCGGGAAACCCACTATCACCCAACAATCTGTACTATAACGGCTAAAGGAAAGGTTATTAATGTTTGTTTCAGTCTTTGAATTATAGATTGATATGATAAGTGGGGTTGCGTGCCAGGTAATCATCGATGTCTTCACCATGAACAGTAGTTGGCCGGAATAGTGATACCCTGCGTACGGCATGACTAATAGCAACACATATTCGGCTGAATGTGCATTGTATAGTGCTATCTTTTATGACCTTCACTGTTCGAACCGGTGGGGGAGTGTAGCGGAAGAAGGTTTCATTCCTACTACTCATATTTTTACACCTTTCTGCCCCTAGCAGTTTTACCAGCCAGAACGTGGCATCGGTGTTCAACTCAATTGACTTCGCAATACAGTCAAACGGGATGCGCATGAATTGAATGGAACCGACCAAAGCGTGAATTTGAACCATTTGAAGCAGACACCCGACACACCAACCAGAACCGCGGGTCATAACGCAAACACCTTTGAACACATATATGGCAACGATGTGAATAAATTGAAATTATTTCTTTCTAGGCATACCTGGGGTTCGTTATCATTTTTATTCAGTATTTCATTCTCCATTGGCCGGAAAATTCAGTACAAAAAAAGAAACACTGCGGAACAGAATTTTCCCTACTTTGAAAGTACACTCTTTGACGTTATCCATCAACCCTCGGCTGGTTGGTTGAGTAAAAGCACTTTTTTTCCTCCTTTGAAAAGCAGACCAAAAAAAGCTAACGGAATGAATAAAAAGTGATTAATTCCAGCTTCGTGGCAGAATGGCAAAAACATACAGATTCTCTTAGATCTTAATTGTTGTTAGACATTTTTTAGACAAAGGTTTTCACTTTTGTTTTGAAAGTTAATTACGAAAGTTTAAATGCTACGGTCAAACGTTTGCAATACGACTTTACGGCAAGCGATGGTGGAAGGAATACTATTATAAATAATTTAAATCACAACAAAATAATTCCAACGTCCCCGGAGGGAAACGACTTCATCATGTCGTCCCTTTTCCTTCTATAAATAATCTGCATTCAAATTAGTTTGAATTTAACACACACAGTTAAACATCACAACACGAAGCATATAAAATTTTCAAGCATATTTTTAATTAATTACGGAATAGTGGAAATTATTATCATCCACATTCCGATGCGGGAACGTAAAGGGACGGCATGTCATAGTAATTTAAACGACTCAGTCACACACTTAAATGCGACACGGCTGCTGCCAGTAGCAAAGAAATACATGTATGATAAATTATTTATGCCACGCTTAATAACTACAATGTTGATGATCCGTTTTGTTGGAATGCAAGCGAAAATAGATAAATTGAAGGCAGCCTAATTTGTCAAGAATGTTACGTGGAACTTCTGACTCTTCTGTTTGCTAGAAGAGAATCGGAACAAAATTGAAATGGTTTATTATGGTATAAATGGTATATTATATTATCTTTTTCTTAAGTTTAAGCATCGATTTTGATGGACGATTTTTCATAATTTAACATAATGCGATGATTATATTATTGGTCAAGTCGAACTAAAAAGTATTCATGTTAAAATGTTAAACCGGAGTGCACACGGTAAAGTAGCTTTTTACGCTAAGTACCGGAAACTTGGAGCATTGCGTAAAAAGCGACTCAAATTTATATGAAAGAAAATCCATGATGTGCCATTCCGCCAGTCTGGAAATATATCATAAACATAAGGGTAGTATTCGACATCGGAACGAAAATTAAAGTCCGGGTTTCCGCCCAGTTAAAAATCTGTAACGAATTTTCATGATCCGATTCTGTTCCGGTACGATTTGATCCCGTTCCGGTTCCGGTTTGCCTTATGAAAAACTTACTAATTTAAAAAATAGGCTCATGTCAATAAAGTATTTGTGGAACAGCGATAGAAAAAATGGTAATTTAACAAGACAATAAAAAATAATATTATATCGTAATATTATATCATATTAATATGGAGCTCTTATATAATAGTGTAAAATATTATCTTTCTATATGAGTCAATATTTCAACAAAAGTCGTGCTGGTCTTCCTAGCAAATATTCAATTCCAATACAATATGCTTCCAAATATATAACTAACGTACCCAATTCTGTCACATATTGCTAGCTATTTTTTCTTCTGTATATAGACATTATCACTACGGCCATTATTTTGATCTATTGTAATATCCAACTTCGTACGTTTTGTAGTATCACTATAGAGTGAGCTGTGCTTAGGTGTTGGTATTATCTACCCTTTTTTCCTTTTTGCTACTTTTCAGCCAATCGCCGCTCTATAGAGCAGATTGGGTGGTGACTAGTTATAATTAGTAGAGTTGTTTCATTCGCACTTCGAGCCAGTACCATTCTTCCAACTTGCCCCGACTAGAGGCTTCATGATCTGTCTTCATTCTTCATTCTTAATTATTAAGCATAAAGTGAGGGTGTGTGTATGTATTGAAACTGAGGAACACTGAGTCTTGCGACTTCCAGAGTACCTCAGGCGTGCCTCAGGGCAGCAACGTCGGACCCATGCAATGTTCGCTGTATTACAGCAATGTCTGCATGATACTTCCTCCAGGATGCAGAATCGTGTACGCTGACCTTTGGCCTTTGGACGGCATGAATCGAATCTATACAGAAAAGGTTCATCAGGTACGCGCTTCGGGATCCAGTCGAACTGCCACCTTACGAACACAGGTGTAAGCTTCTAAATATGGACACACTGGTAGAGAGAAGGGACGATATGCGTGCCGTATTTATCGCACAGTTATTATGTGGAGCAATTGATGCCCCTAGAATAGTAAAGATCAATATGAACGCGCCCTCGAGAGTTCTTCGCTCAACTGACTTGTTGGGTTAAGCGGAATTTTATCTATAACTCCATCCGTCGGTACCGGGAGACGGGCTCGACCAAGGACCGTGCTGTATCCGGGCGGCCGCGTTCGTCGAGGACGCCAGCAGCCATCAAGGTGGTCAGGGAGCGGGTTCGACGAAAAATGAACCGCTCGATCCGGAAGACCGCTGTTGACCTGGATGTGTCGATCGGGACTGCCCACATCATCATAGCGAAGGACTTGGGATGCAAGCCGTACAAGGTACAAGAAACGCAAGATTCACGGGGTCACGGAGACTACATCAACGAAGAAGAGACTGGACAGAGCAAAACTGATACTGTCACGGCAGTTCGTGTTTTCTGATGAGAAACTCTTCATCTTGCAACAGCCGCACAATGTCCAAAATGAACGGCTGGTTGCAGCCCCGGCACTTCGTGACCTCTACGGGAAAGATCATTACGTCTTTCAACAGGACGGCGCACCGGCCCACACGGCGAATTACCGAGTCTGCTTTGACAAGCAAGTGGTCATGGGCTCAAAAGTCTCTCCTATAGTTAAGTGTACTGGTCAGAGGAACGAATGAGTCCTCGCCAGGGACGGCCATGTTATAGGATAGTCTTGGCAGTGAGGGATAGGTGGGTAAAGTAGATCAAGCTTTGAAGGAAGGGTAAAACCCAATACACACAAGCACGCATGAAATTTAATAAGCATATCGCTCATCCAATAACGATTATAGCAAAAAGAAATGCAGCGCAGGTCATACAGTAAACATCCGGGCGATATCACAATAGATCAATTATACTGGTCGCAGTGATGATTCCACACAGGATAAAAAGTGTATTCGAACTTATTGAACAAACTGTATGTGTGTTTTTGCTTATTACTTTGCATTACCAATCCCGTTCTCAGCACCAGGTAATGAAACAAGTTATAAGCCTCAAGCAAGTACTGCTCTTATTATTAAATGGAAAGTTTTTTTTTTCTTAAACTCGTACCACTGTTATATATTTGCCCTGGTAAAAGCATTTGGAGGGGACTGAGAATAAACCCATGCTAAAGTCACTTAACATCGCATGGCCTAATTTTTTAGGGATTCGAACCCACGACCACGACCACTCGCTTGTCAAGGCAGACTTGGTAACCTTGTAGCTACAGCTTAAAGTTGTCTCAACCTTTCTATACATATCATTGGTTATTTTGTTTTACTACACTTTTGTTTTCGATGCAAATATAATAGATTATACAGATTACAGTGCTGTAAAATTGTCGTCGTCGTCAGCAGCATGGAGCTGGGGTGGATCGTGCTGCTGCCTGTAGCTCGTGATTCATACGCCTCCACCACTCCCCGCTTTCAGTTTGTACTCCGTCAAATATCGGTGGCAGCATTTTCCGCTCAGCGCATATGTCCTCCGTGAGCAGCGTTACGGCTTCAAGTCCATAAAGGACTGCCGGTCTAATAAGGGTACATTGTGCATTGTAACATTGTGAGCTTCGTACGGCCGTGTATGCTCCTTGATCGTAGCGCTTGGCGAAGGGCAAAGTAGGCCCGATTTCCCACTTGAATGCGCCGCTGGATGTTGTTGCCCGCGGTCACCAGCACTCCCAAATACACGAACTCATCAACCGCCTTGTATTTGATCTAGGAAAAGTAACATACCAAAACTAGTCATGTATGAACTAAATGTGCACTTAACGTCTCATCTTCCACAAGGCTAGCACAGACTTTTCATCTATTAAAACAATTACTTCTTCTTTGAGAATATGTACATCAGTTCGTTTCGATTTGTTAATCTAAGCTAACCTTTTGTTCAATACACAACAAACCAAGTTTTAGTAATTTAAAGCAATTCAAAATCATTTTTTGCTCCGTAATCAGTTTTGCTGTGAAACTTATTGCAGACTTTTAGCGGACTACCCTGTCCGATCCGGTTCCGGAGCACTTCGTTCTGGTTCCGGTCCGTTAAAAATCGGATTTTCACATTGCGTTCCTTTTTCGGCCCAAAATCGCGCCCGTGATCGCGACCTTGGAAAATGAGAAAAACAAGACTAGTAGCTCTTACAAGGGTTCTTTTCATCAGAAATCTCACGACTTAAGTCCGATGTATCAAAGCCTGCGTGATACAGTAAGGGACTAATAATTTGGAGGATGCTCTAATGCTCCAAAGGCTTCGTTCGTGTTCGACTATTCATCAATATAACCCCTTCTATCTTAGCCCCCGGCAAACCGTAATATAAAAGTCAACATAAGCTTTCTTGATTTTGGAAATTAAAAGCATGAAATGTATCCGAATAAAAAGTTTTAAGTAAGGGGGCATCCATAAAGTACGTCACGCTTATAGGGGGGAGGGGGGGTTGACCTAATCGTGACGATTTGTGACGTAGGGGGGAGGGGGGGGTATGAAGTTATGTGACGTCACATGAAAAAAAAAAATCAAATGGAAAATTTATTCGGGAAATTATAATTTAGCCTTCATATGAAGATACAACTATTGAAGGCTTCTATAAAATTAACGTACTGATAGATTTTAAAACAAATAGTTAAATTTTTTGAATGAACACTTTTTTGAACATATATGTGTGAACAGGACTCATTTATTCTATGTAGTATGAACTCTCCATTAAGGCTTTACAGAATATGCAGTACACCGCTGAAGAGCTGCTTGAGTACCGTCCTGCCTAAAAGATTTTTGCAACCGCAAATAGCAGTCGCACAAACTCCTGATGCTACCAGAGACCCACGGCAATGTTTTCCCTTGATATTCGTGCTGAACTCAATCGATGAACAAAAACTCATACCGAAGTTCCACGGCTGCTTTTAAGGTTTTTCGGTATAATTTATACTGCCCCTCACTCAAAAGCTCTCTGAAGGATAGAGTTTAAGCCACTTGCGGATTAAATTTCGCATCTAAGGTAGTGTTGAATGATTACACGATTGAAGAAATACACAAAATGACAAAGTCCCTCAGAAAAGTTCTTCCAAGGCGTGTTGCTGCAAGACGTCAGCTGGAAGTCCTGATTCTTTCAACTAGATCAGACGAATTTGAATGGATGAATGTAAAGGGCGTAGATATGCGCTAAACATTAATCGACGGCACATCAGCGACTTCTGAAGCATATCCGATTGCAGCAATTGAAGATCATCTTCAAAATCCGTGAATCGATGACTTATAAGCTCGAAAATTTTCCTTTTTTTTTATTTGCTGAAATTCATTTGATAGCTTTAAATAAAAAGGTTGGAATGAATATTTAATTTTTTTGTTGTGAAGGGGGGGAGGATTGCCGTGACGTGACGTACTTTCTCAGGGGGGGTCACGAATGTGTGACGAATTGTGACAAGGGGGGGAGGGGGGGTTGATTTTGGTCAAAATTTGCGTGACGTACTAAATGGATGTCGCCTAATGTCTATCAAATGAATTTAAAGGACAGGGAAGGAAATTTTTAATTACAGTTTGTTTTGTATGGATATTATCACTACGACCAGCATTTTGATCTATTGTGATATCATCCAGGTGTTGTTCCGTACTTCGTTATTTTTGCAGTATCGCTATAGAGCGAGCGAACTGCTTATTATCCGTACTTATGTGTCGGTGCTTTCACCCCTTTTTCCTTCTACGCTTCTTACTACTTTTCTATCAATCTAGCTCTAGAGCCAGGAAGTGCGAGTCTTGCCCTTGGACAAGAGGCTTCATTCGCATCTCGAGCAAGTATCATTCTTATAACCAGTACCGGTTTGAGGCTTCATGGTCGGTAAAGAAGAGTTCAGCACAAAGTGAGGGTACGTATGTGTTCCTTACTACTTTTGCATTGCTAAAATTCACCTACTAAGATTCGAACCCACGACCACTCACTTCTCAAGGCAGACTCGGTAACCTTGCGGCTACAGGCCCCCCCCCCCTTAGAGCCTTAATTATAGATACGTTTTTGAGTTATGATAAAAAAGCAAAGCCTAGGTGCTACATTTAGTTATCGAAACTTGACCTTCTGTTTTTTTATACGACAGACTTCGCAGTCAGCTGTTAGAGTGCAGGACAATTGCAGGTTATGATGTTCATGTTAACCATAAATCACTCCCATTCGAATGTGTATTCAATGTATCTAAAGGACGCTTTCACATTCGTAAAAATTCTATCAGTTATTACAAATTTATCTCGTTGAAACGAACTATAGCGAACGTAGCATATGGTTTCCAATTATGATTTTTGTGGTACTTTTGCACGATAATGCTTACTATCATTACGCACTAAATTACTGACTATGATCATATATAAATTTAACGCAAATTTTTCAATACAGCTTCAGGTTGAAAATATTAGGTCAGACCAAATCAATTTTCATCATTTTTATGAAAAAAAAAACAATTTTTACTATATAGTATACACATTCTCCGTTAGTGTTCGGCTACTCGACGTTCATTCCCGTTTGCAGCATTAGATTTTTGATTCTGATTGGTCAGGATAAGATTATCCATTTTTATGTATGCGCAGACCGGCAGACGGCTGAGACTGTAGGTACGTATATCAGACTATTTCTTTCACTCACATGAAAGAGAACAACCGGTCGGTGTAGGGGAGCGAGTGTACCGAGTAAAAAGGTATCACGAGGAAATTTGCATGCCAGGAAATATTGTTTAAGCGGGCTGCTAGATTTCATAAAATGGAAGCTAGTTTAACTCCGATGCTATGGTTGAAATAAATTGTATTATAAATTATTCCGCCCTTTCTGCCGTGCTGCCTTCGTTTAAGGTGGTATGCGGAAAACCATCTAGGCGGGTGGTAGTTGGAGTTTTGAATTACCCTGCGTCTTTTGAGTTATATATACGCTTGGGAGGGCATGGTTCCCACTGACAATACGGTGCACATAAAGGAAGCTGAAAGATACACACAACTTATGATATACCATCGTTTATCACTCCACTGACTGGCCGACTTCTTCAACCGCAAGACTATGCGCCGGTCGGTGGTTCCGGATTGGACTTTGCTTCGTAACCTCTTTGTTTCCCACTCGCTTATTTGGTTTTACTCGGCTTTGTAGCCACCACTGGCTGAGCAAGCAGATTGAAAATGGCCCGGGGGTGGATGTGTTCAACAAAACTGCGATATGTTTTCCACTTATTACGTATGATTTTCAAAACAATATAGAGTGGTAAAGATGGTGGGAATCGAGAAAGGGAATGTGCTTATTTGAGCTCCGTTGGTTGCTCACACTGCGTATTTCTGTGGCCACCGAATAGAATAATAAATGTATATCATGTGAAATGCAGGAAAAGTTAGCAGTTTTGCATATTTAAAACTTTGCATATGTGAATAATTTATACCTGGCGAGATAAAATAATGTGGGTACGTTCAAGTGGTGGAAAATTTCATGGCGCTAGAAATGCTACAAACGGAAAGGAAATAGATCATAAATAATGTCAAATGTTAATAGAACTGTAGTCGGGATATTCTTTGACAATACTTCCTCAGCTTTGATGTAAAACCGCTTGAAACAAAGCCAGCAGCAATCAAAGATTGGAGCCACAGCCTTTGGGTCGGCCCGAAATGGTTGTGTCCCCTATAGGTGGCTCGATTCTAAACCTTTTAATGAAATTCAATGCACCTTATCTTTTATTTCTAAAACGTAGATCATTGCTGCCTGTCCCTTTTTTAATGTGCCCATAAAAACGTGGTATGTAAGATAACGCGGACGATTGAGGCTCTGTTCGTTGGTGGCGGAAAAAGGATACACACTTAGGAATAAACAAAAAAATGCACATGATTTTGAGAATAGGGATAAAACTACTTCCACCTTTTCCAAACGGCATATTAAAAGTATAAGGAAAAATACCTTGCAGCGAAAGGATTTATATAAATTTTATAAGCTAAGCATATCTTTTCCGTTACACTTCGTTATTTTCACATTTTCGCCTTAGTGGTTCATTGCCACAAGGAAGGGGCAATTTTCAGCTTAACGTTATCGATTAACCGACTCACTTCTATAGGCTTGGTAGGCAGCAAGCATACGCTCAACGCGATGGCATCTCTGGCGAATGTTCAAGCATTTGTGCCGCTCAAGAACATAAAAAGGGGTAAAATTGTTATACATTATCTATCATAACATTATGAAGCAACGCCCAAGGCGCGATCATTTCACTCGATGCGATAATTAAATTATTCTTTTGAATTCCCTTTCAGCATACTACCACAGTGTTTATCCGTTCAAATACGGCTTGAAGTTCCTTTAAAACGGACTTCACGGCTTTTTGAAAAATAATCCCTATTTATTCAATTCGCATTTTCATGCTCTTTAAGAATATTCTAAATTAACATAACAAAACGTTTATGACGCCTTCAGGCAAACAAACATATTAAACTTTACATGGATGTGCTTGCTTATACGCCATTAGCTTCCCTACAAAAAAAATTAATATTAATCACACCCAATTTATTATTATTCCTGCGCAGAGCACACCATCAAAGACAGGTGCGTTTCTTTCCGCCGAAACATTTATCACCCTGAGAATTATAGTAAAATTATGATTGATTAAATTGATACCAGCCTTTGTACCTTTTCGGCAGAAGGTCGTAAAATTATCAGGAAAGCCCATAAGCGCGCTGGCGTGCACGGCTTTATGACTCCCACAACGGATTCTCAATTTGAGCACCGAAGTAATGGCGGCAAACATAAATTAAGCCATCAGTACTGCCGAATGAAAAGAGCACCTTTGATATGCACGGATGGCATTAATTTAATTGTGAGGTACCTCGAACCTGCTACTATCGCATGGGCGATAGAGACACATATCAAGCACGTTGATTTGAATGTAATAGGACCATAACAGCTTTGGAGCTGCCGCCACCACGTGTGAGTCCCCTGGGTCTGATCGTGATCACGTCTTGTGGTTGAAGCATGTTGTAAGGGCTATAAAATATCTTTGGGAAAAATGAAATAACAAGAAAGAACTGCTCGGTTAGTCTCGCTTGAACATATGTGCTACCGTTTCAACGATTGGTATCGGATTGAAAACAAAAAGTCGCTGCGTATCGGCTACCTAAGCTATAATGGCCTTTTTATGCTACTCCCATTGCTATTATTAACGAAAACGCCGCCATACGACGATGTGTGGTTTATTCTTGGTGACTGCCACGAAGCTCACATTAGCCCGATAGACTATGCAGCAAATCTCGGGAAAATGATAATAAAAGAAAACAAACGACAACACCAGAAGACAAACGACGACCGACGACAATCACTGTTCAATTGATCACGAAAAAATTTATTCTTAAAAATATAACCGCCACGCACCCGAAAGACGCACGTTCCGATTGAAGAGGAAGAAAAAAGCATATTCGGATCGGTGAAAAATAGTAGTGTAAATAGAATGCACACGGGCTGCATTATTTCGAATGACAAATTAAATTCATGCGTGTTTAATACAAAAATAAAGAAAGGAATGCAAATCGGTTCTTGTCCTTTTAATTGGTTTCTATTTCTGCAGTGAGACAAACGTGTTTAGAAGTAGTCGACACTGATCTTTTGTCGGGTTTGCTACCAGGCAGGGATTGCCGGAGATGCACACGGTGCACACGTTGTTTCAGTTGATTGACGTGGAAATGTCATATTGGTTTATAACACAATGCAGTCGCATGCAAAAGTAATATTAATTATATGGAAATTTACGGTTTCTTCTCAAATGCTCTAGATAAAAATGCTTTTCTAATTTTTATATGAAAAATGCAAACGTCAATATTAGCCCATTTAATTTCACGAACTGCTGAACCCATTTTGGTACATTTTGTTCGTAAATTTAGGTAACAATACTAAGCATTACATTTCAAACTTTGCATCTAATAAGACATTGCTATTTTTAATACAAAAGAATCTTTGTTAAGAACTTATTTTTTTTACTTTGCTTAACTCAAGGTAAAATTGACCAAACAACCCCTCGTCCCCCCACAAGCGGGGCAAATTAATCAGAAAGTGGAATATATGTTACGCTAATTTGTTGTCGGATATGAAATGGGGAATGCAAATGAGGAGCGTCCAATATAGCTCTAGCGCTTCCACGTGGCCATACCTGGTAATGCTCTATTGAGTAGCCAAGCTAGGAGGTGCGATGCTGGGTGGTTCCCGGCTGCCTGATCTCAAAATCTCCGTTTTGGGCAAACGGCGGAGCCATATGGCCTTGCTAATGGGTAAGCCCAATATAAATTATTTTAATTATTTTTTTCGTTTTAGCTGTAAAAACTTTGGCCAAAACGAGTTTGAATACAGCACATAGATACCAGATGAATAAATTAAATTACTTATTAGAAGCAATTATGGAACCTCAAAGGACGCAACTCTATTCCATTCGAAGGGCTGCTGGTGAGATTTTTGCCCATGTATAGCACGTTTCACCTTAATATCATATTATTAAGTGTTATTATTGATATCATATATTTGGAAGGCTGGATGATGGAGTGGATTGCCAATCTGAATCCTTTAGGTCTGAAGCAAATATGGCAGTTCTCAATTCTCACAGACAATCATCACTTGGGTTAAAGTTAGTACGGCGAAATTGATTATTACCAGAGGGCTGATATGACGTCATATTTTCGTTGCTCACGTGAAAAAGGCGGCAAACGCAAAACGATTTCACAAAATGAATTTAACTAACCATTTTTACAGTTTCACATATTTCGAATCAATTGCCTGCCTGGCATTGGCTATGAGATGCTAAAACCCTGGCTAAAATCAAACTAAAACTAACAAAATTCAACAATTCACACATCCGACTCAGTTGTCAGCTTGAGCCCATCTATGAAGCTGTCAGCTTGGCTACGCTCTATGTTGGCTACGTTGCACAGCTTGGTATAGCAAGTGTCATTCCCGTGATTATTACATGGAAGGATCCTAATGTTGGAAGGCAACTCTTATAACCCCGGAATGCGCACAAGTGCCTCTGCCTGTGTGTCCGCCCAATCCCTTTTGGCCCTTCTGTAACAGCATTAGTGTGAAATTCTTTTAATAACCAAATGTGGATCTTCTGTAATTCTACCTACATACACTGGCAAGTCCTTGAAGTGGCTTTTCCCTACTACTACTACTACTACTACTACTACTACTACTACTACTACTACTACTACTACTACTACTACTACTAATACTACTACTACTACTACTACTACTACTACTACTACTACTACTACTACTACTACTACTACTACTACTACTACTACTACTACTACTACTACTACTACTACTACTACTACTACTACTACTACTACTACTACTACTACTACTACTACTACTACTACTACTACTACTACTACTACTACTACTACTACTACTACTACTACTACTACTACTACTACTACTACTACTACTACTACTACTACTACTACTACTACTACTACTACTACTACTACTACTACTACTACTACTACTACTACTACTACTACTACTACTACTACTACTACTACTACTACTACTACTACTACTACTACTACTACTACTACTACTACTACTACTACTACTACTACTACTACTACTACTACTACTACTACTACTACTACTACTACTACTACTACTACTACTACTACTACTACTACTACTACTACTACTACTACTACTACTACTACTACTACTACTACTACTACTACTACTACTACTACTACTACTACTACTACTACTACTACTACTACTACTACTACTACTACTACTACTACTACTACTACTACTACTACTACTACTACTACTACTACTACTACTACTACTACTACTACTACTACTACTACTACTACTACTACTACTACTACTACTACTACTACTACTACTACTACTACTACTACTACTACTACTACTACTACTACTACTACTACTACTACTACTACTACTACTACTACTACTACTACTACTACTACTACGTACTTCCTACTATAACGCTATAACTACTTTAACATTTTTTATGATTATATCTTGATTGCAACACACTGTGTTGAAGAATTATTGAATTCAATATTTTGAAATATTTTAAAATAATAAAATAATTAACTAATAGTATATCAATAAGTATCAAAACTGCGGCGTTTTCGATGTTTTTTTTTATTACTTTTTGATGACTTTATTTCAATTTGTATCATAATTTGCAATCTGTTACAAATATCGGAATGTATTATAAACCCTGCAATGTCCCTTTGAGCGGGTAGCGGCATGTTTGCAAAACAATGTGTATTTGAAAGCCCTTTTCGAAAAACTATTTCTTACAAATTACCGTAAGTTAACGCACAATATGGCACTCTTTCATTACTTTTTACCTATTCGTTCTATAGTTTTGAATAACAAAACGCTGCCGCATATATCCGATGCTTCAAAATACATCCTCGTTTCAGCGGTGACAGAGGAGAACCACAAGCTAAAAGATTAGTCAGTGACGGTCTGCTGCCTCTAGATTATAATTACCTTCGCATAAACCGCATTTGCAGGTCGTTTAGTAAGCGGCATCCTCCGCTGTAGTAATATTCTCATCTAAAACTAAATTGGCTGACTAATTATTTCTTTACTTTTTGAACCGGCGCGGCTATCATAAGTTGAATAATAAATGCCTTCACAAACAATGTTAGCTTTATTAAGCTGAGTGTCCAAATGAAATTGAGAGACACATCTCGTTAAAAATATACGGTTCTATTATAGCTGCGCTCGATGCAAAACGCAGACGTGATACATCTTACAGAAAACTTCCACACTTTTCGGGCGTAGATAAATCAGCAACCAAAATGAACCTTTTCCCTGTGAATATAAAAGAGGATACAGTAAAAATGCTTCAAAAGTGTTTAATCGTTTGATAGTAATCTCACCACAAAATCGCAACAAGGCTGCAATACAGAACCAATGGAAGACAGTTAACAGAACAAGATCATAAAAGCTTATTCCCAGGGGCTCATTTTAAATTTCTTGTGCATAAAACAAAATATCGTTTGAGCATTCCTTACCTGAGCATCATTTTTTCTCCCTCCCTGGCGATTAATTTTTGTGTTGATTAATTAAAAATTATAAATCATAACGAAACGAGAGGAATCATAATAACGATGGCATTAAATCGTCATCGTTTGTTTGTTTATCATTTAATGTGAGTGGTAATAAAATTTCCTGAGAACTGACCGACTGATCGAGGTTCTCATACTACCACAACTCAACCGAAAACATGAAATTTCCTGTCTCCAGTAAGCATTGACGGCTTTCGATTATTGGAATAAATAAAAAAACTTATTCTACAGAAAAATTATAGTTTTCAGAAGCAATAAAATTAAACTTTTAACTTATCGACAACCGTCATGAAGAGTTCCCGTCTCTCTATTGCCTGCAACTTGAACCGCACAGATAAATGATTGCTGGAAGGTAACTTTAGCATTTGAGACTCTGCGTTTGATTTAAGTGGATTAAAACGACCAATTCACTTGTTGCTTTAGACGATTTAATAGTGCCGACGCCACCGGAATACTCGTAGATTTTAATGAGACAAGGCTCTTCGATTTCAGCTTTGTCTCCGTAGGTTTTATTATTTTCTATAAGGTAAGTTTGTTGTGCCGCCCAAATGCGACCCAATCCCCGGTCGATAATCAGACATCACAAAAAAAACCATGGGAAACGGTCATCAGCTTAGTGCGTTGCTGCTGACCAATAGTATGAAAGCTCCGGTCGGAGATAACTCCCATTGGTTGTATAAACGCGCAAATGTTTGAAAGTTACTCAGCTCTTTGCAAACTAGCAAACAAAATTCCATGACAGATGGGCAATTAAAATATTTATGACTGAACATCGGGGTTAAAAGCGTCTTGGCGGTCTTTCCGTTTTAGGAACCGATCCATAGAGCCATGTCGTCTCAGCAACAAATCTGATTTCGCATTTTAGTTGCGTAAACAGATGGTTTGGCGGGGTTTTCGAAAGCCAAGTATCGGTGAATTTTCAACGGATATGTCGAAAACGTGTACCGTTTTGCTAAACCCTTAGTTTGTTACAATGCCGTACAGATTTAACCAATTGCAAGCGTTATTGTTATGGTGAGCAAAATTTTGCATTCAAATTATGTACGGTTTAATTGACCATGTTTATCGCATGTTGTTTAACTAATTGCAGACGCAGTCTCGCCAACTTGGAATTGTGTATTCGAACCGATAAATTATTTGCGAACTTTCTACAGAATGATGTACTGGTCAGCCATGTGAATCTATACGAACAATTGTCAACTTAAGTAATATGCTATCTTTCTGATTATTCCTCAATTAAACTGGTCATGTTAAGTATCTATCACGTCGTAACCATTTAGTGTTTATTCAATTTTTTTGCGATAACACCCATCAAGCGATTTCCCGCGAATTTGTCTCCTTTGAGTCTCTCCTTTTCATGTATTTGGTCTTCGACGCAATTGTTTTAAGCCCAGCCTTGCTAAACTCCGCTTTCAGTCTGGCGTAGATTGCCTCCGAAACAGAGATTTGTCCGGAAACCGTGTTCGTGCAGTATCTGCCATAGGTGGTCTCGATCGACTGTATCGGTGCTGCCTTGAAGTCAATAAAGGTGTGATGCGAGGGCACGTTGTATTCCCGACATTTTTACAAAATCTGTCGGATAATACAAATTTAGTCTGTAGTTGCCTGGGCCCCCATGAAGCCTGCTTGGTAATTCGCTACGAAATCCTCTGCTATCGGTGACTACCGACGTAACAGAATCTGGTAGAGTACCTTATACCGGCGTTTATCAACGTTTTTCCGCAAGAGTTGCAGTACTCGATCACCCTTTTCGTAGATGGGAGGAGTGGTCTCATTCTATCCATTCCTCCGGTAACTTATCCTCCTCCCAAATCTGGAAAATAACCCAGTGTAAATAGAACCGTTGCCAGCCTTTCTCGGCAGAGCTTTATAAACGATCCTTTCCGGCGGTCCTGGTGGTCTTCAGTAACCCAATTTCTCGTTGGACTTCTTGGAGATCAAGTGCTGGGACATTGCTATCTTACATGGGCACTCTTAGGTTACCTTCCGTCTCGCTTCCTTCTGCAACTTAGCCTTTGAGCTATTCATCGAAGAACTGCTTCTACCTGTCGTTTGGAATCAGTTTCGCTTCATTGACTCTCATATTGAGTTTCCCTGTGTTAGCTCTTACGATTTTGGTTCACCTCCCAGTCCTCCCTAGTGCTCAGATAATTTTTTCAAGCCTTTTTTTCTTCACCACTGTGGGCAGTCCCCATCAAACCCATCATTTTGTATATTCTGTGGCTCTTCAGCTAAGCCTTGCCAGAAAAGCCTTTCTGAAGGCCGAACATACTTTGCTCCAACCGTCTTCGAAGGTTGAAGCGCCTAGCTCCTCGGAAAAAAGCAGAATCTCATCCAGTTTTTGCGCGTAGTTTTCAGCAGATTGCGGGTTATCTAGCTGCCAAATATACAGCGGAGGAGGACGGCTTTGGCGTGTTTGGAAAACGGTTGACAATTTTGAACGCACATATACTGCTACTAAGTGATTGTCTGAGACAATATCCGCACCGTGATTTTAGAGATGAACCAGCCAACGAGAACGCAGTCAATCTGGTTCACTGTAACTGTCGGCCTAGTCTCTGCCCAAGATTTGAGAGACTGTCGTGCGTGTAAAATTTTAAAGTAATGTCACGAAATACAATGTTAAGAAAGTAGTTGAAACACCCTATTGCAAACAGCTTTCCCCAACGACGTACGCAGCCATGCGTCAACGGCTTCCACCCACCCACACCCAGGGGGCGGAAAAATGGAGTCAAGCTTGCTTGGATTGAGGATGACAAGAAAACGATAAGCCAGGGAGAGTAGGGTTCTTGGCGCGAAGAAAGGTCGTTGGACAAAAGATAATCGAAGCCATAACCTTGTCTGAAGTCAAACCGTCAAAATGATAAAATTTGTTAAAATACACAAATAAGAAAGAAGACAGGAGTGAAAGACAGAAATACAAAGAGCTTGAAGGACAAAAGAAAAGGCGTGTATTGTAAAGCAAACAAAAGGAACCCTGTGTTTACCCTGAGTTCCTGAGTTTCCCCACGTTTACCTACGTTTGGCCTTGAGCATTACACGTTACCTCGGACCATCCGCTGATCTGCGCCGTTACCTCCACTTCCGCCAACTCTGAAGCTGAAGGAGCGTCCCTGCACTCGACGCCATCGCAGTTAAGCCGCGTCGTCACCATCGCGCTTAACCAAAACGCTAGAGTGTACCCTCAGGAATGCTGGAAGCTAGCCATCGAACCCTGTGTCAAAGTCGCCGATCTGACCGCAAACGGATCCCGGTCAGCATCTCCGCCGCAAGTGAATTCCGCAGATACCAAAAGGTAGGAGTTACCGAGGGAAATACATTAATAAAGGGAACAGTTTAAGCAGAAGGTTTCCAGGTGTTTTCTTGACAGTAAGTCGCGAACGTGTGCCGTCCCTGAGGCTTGATTTAGGAGGTCTCGTAAGTACTGGGTAGTTATGACCCCGTCATTTACAGTACGTTGCTCAGGTGGTCGCCCTGTGACTTTGTGGATATCTTTGTGTGTCGGATCACAAAGGCTCGGGAAGGAGCGAAGTTTATACATCGTTGGACGTTATCGTTCTTTTCAGTGTACAGGCTATGGAGTGCTAGCACCGGTCTATACATTTCTTCCCTGCCGACCTGGGCGTTCATATCCCCGATGACGATCTGGATATCCTGTGACAGTGCACGATGATGATGCCGTAATTGAAGAAATGGCCCTTTATTCTCAATATACACATCCTCGCGTCATCGCCTTCCAATTTATCACGCAATCCCGCATCCTGCCCAATACTACAAAGCTCGTTTCCAGTTCATTGGTAGTTCCAGCGCTTTGATCAAACTGGGCTTTTCCGCCACGGATGTTCAAAGCTCTCTCTCCTTTGCGACAGATTTGACGCGGGGGTTCACGCTATTTAAGCAGTAACCGGTCGCCATTTGCAGTTCCAAGTACCGAGTTTCATTCTTTCACTGCCAACGATGCTGATCCGAGTCAGCCGCTCCGGATCAGACACTGTCGTGAGGCGCTCCTAACGTGGAGTACAACCGCTTATTTGGTTGAAGAATCAACAAGCCATCAAGAGCCACCCCTAACATGAGAACAGACGCTCAGGGCTGACAAGGCTATTCCTCTTTGTTATATTCAGCGTTCGCGTAAGTGCCTCCTTCCAGTTGGTGTACGACCACATTGTTTTTCAATTCAATATTCTATAATAAAAATAATAAAGAACTCGTCAGAACTCGAGATCGTCAAATAACATTTTATATTTATAGGATAAATTTTTGAGACTTATTTTAAATCTTGTTTATGAAGTATAAAACCCATAACATTCTTCAGTTTATTTCAAACCATAGTATGTACAACAAACGTACTAATATTAAGCACTTTCGAGGTATTTTTAAAAACAGTTATTTATGTAAAAAGAGCCAAGTAGAATAAAAGTAATTATAAACGCTCAATTTCTGCTAAAGAAAAGTGTCACAAATTAACATGAATATACAAATCCCTATCCAAGAAATACTGCAAACCTTTATGTCACTACTATTAGATACATGGATTGATGCTCGGGTAATTGGAGAATCTAAATTCAAAATTGTTATGAGAACACCTTACACATTCCGATCGATTGATTACATTCTTTAACAATAATTTCGGAAGTTATTCAAATGAAGCTCTAGCACACAAGAGAGGAAATTTTCATCAAAGTGGAGATATTAAAATTATACCATTAAAGAATTATTATCCATAATCGAAATGTTTCCTAACCAAGATAACACTATTATGGATATAAATCTAATAGTAACTAGAGTAAAATTCTAATTTGCCATTCTCCGCCATTCCTTATTCACCCCCATCCATGCTTTTTCTTATTTTCCAAAGTTCCAACAGCCCATCGAACTTAGGAATAGTGTGAAAGTGTCAGATTGATTAATTTCTGACAGACAAACAAAACGCTACATAATTGACATTGATTGGAAACGAGAGAAATCTAACGATTTAGACGTATCACTATCAATGGGCAGACCGTATAGGAAGAAATTAGCAAATTTTCCAAACGATAATGACTCGGTTCCTTTATTTACTCACATATGTACTGGCAGAAACGAAAACGGTATAGCTCTGCCTTGGTCAGCTTTTCGTTTGGGCATTTCCCTGACCTCTCCCCAAAATAAGCAGATTTTTTCTCAACTTTGTTTTCGGGTTCGGCTTCCTTTATGTATGTTTTACGCTTCTCATATTTTCATCATCAAAAGAGCGGTAAATTGATGAATCATGTTCACTGCACACTATCGCCTGTGCTGACAGCCCTTCTCTGCCTCAGTCTTACCATCCCATTCTCGCACATATGTATTAAACATTAAGGTTCGATGCGTTCGTTTCCCGGAGCTGTCCATAACTCTTGTATTACAGGTTTCGATTTCCACTTCAACTTATGTTACAGCTGGACAAGTTCAGTGATTGCACTCTCATTCGGCACGGCACACGATTCCTCTTGGCCAGCAAGTCATCAGAGAAGGCTCAGCTCAGCTGGTCAAAAGCAAGGATTGGCACGAGTTATTTCATTCTGAGTTTGGTCGCAAGATGGACAGAAATTATAAATTATGGCCATTTGTCCATTGAAAACCCATCGGCTCCTGTCGAGCAGCGAAAAATTCGATTTGATCACGATTCGCACTGCTACCGAATTGAGTCAAGGGCAAATTTGAGAGGGGCTGCTGCTGTAACGAACGGTCAGAGCCTCATATAAGCTAGTCCTGTGGCGGGTATCACGACAAAGAGCAACAGAAAAAAAGTCGAGATATGTCATTCTGTTTTATACGCGGCTCCTCTTTATGAAATGTAGAAACTGTCGGACCGGTAATCCCCAAAGAATAGAGTAGATTTATTGATATTTGCTACTTTATGATATTTCTATCAAACATTTACGATAATGGTCACATCGACGGAAAAAGCGGGTGGTATGTGGGGAGGAAAGCTCACCAAGAAACCCTCGTACAATAGTGTCATATGTGAGGCTGCGAACGAAAACCAGCAGTAGAGCAAATCAGACGTGATCACTTTGAATCTGGTTTCAATTTGCAGACATAGTGTTGTAGGGATAGGTAAATTGGCAAAAATGTCGATTTTCGACAAACTGAAATTAACAAACAGCAAAACAATGGATAGAGTAATAATTTTACCAATTTAAAAAAAATAGTGACAGTTACTTTCTCATTTATACAGCATACTTTTTCTGTATTGCAATGATAGGTGGATTGCTGAACTTATTTGGCCAAACATTATCACACCACTGTGCTGACAAATTCTGCTGAGAGGTCGAGAAAATCCAATATCAAACATATATAGAGCAAATCAATGCAAAGGGACACTATAATTCAAAACCGTAATCCCCTTTGAAGCTCGACGATTTAAGAAGCCTCTTCGGTGCAAGGGAAATCGGAAATCCTCTTGCCAATAAATGTAAACAACACTAGCACCAACCATGCACGGGTAGCACGGATTTCACTTCAAGCATAGTCCATCCGAGCAGCCAGCTATCAGTGAAATATATCTTTATGGAATTCATAACTCCGGAGCGGATTAGGTGCAGTAATAAATGTATGATTTCTTCGGAAGATCTCTCGGGAAAGATTCCTTCAGGCTATTTTTTGTTTGACTTCTGTGCAAACGTATCGAATAGAATCCCTCACCGATTGCTATCGATGATGGCCATCATTTTCGCACTCAGACTGGCCATTGACCATAGCATAGCGAAGTCCAGTGTAAAAGAGATGATAGAGATATCAGTACCATAGTACCAAAGAGAATATATTTTTTATTATTATTGATATAAATTGCGAGGGATCAAGGGAATCGACTTCTGATTTATGGCGTCTCGATTTTCCGTATGATACACAATAATTTGTAAAATATTAGGAGACTTGCTTCTTGTGTGGCTTTTTCCTTCTGGTACTCTTCTCGGACATATGTGGAGATACATTTTCCCCCACGTTTTTTTCTCTCTCTTTTTTCATGGCATCATAGAACCAAAGGGGAGCAAATGCCTCTGGTGTTTACCATTGCAGCAAGGATCAATCGAAAAGGATGACCAAAAGGTATTTTACAAAGTGATTTGCTTCATAAAAAAGAGTCCGCAGGGCTGAAATTGATTTCAAATTATGATATAAACTTCTTCCGTAGGGGAATCATTCATTGTAGGTAGGTTAAATGCAATAAAAAGAACCCACAAATTTGCGGGGAATTTATGACATCACCTTGGGCGAATAATATTTTATGAGTGCACCAATTCAACTTCGCCATGGCGTTCCACAAACAGAGAGCAAACTGTGATATTTCAGTCCCTTCGAATATCTTTCTTTGATTTAATATATATCAAAAAGATTTATTTCTGTTGAAGCAAAAGGAGTAAAACAAATCATATGAAAGGGACAGTATAGAGCTTGATCAACATTCGAACGCATATTTATTCATTGCCTAATTAGGCCATGCAGCATGGTGACAAAATTTACGAGTCCGTTACGTCTCTTGGAATCATTAAAGCAGTATTGTTGTTTGTACCATTCATGGATAAAATAGTGTCATGCCTTCGAAACAGAAGGTTGTGCAAAATCTCTCGCATTATCCCAAATTTATCACTCTGTATCAACCTTTTGACGTTTAGTTGACATATTTATATTTTCATCCCCATACATAATTGAACAAAAATATATCATTCATTTATTTCATACACCGTTTTGGGGAGTCGTTAGTCCGAGGGGATAAACGACTAGAACTTGCAACCAGCTACGACAAAACTTGATGAGTTGTGGAGAGGCAGAATTGATGTCCATTGTCTCCACCAAAGCGAAACGAAGAACACGATAAATCAAACAGTCGCCTTAAAGATTGTCCGTGCAGTGAAAAAAATAGCTTCTTTCTGTGGTGAACAGTCAGTCCACTGAAGGACCCCGTTGGCATGTTCTTCAATGCATGTAACAACCTCAGCATGTCGAAGCCACTGTGCGTCATCCAAAGGTACATGCATGTGATTGAATTGGACAAACTGAAAATATAATTCTTTCCATTTTCTCCGCTGTCATCATCATTATCGTTTTCTCTCAACCCACTCCTGTGCTTGCTGAATCGTCATTTGAATCCTCAGCCATATCTCAGAACTGAATCCAGCGCAGCAAAAATATAAAATTGAATCTAATGCGGAAGATTTATGAATTCACATTTATATTATAATGATGATTTTATTTTTGAGTGAAACTCGACGATGGCATCGAAAAAAATCGGAACAGAAAAACTGAATGGAAGACCATCAAATACAGCAAAGACCTTAGGAAGGACAACAAAATACGCAAATTTTCCCTCGTTGCTCGCCTCATCCGTCGATTTGCATATACGCGCGAGCTGGATTCGTTCTACCAAACGGAGTCGATTCCCTGGGACAAAACGAAACCGAGAAGTTGAGATATAGATCAGCGAGTAATATTTAAAATACGGTCATTTATGGATGCAGATCCCTTTGCCAGAGATTGTTATCGCCCAATATGCATTTCCTGAATTCACCGCTCGGAACATAAGAAAACCTCCCATGTGTAAAAGCGAGTTTCGTAAAACTTTGTTTAACTAATATTAACTAACTAAGTTGGTCAATGGTAAAAAAATCGACAAATTATCGTTTTAAATCGAACAAAAAAACTTCAATTTCACTACTCTACTACTTTTTAGCAAGAGACGGCTTATAATGAGACCAAATCCATTATTATACAATCTCACTAACAATGTAGCTAACTGAAGAAACATTCGACAATTTTGTTATTCTCAGTAATTACATAGAAATAATCGCTTTATGTCTGCGACATAACTGATAGCCAAGTTTTATGTCTAAATTACAGATTCCTCCATTTATTATATCGCGCATAGCCAACCTTTCTTTATTGACCAACAGTAATGAACTTGAATTCAGTTTAACGAACCATTACCGACACCTACTTTAAAAACTGTTCTCCAGAAGCAAGTCGTACACAATCATAATTGCACCACAAACAATAAAGTAAAACGTTTACTGCCCACTAATAAATAAAAATATGAGCCCACCAAACTATCCCAAAAACAAAACAGAAATGAGTTTAAGACTTTGCCACCATCCGGCATGCTCGGTTTTTTTTATCACCAGATACAGACGATTTCGTTTTGTCCCCGTCGAGAAACGTGACTGATTTTTCGTTTTATTCTACCTTATAAAGCGAGAGATATTAGTAGATGTATGTGTATACCTCTTCGACTGTAGGTGCGCATATCAGATGGGAGTTTTTACTAAGGGCTACATTTTAATTAATCATAAAAGGCAAACTGAAGTTATGATATAATTCATAAGCAATATTAATAAAATGCCCTCCCTTAGGATCTGACATCATATCACTGGACCCCTAGTCAGCGAACAAAGTGAATGAACTTCTTTCTAACTAACCAACATATTGTATCTGATTTACCTCCGAAGGAGCGGCGAAGCTTTACTGCTCACACAATGTTTCAATAATTACTGAATATGGTAGACAAATTTTCCAATTACTCTTATACCAGCAACAACGTCAATTGTCGCGGCTTATTACAAAAAATAGTCCAATGATGTTAAATCGTATGATCTTGGAGACCAATTTATAGATCCATTACACGAAATTATTCATTTGGTGAACGTTCCTCTCAATAAACCTATTACGGCACACGCATGTAGCATCGTTTTGTTAAAACCATAGCGTCTACACATAAAGGTAACTTAATAGTGGTACAAAAAAATTGGCTTCAATTTTCTTGTAAAATATTTGAGCCCATTTGCCAAATGTACGGCTCAGCGGGTGATCGTGCGATTTTATTTGTAGTAAAGGGTGACAACTAAAACTTTGGATTTTTTTTCTCAAGCTGTCAAAAAAGTATCTTTGACTTTTCTGAAGATCATATTTACCGAAATTTAAGACACATTGTCCATTGTTGAAAAAAAAACTTGTGTACATTTGAACACGGTCCGTAATCGGCTGTTCGGCGAAGCTTCCGTATGATGTAGGAACAGAAGAGTTGTACGGCTGTCAAGTCAACTTTGCGAATGCATCTCTTGAACCACCTGTTTGCAATTCGTGGCTCTCCAGTTATTTTTGTACACCAAGGAACTGAAAATCCCGAAGAAATTTTGGATTGGGCGCACTGAGACAGATTTGTCGGGTCGTGGTTTTTAGGTACAAATGGGTTCGAATGGGTATTCAGCAACGATTGTGTTTTTTTGGCGTAATGCGATGATGATCTATCCGGCCAAAACACGTATTGTCAATCAGCATGATGTTTTTGTAGAAACGGGATCAAAATTTTCTTCAAACATTCGTCTGGAGCACGTCTAGTTGATATCCAAACCAGAGGGTTTGTTGTTGAAGGCACGAGAAAGAGAACGATGTCCTTCTGCGTCCATAATTTTTGCTGGTCTTTGACTACTTTGCTTACGAATAGTTGGGTATCTTAGGATATGATTAACAATCGATGCCGCGACATATTCGCTTTTTAAATGTTGTACCATATACTTTTACCGAGTTTTCTGTGGTAGTTCGTAGAAGTGTACAAAGCGTTCTCGAAATGCTCCTTGTTTCGATGCCATTTTAAGCAAAACTGGGCAAGTATAAACAAAACAAAAAATGTTGACAAAAAGAGGAGAGAGAGAGAGAACTAACTGAATGACGAATATATCTCGAAATATTTGAGAAAATATTGGGAGTGGTAGAAGAAAGTAATGAAACAAAGGAGTTGATAGTGTCTCTAGGGCGAGACAAGACGTGAAGTAGAAAGAACGGAAAATTAGTGGGTATAAAGGAACGTTATACAAACATAGTAGGCGTCGCTGCAATCCCTTCCTTGCCCCATTTTCTGCTCTTTCCACTTCACGTCTTGTCGCGCCTTGGAGACACTACCAACATCTTTGTTTTATTATTTTTATCTACCGTTACCTCCGTCGATTATGAAAAACTAGGTACCGTTATAAAAAGTTGTAAAAAACTAACTGATTGTCCAATCTTACTTGCGGCTCCTTTGTCTTTCAGCCACTTGTACATCTATTATTGTAACGAAAATTCTCATAATGCAAGAAACAAAACCCTTTTTCTTCATTTGAATGTGACTATTCCCTTCGTTAGCTCCTCCACAGAATTATTTGAATGTGTCTATTCCTTTCATAAGCTCCTCCCTCCTGTTGCTGCCACTGGTAAATCTGTCTTCCTTTTAGTGATCTCTATAAAGCGGGAGATCACTTAAAAGAAGACATGCGCGATGTACGGCATTTTTGGGGAACAAATTTTGCATCTAACCACCATCTCGTCGTGTATAAGGTTTGCGCAAGGTTGTGGAACGCGACGAAGGCTCGCACTGAGGGGACGCTGCGTTTCAACATCCAACGGTTGACGGCAGGTGGCGTGGCTACGAAATACGCCAGAAAGCTCGATCAGCAAATCGCAGAACAGCAGGCAGAAAGTAAAGTAGATATGCATCGGTTGTGGAGGAAGTGCCATTGAAACAACTGCGAGAGAGGTGTTGGTACGACGCGTGGAAGACAACATAACAGCTGGTTTGATGCCGGAGGCTAAAGAGTGACAGATGAGAAGAACCAGACCAGAAATCGCATGCTCACTGGACTGCGGGTACGCGTTAGAACAGAGAAACACTAGAGCTGTGGAAGAATGAATGCGCGTACGAGGAGCACGTGATCGCCGGCGCAGAGGAGAGATTTGCTAGCAACGGTAACAAACGGCATCCAGGTGGAAGAAGTACTCCCAGACATTGTTGAATGGAGAGGTAAATACGAAGATCAGCAGGAACAGGATAAAAATTATGAGCGATGGCCAAACTGTGGAGTCACTAACACAGTAAGATAAGGCAACCAGTGAGCTGAAAAACGGTAAAGTTACTGGGAAGGACGATACCCCGGATGAACGTCTACAAGCGAGGAGCGAGCGGCTGTACGAAGCAATTCACCGAATCATTTTCAGGATCTTGGAGGATGAACAAAAGCCAGACCATATTTTCAAAAAAGGACATAAACTTATAAACACAATCAAGGTGTTACATTCCTTAATTCTGCCTATAAGGTGTTTATTCACGGTCGTATCCTGTTCTGTAGACTGAGACCATTAGCGGAGTTCTTCATCGGTGAATACCCAGCTGGTTTTCGTGAGTTTTCGCGTTCTCTTAGGAGCTGTAGCAGATAATGCTAGGACATGGTTTTCCGACGAAAATAATTACGCTGATTCGTGCGACGCTGGACGGGTCAAAATCTTGCGTCAGAATTGCGGGTGAGACCTAAGCCGTTTTAGTGGCGTTGGATGAAAGCAGGGAGATGCACTCTCTAACCCGCCATTCAAATTGCCTTTGGACTACCATAACAAAATCTCTCATGTTTCTTGGTTTTGTTGATGACGACGATATAATCGAAATCAACCGTAGAGTAGTGGAGAAGGCCTTTAGGCCTTTAAAACGGGAAGCAGCGAGATTGGGACCTATCATTAACACCGACCGAAGTACAGAATTGCTGGCAGGGAACGTGGGAGGTGTGAGCTGAAGGTGGAGCTGAATAGGGAACGATATGAAGTAGTGGAGGAATTCATGTACCTCGTGTCATGAGACAACAATGTAAGCCGCGAAGTAAAACGAGGAATTTACGGATGTGAATCAAAGGAAGCCAAAGGAAGCTGATTGACGATTGCTCGGGGTTCTTGAGCGAAAAATTTTGCGAAATTTTGGTGGAAAAACGGAAGTACTGTATCAAGTATTCAAATAAGCTGATATAGTGAAGGTAGTCTAATGTGGTAGGCTGCGGTGGGATGGCCACCTTGCCAGAATACCCGGTGAAAGAGTAGCCAAAACTATTTTCAGCAGAGAACCAGGAAAAGGAAGTAGATTTCGAGGCAGACCCCACATCCGATGGATATACGACAGTACCGGAGGACAATACTTCGTTCGGCGAAGGATCGATAACGGATCATCGTCAATAAAGTAAGTATAAAACGAGGTAAAGACTTTTTTACATTTTCGAAATTCCCCCTTTTGTCTCCTTGTCACCCTGTTTCAGAAACTCCATCTTATAGAAGCGTAATAGGGATAAAATTATTACATAATTTAGATAAAAATCAAAACCAAAAAACATTGGAACGAAGCCAAATAAAAATAAAATCCCATGGGCATTACTCCGTCGATGGGCTAGTTGCCCGTAACCGGTCGGTAAAAGGTAAATATATTTTTTATGTTTGCAAGATTTCCTGGACAATTTCCTTGATATTACTCAGTTTTTTTTATTAGCCAGTTGGCCACAAATTTTATTAAAATCTAATGTTTTTGATTTTGTTCAATTCAAATTATTTTGTTTTGAAATATCTTTAAACTAATGCACATCAGTTTGAATTATTTTCCTCTTTTTTAAATTTTATTGTTTTTGTCACTATCTTCTCAATATTTTCTTTGTCGCTTATTTTGCCAACTATACACAAGTTATTTACTCGTTGTCTTAATTTCAGCATTAATATCAAATCGCATTCCAGTTTCAATTCAATGTTATTACTTTTGTTAAAATTTTTTAGATTTATTTTTCTGTATGCTTCAATATTCGTTTTTGTTTTTGTTTTTTTACCGAACCTCGTGATTTTAGTCATGACCTTGAAATGCGGTCAGGCATATATTAATATTTTTTTGAAACGATAGTTCTACAATTGATGAAGGGACGGTAAGGGAAAGTAATGAAGAAGGATTTTTTGGGAATGGAGGGGAAAGAGTGGAAAGGAAGGGGGAGGGTAATGGGTAGCTACGCTTAACAAGTTGTCGATGTGACTCTGAGATTATAACCGGATTCGAACCCACAACACCCACCAGGGCATGTGGCTCGCTGGTACCCGTGTACCTATGAAACACAGAGGCGCTGGACAAAAGGAGTCTGCACAACCCCCCGTATTAATGTAGCGACAAGGTTGGGTTATTTTTAGAGACAAATTGTTAATAAAAAAGTTTGAAAAAATGAATTAAAATAAACATTATGTTTCTCCGCGGCTTGAGAAAAACTAATTCTAAAAATAAGTATAATTCTAAGGGCAGTTAGAATGACCAAAGTGTTTGAATGGGAAACGTCGCTTTGAAAAATATTTGTCGAAGTACTGGACGCCTATCACAAGTGTTGGGTCTAATATGTTCATTCATATTAGACTAAAATCATAACATCAATGACGGATTTTAAATAAGCAAGCTTGTCTTCTAAAATTATCCGATTTCGACTTTTGCAAATCGTTAGTTGTTTCATTGATTAATCATTCAGTTTGCTATATTTGACCAATAACATGCCAAGGGTGGGCTAGGCAGAGACTGCTGACTGACCTCTATGGCACAAAACAGAGCCGCACACATCACAGAGTTATTTCCGATCGGTGCAGTAAAATCACTGAATCTGATGCTACCCAGCGAATCCTTTAGTTATTAAACCTCGATCAGCAGAGCAAACCAGACACGGTCTACCCCGTTCCCTTTCTCGGCCGCGCAGGGGCCTTTTGCTGACAGAGTATAACTACTTCGACGCCACAATCTGAACAAGTGAACCGGTAAATGTACACAGCAAACCACACCGGCCAGTTATAGTTGCAACTCAGAGTCTGTCTCAGTGATTTAGATATTCGTTTATTTATGTTGAGATAACAATTTATTTTAATTCAGTCCGTAAATTTAATGACTTATTTACGGTTACCATGATATTTTTAAGGCTGAATAATAAACCGAAAACGTGGCTTTTATTGAATCTTTATATATATTTATATTAAAAATTTCGATGAGTTCCGCGCACACGAGGAGAAGGAAGCACAAAACAAAGCACGGACAAGATACGCGTTCACATAAATTTATTATATCACTTACATCCCCGTCTGAAATATACGGCGTACGCTTGGATTCTGCGGCTGGGATCCAGAATCGAGAAAGACCAACGACCCAACTTAGACAACCGGCGCGACGGACACCCTGCATTTCTATTTGGTTTTCCTTTATTTTAATGTTGATTTAATAGTTTTTCAGCTGGTTATTATAATAATAGTCATGCATTGAGCCTTCCCTTCTGTACCAAATGCTTCGGTCATTTATTTATAGTGCAACTGCCGCTGAGCCTCGTCTAGGAAGCCAAAGCCCATAAATATAAATTTCATAACAGTCGGTGAAACGAATACAGTTTTCATTAAATTGTAAACCAACGACATTCAACCGAGATATGTGAATGGCTTGGTATTTCGCGTGCGCTTGCAGAAATCCAATCGCCAATGAATGCCTACATTCGAATGAATTGAGCAATTACCCTCGCTGACCCCTAGCTATTATATTTAATATGCTTCAAGCTGTGAAACCCCGAAAGTTTTACAGGGACGGACGAAACATTGGCCGAAACGAAATTACTCCGTTTCATTCGCTGAGCTGCTGTTTGTCAAATGAGAAGGTCCTCTCGATGTGTTCTATCTATCTGTCTGACCGGCTGGTCAAATCGTTTGAGGCTGGTCAATTTTGGCTGTGTGTATCCAAAAATTGTAGTGACTTGAAGGTAATATTACCTATTTTATTATAATTTTTACAAGTGTCAACATTGTTGGCAATATTTCAAATATTATCTCTAGTAATATGTCTTAGCACTATTTCTGTTCTAAAATTGTAAAATCTTAAGTAAATTCTAACAACTATACCTTCTCGAATTGTTTTTCAATTTTGTTTGTTTGTTTGTCAATTTCAATTTGTGCCCCGGAAAATATAAAAATGTGTATGGTGTGTAAAGTTAGTAAGCATAAAACCATAAATTTGAAATTGGTTACTATACAGGAATCGCAATAATATATGCGACAAAAGAAAAAACAGTTTTCTTTCTTTCAAGCTTAAAAATAATGAAAATCGCATTATTACAACACCGAAGCTTACTCCCTTGTGGTGCCCAGATCCCCAACGTCATTGTCCGCAATTTGCTCGAAGAATGCACCAATCTGGCCTAATACTTCTTAAGTGCTGGTGTCATGTTATGTCAGATTTTTCAATCATCAATTCTATAGCACTATTTTAAAATCAAGTTGAACAATCGATAGCACAACGATCAGATTGATGCGTACCCAAAGCGACTTGATTATTTTTCAGCATAAACAGGCACACACGTTAGCACAAAAGAAAATTTAATCAATGCATGTACCATTCGATACAGAGAATCGCTGGAATGAAATCCTAAATTTTCTCCTCTATCCAAGCAATTCTCCCATGCTATAAAACAGATCTTCTGCTCATTGTGTCTAACTCTCTGACAGCAAAGCATATCGCGTTGAAATTGAAGTGCTTTGGAAAATTTGAAACTGCCATAGGATGTCAAACAAAACACCGTCTAACATCGAAACCATAGAGCCCGATACAGTTTCAATGTTCGAACGTTGGTCATAAGCGTTCATAAATAGAAATAAAACAGTACTCTCTGGATTCCTGTAATGCATTCTCCACTCGTCAGAACCTCCCTCAATCACAACAGGCAACTCATCAACGAAAGACGACTGTAATGGCAAACGCTTCTGGATGCTGTCCACCCTAATCCATGCGTACTGAATTGAATGCGATTGACCGACAAAAAGACGTACCGTTTCAAATGTGCACAACGGTGACAATCTCCAATAAGATAATTATTGCATTGGAAAATCCGTCCAGCAGCTGAGGGGGTGGTGCTTAAGCTTGAAAGCAAGCGGCAGATGTCCGGTCACTACATCCTGCACTAAAACGAACGCACGAATTTATTCGCCTGCCTGTCCTTCGTTAATGATTGCAATGACCAGAAGTGGGTGCACCGTTCACTATTGTCCTGGTTAAGGCATACTCGTGCGGAAACCAACTTTACTATGCATAGGAAAAGGTCATATAATATTGTATAGAATACCGAACGTCGTAGTGGGTGGTGAACGGAAATCACTTTTAAAATTTGGCAATAACGCAATGAACAGGCATTGAAGGAAGATAAATATTGCTAGAAATTTCAAATCATTTGATAGTTCGAGCTACTGCATCATCAATCGTATATGTATGTTTAATTTTAATCGGCATATACAGATTTTTATAATATTCTTATGAAGAATGATTCCACTAGTCCGATCAAAAAAACGTGTAGTTTTATCTCCATTTTTCTACCTTAATAATGAAACTATATTCTAGGCAACTTTTAACACGAAAATGAATGACAAAATTCCGAACGACAGCTGTTCGCACGTGACGGCGTACCATCCTAACGTCAAACACTTTTCACACCTCCTCGACCTTTCAGAAAACTCAGCTAAACAAACACACAAAACATACCCAGTTTTCGGGGAGCGCCTGTGGAAGGGTCTTTGTTGATGAATGGGCAATGCGTGCGTTGGCCGGCTCCCGGAAACACAGCAGCATAGGATTTAACTGCTGAACTTCCAGTAGAGGTCAAAACTCAAAGGTAGAGAAACTAAACTGCGGTATAAATTATGACGTGTGAAAAAGTGCACCTTAATTGACGCTTGTTACTATCTATTGCTGATTCTCTAAAATATGAGGGCTATTTATATTTAGAACCAAAATATTTCAAACAACCCTTTTCATAATACATAAAATAGCCGGTTCATTCCATAATGAATGAAAGACACATAAGCTCAATAATTTTGAGTTACACATAAATGTAAATATCGCATCATGAACAATCATAAATATGTATACGCCATAGTGTGGTGAGTGTGTATGCATAAACATTCAATAATCAGTCCAGGTTGAAAGTCAGCCACGACTGACCGAATTCATGAAGCTCAAGTCACTGCTGCCGGGATGTTGTTTCATTTTGGCTTTTCATGTTTCATTCCCTTGCGCTTGATGAATAAAATCTCCATGTTGTTTTACCGCTGTCCGCTCTGTATCGAATCCTCTCGGACCTAACCAACCGGGGCCGCCGGTTTGCTCCCAAGTTCTTTGTGTAAAAGCTGTTGTTATATTTTTTCATATTTATATAGGTCTTGTACTGCGCTCAGAAAGGCAAACAGTACAAAAACGAAGAAAAAAATTAAATGATGGCCGTTTTATATGTGTCTAATATACATATTTATGGTAAAATTTATTTGTTCTTAAGCTCACTAAAATATAACAGAATGGCAAAAGGAGAAGCAACAGAGAAAATAAGAACAAAAATGCTTGAAATTTATTTTCCCATCCAACGTTTAACAATAAATTAAAATGAAATATTTTTTATATAAACGTACACAAAGAGGATGGAGAATTTTTTAAATATGCATTGTAGGAGACGGGCGGATTTTTGCGGGGTATTTGGGCCTCACAAAGAGGTGATATTCAAATGAACCTATTTCGGAAGCACACCAACGTTGAATACTTTAGGGTTAGTTTTATCGCTGTTTGATAAATGGATCACATATTACTGTAAAATAACTTCACACGTTTGTGGTTCACTGTCTGCATACGCGGTCGCGGTCGTGGTCGAAGCAGATTTAACAATTGAGTATTTGCGGCTGGTCCTAACAAGCAACAAGAATATCCTCCGCAGGTAAACGAGAAATTTTAGTTCATTATAGCTGATATGTCATGCAGTCGCTAGTACTTCTGGTGTCATTGCATTCTGCATCGATGGAGATGCAGATCGACTTTCACGGTAGAAAATGCCAGAGTTTTATTTTTCCAAGGGAGGAGTGCATAAATTCACGAGTGAAAAAATTGAGGAAGCGTTTTTTTCTAAAAATTTTAACTGAAGCCCGATCGATGCGATTCCATTTCCTCAAACATCGGTTTGTGCAAAATAGCGTGGGTCATAAACCTAATCTAGCAGAATAATTTTCATAATAAAGCTAAACGGAAGCCTCGTAAATGCAAAGTGAACAGAATTACTTCTGAAAAATGATGTTAATATCAAATAAAAGCAAAGATTTGTATTCTCTAAGAAAATAACACAGGTTTTATATAAGTTTTATGGACATTCGAAGTAAAATAAAAGTGACTTATAATTATGTCACGATTTTCCAAGTTTTACACAATTATGAGTCTCCTTTTCTGTAGATTACCATTGAAATTGCAGCCGAAGTTTTTGATTATTTTGATGCTAATAGAAATGCATTCTTAGAGAGCAATAAGTTCAACACGATTTACTTCGCACTATTGAGGAACCACGCAAAAACCGGCAAAATTCGGCAGAGAAATATTTGATACCATTTTTAGCTCTCAAACTCCTCTACAAACCAAAAAACAGCCAGATTTTTTTAACATACTCGCACGAGGTTTGAAAAAATAGTTGATCCAATAGTTGCGCTAAAGTTCATTATTAAGGTATATGTACTTTCATCACTGAAGCGAATGAAGCGACGAAACCTGGTTTGCTTTTGTTTTGTTTGGATTTCAGAAAACAACGCACTGAAAAACTGGCATGAGATGGTGATATTGACAAAAACAGATCAAGCACTACTTTTTAAAAGTAGTTTTGAAAGATTGAAGCAAGCTAAGTTTTGCAATAAAAAGAAATCGAAATAATCCCAATCCGTATGTTCTTTCTTCGTTTTAGGCGTATTATTTCTGAGTTACTAACATATGACCAAATTGACCCCGAATTGTTACAGTGCGACCCATAAAGGTAGTTTTTGTAAGATCGGCACTTTTTCTTAATTTATGAAAAAAATGTTCGAAAAAATAAACAAATGAAATATATGACAATCAAAATATGTGATATTTCTGATAAATGATTTGTTTTAAAATGGATACTAATTTATTTTGTAGTGCAACGATTCGTTAAGAGACTCATAATTGTGATACGTCTGTACATGGAAACGAAAACAATCTTTAAAACACTCAAAATATCATATTTTCCCAGAAAACTTCAATGGATATTTTCCAATTTTCATGCAGCATGAGATCTCCCTCAACTCTAAAGAAAAGTCAGCGAAATTATGTTCTCACTCTCGCTTAAAGTATCGAATGGTCATTATAATTCCGCAGTAAAATTAAAAATCAAATTATAAAACAACTGAACATCAACTTCTTCTTCGACGTTAAAAAAGGGAAACATCTCTAGTGATTCTTTTCATACATCTCAAAATACATTTTTTTGAAAATTAATGTAATTTTGTAGACCTCTTCGAATCAATCTAATGGTGTAATGAAAATGGGAACTCCAATCAAGTTCCAAGCCGTTGTTGAAGCCAGTTGTTGCCGTTGTTGAAGTTGTTCCTGCAAGTTGATAGCAAAAACATTTAATGACTTTGATTCAATAATTTTTATATCGGAAATTCACAACAAGCAGGGAAATAGTAGAAATAGTAATCGGAATTGGAAGAACTCTATTGGTGGAGAAAGATAGAGTAGAAAGAAAAAGGAGTGGAGTGGATACTATGTGTTGAACATTAGATAAACTATAACGAATGGTAAACACTTAAGAGTTTTGCAGATAATCCTCGGCGAATGTAATTATTCGAAATAATATCGGCTCTACACTTTGCAAATACTATTTACTATTTCCACCAAATTCCGATCAGTTCTTAGAATATTTCTTACTGCCTAATGTGTAATTTTTCAATTATTTCATGCATTTTCATGCTAAGAAGTTTAGACGTCAACATGGTCATTGGCGAGATTAGAGAGGGCGCTAGACGGGGCTAAGTCCTTCTGGGAAAGATTTAGCTGCCCTCTAGAAAAATTAAAGCAGTTGTATTAAAAATTATAAAAAAGTACAGTTAGATAGAACTATAGGTAATAAAAACTTAAAAGTAATTTTTAATTGCATCATTGTTATCAGATCCCAGGCATTAATGTGCATCATTTAATTTTATTATACCGACGTAATAAAACAGTCGAAAAAAGGTACCCACCTTTAGTAAGGAGCTCTTGTTTCGCCAATGAATATAAGATTTATATATGTATGCTACTGTCTCCTTTCATCTCAACAAGCACGCAATCGCAGAAAGTATTGTTCAAATTAATTTTCGCCAAAGTTCGGACAAAGTTCGTGCAACCCGTCACTCACTGAGTCTATTCTCATTCATTAGCATTATTACGCATATCAACGTGATCTTATTATAGGCTTGTTTTCTATGCTACATAAATTGTTTATAGTACGCGCAATCCAGTATATTCCGGAAGCCGCCCATATCCCCAGAGCGATGTCGCATGAGTCGTGCAGGCTATGTGCACTAAAACCGTCTCAGGAGTGTAATGCAATATCATTGCTCCTTGTCGTCGACATTCAGCACGCTTGATCGCATTATGAATAAATAATGATGGAAATGAAAACGAAAATCGAATTTGTAAGTTTTCCGAGTAACTACCGGCGTTCTCCTTCAGCCCAAACATACCAACGCCTGCCACTGACCGAACTTGCCATATGTGTTGCACAGAGGAAACCGTCGAATTCATTATTATCCCATGTCGGACTTTAACATGCACATAGCCATCAATGTTCTTCGGTGCAGTACTTCCCTCTGCGCGCTTCGTGAGTTTCCTGAGCTCTTATTAGTGGGTTTATTTGTTTGCTCATTTTTATGGACTTTACTAATCATGAAATTGACCTATCATCGGTATCTCGTTTCAGCCACAGGAACGACAGTGACGACAGCCAGAGGACATGTCGACAGCAAATGGATGGACGGATTTTCGTTTAATTTGCCCGTCACATGCAAACACTGCCCTACCAGGATGACTACATGGACTAATCATATCTTCCTTCCTTACATATATATTGTTCTGATTTATGTCTCTCCTGTCATGGTGGTTTGATTGGAAAGAAGTAGTGTATGGCTTACTGTAATGAAGCCCAGTGGCGCAACTAGGGTGAACCACCGCTAGTAGTATCAAACGGTGAATAGTTCATTGTACTAGAGGTTTGCCTCTTCGTTAAAAATGATTTTAACGTTAAAATTAGCATTATTGTCAGAATGCTCTGGAATGACTCTCAGAATGAAATGCACAAACACTTTCTTTTAATCCCAGCGATAGCAAAAAACCACAAGTGTAAATACTCGCATAAACTACTGTTAATCACTCACAATAAAAATAAAACATCAAACTATTTTTTAAAGCAACCGAGATAAATTTATTTCTAAATTATATTCATTTAAATATGGTTTGAATCCAGTAGAAGCAAAAATTCTATCCTTTTCAAAGATTGTTACAAATATTTTCTGAATTATTACATATAAGACAAGATAGATGTACCTAAAAATTAAAAAAGAAGAAAACTTATCCAATTTAATTCTACTATGTATATTTTATTCACGACAGATACGTATTTCGCCTACGACTTGCAGGCTTTAGCTGCACTTTAGACTTGCAGGCGGTTCGAAAATAGACACTGAGGATTTTCGAACCGGAGTTCGGAGTTCGAAAACATACACTGAGCAAGCCTGCAAGTCGTAGGCGAAATACGTATCTGTCGTGAATCAAATATACATAGTAGAATTAAATTGGATAAGTTTTCTTCTTTTTTAATTTTTAGATTTCGTATTCTACTAAGACGCTCCAAAAACTTCAGTCAAGATATATGTAGAGAAAAGACGTCTATCAGTGAGACACTCTTTACCAAAAATTAAAAAAAAATTTGGTGATAGCCACCAGCTCGTTGGTCAATCCATTTGATTAGTTTAGTTGTCTGAAATAAAGTTTCAGTCGTTTTGGTTTTGCTAAATTAGTTACAACCACTAATGGGAAGGTGTCTTTTTGTCACACTCCCAATAGGTAAGAAGTGAGAAACAACGAGTATTGAATTCTGAAACACATACCTATTTGAATTCATTTGAAATCACACTTTTTGGTTATAAACAATAGCTTACAGGTCTTGCTGTGTATCGTGTCTACAAACAATACATTTTTGTCTACATTATCTAACTTTTAACTTACACTCAAGGATTCATTTACTGTCAATTCATACAGATATGAATGATGATTTGCAATTCAACACAAAAAAGTAAAAAAAAAATGCATGTCGAGAGCATTTCACGCAGTGTTACTTACGTATCTTCGTCTCACTGTTCCCAACAAAAACGTTTTATGGAAAAATGATGAAATAGTGTCGTTATCAAACAAGTTGATTGTCATATTTTTTTATTATTTTATTAGCTCTTATTACTGTGTTCTTGTATTTAAATTTAATATGATGAAAATCACCTGAAAATGAGTGCAATAAAATTTACTTTGACCCCACCCCCAAAAATGATTTTTGTTAAAAAAAAGTTAAATTTTTTTTCTTAAACTACATCTCGTGAATTAGATTCACCAACTCCACATTCCAGGAAAATATGAATCTTGAATGCTTTATGGCGAAGTTCTTCCCGTTGTCTCACTGTTGACTACTCTCCCCTACTTAGCAGAGATTGCAATAACTTCAATGCATGCAGTTACGAATATCGTTTGACGTTGTTATCGACCGTAACCTCTAATATTTTAAGACTTGGTTTTTTCGGCTCACCAGCCTTTAAAGAATTAAACAAAATATAACTAATTTGCCCTAACATTTCGACATTTTATTTTGTCTTTTTCAAAGAGATAGCTTTGTCGTATTTTTTTAGCTTTGTATTTGAATTTTAAACATCGCATTCTAAAACTAAATCCTTCGGATACCTTTGATCCTATTTACAAATCAAAAACACGTTCAAAAATGGTTAATAACCCCCTCCGCAATCAGGGCCTAGCTGCATCACTGGTGAAAATCACTTTCCGAAGCGTATTTGGACTACGTCAGACTCCCTAATTCCAACATAAGAGAATCCAACCGTTCGTTCGCTATATATTGAAAGCTAGACACGCTTTAAGGCAGTGTCGTGAACAAATCAAATGATAATTATTCGATGTATATTGCAGCTAATCCTATAGACTACATGTTTGGAGCCCCAACAACAGTATTCCGAAGGGAAGCTCAATGAATTTTTTATGGCTTTACTCAGATAAGTATATCATCCAATTGGGCTGGATTTTCTATTGTTTTACTTGCGTGGTGAAAAATGATAACCAGTGAAATGGAAGAAATTTAATAGGAATCCATTCCCTAGGAGAAATTTAGCACGTATAAAAAGCATCGTTTGCTCACTTTGCACCATCAACGACATAAATAGTCTTGCTTTATAGTCATACACTATATAGAATAATAATTAATTTCATAAAATACCAACCGATATTATCATAATGAGATTATTCGTTTCGTCCTTCTGTTGATTATTCCGACGGCGTTGGTTCGGGTTAGCAAGAAATGAGCGTCCGGTCGTTTATCCTTTTGTTGGTTGTTGATCTAATTATTGATCTGTTTTCTCCTCCGGCGGCAGCGGAAGTTTTTTCACCTTTCTAGCTGGCAATGCTGTACTCATAAACACCCTTTTCAGCTTCGCGAATGATACAGGGACGAATAACAACGGAAAGTTCGCAAAGAACCCCTCCGCTTGTCGCTTGCGGGGACTTCCAGTTGTTAAGATGTTGAAACTGATACCACTAGAACACCTTCTATATTGAAATTTTTAATATTTTTTTTCTCTCTTCAACTCTCCCCCGTTTGTATAGATTTCCAAGAAATAGCCTAATCAGAAGTGATTTTGTTCGTTCCCTATGTCGAAGCAATGATTCGTATTTCTGGTTGTTATTCCTCAACCAGCTAATGGTAGAGAATTATTTTTAATTTCATTAGCTGGAGCGCGCTGAAAGCCAGAGGTTAATTTATAATTTTTAGGCGCCCAGTTCTTTAATACCTTAATTTTAACTGCTGCTGTTCACCGTTTTTTATCTGCTTCTTGCTTCCCGCTACCAGGAATATAACTTTAAGTGAATAAAAAACGAACTTTGCTCGCGGCGACGTTTATGTTTATTATTTTTTCGTTTCATAAAAGGAACGTAATTTAATATATGCGCGTTGCCCTTCCCATTGCGCGATATAATATTTTTTACTGTTTCAAATTGTTTTACACAGTGCTGAACAAGTACCGGGAGTAGGCAGTGGTACAGATTCATCATCGGTGTAATTTGTGATTGTAAAATTTGGATGATATTTGAGATACCTATTTCTGCCTAATTAGAAGCCAATTACGCTGGAAGCTATATGGTTTGATAATAATTCACGACTCGTTAAAAGCGATGAGGTATGATGTGCGTCGGACTGGCAAACCGACTAACGTTCGTTCTCGGCCTACAAACTACATAAAATCTATAAAACTCATCCCAGTTCGTTGCGACTGTCATTTTCTATGCGACGCTGCAGTTCTCACACACATTTCTCAGGCTAATTGTTGTTGACAATCTGAGTTGTAAACGAATGCTGCAGTTAAAGCATTGAATCGTCATTGAATTTTATAACCCACCAAACCTGGTGTTTTTCTTTTCCTGTGTGCTTTTTAATGTGGCATTTTTCCATGGATTCCAGAAGCTATGTGCCTCGCATAAAATTCTCGAGTTTCATATGAATCTCGTTCGAATAAAGATAATGTTTGTCCAGTTAACTTGAAAATTTTCGAAAAGAATTACTTTTCTTTTAGCTTTCGATCTAAACTTCCTTGGCCTGCAAGTCTGCAGAAATGCATCATACATAGAACATAAATGTTAAAAAAATCAAAAATAGCGGAAGCTAGTCAAAGAGTCAGTAAATCACTTTAACGACTACTCGGTAATGTTCTACAAATGTTGAAAATTTCGGTGGACAAGTATTGAAAGAAAATGGAATAGATATCAGAAAATGATTGAATTTCAATTTCAAAAAGATAAAAAAATTAGTTCGGTGGTTTTTTTGGTAACGCAATAAATCGTTTATTTAGTTGCTACAGTTGTACGATATAACAATTAGCGGCGACAGTTAGCTGAGCACAGGAAGGACAGTTTCCGTAGCCGCCAGGTTAGTGTCTGCAGTGACGAGCGATAGGCCATAAAGAAATTTCAACTCTTGTAATATTATTCTGATAACTGATCCAGGTCTGTAGCCGCAAGATTACCGAGTCTGCCTTAAGAAGTGAGTGGTCATCGGTTTGAATCTTGGTAGCCAGACCACTCGATGTCTCGGACTCCTTATTACGTTTCCTTCGAATATACAGGTCAACCTTGCCAGGAATTGCTATAATTGTATATCTACTATCGACGGTATATACGTCGCAATAAAACCGCGCTCCTCGGTAAACATTCGGTAATTAGGCAACCCGCGACTTGCTGAGAACCACGCGCGCGTTCTGGATGTTTTACCTTTCTCTGTGGAGCTAGGTGCTTCGACCGGGTACTTCGAAGACTGAGGTGCTAGGTGAGCAAACTTCAAGTGCACGGGAAATGCCAAAAAAGCAATGGAGAGGAAAAGAGGAAAGCCTGATATGAGGGACGCGGAGGGAAATTTAGTCACAAACGAGTGCGAGGTGGTCGACAAGCAGCAGTTCTTCGATTGGCATCACAATGGCGATATAACACAAGGAGAAGGAATGAAAGTTAACCTAGGAGGGCTTATAAACGCTAACAGCGGACTGGCTATCGATCTCGAAGATACCCGGCGAGAAGCCGGTCAGCTAAACACCAATACAGCCGCTGGAAAGGACCGACTCCTTGTAGAGCTTTACAAAAATGATATAGAACCACTACCATCGGCACTGCGCTGAATAATTTTAAGGCTTTGAGAGGAGGAGAAACTACCGAAGGAATGGATGGAAGGTGTAGTTCGACCCATCAATAAAAAGGGCGATCGGTAATATCAAAATTTTACTCCTTTAAGGCCAAAAGAATAACTACTTGTGTTATTTGAATAACAAAGCAATGACATGACTGTGTTCAGAGTTTAGAATAACATATTTTAGTATTATTAAGGTATTGAAAAACAAATGCAGTAGTATATATGAGATATTAAAAAATCATTTTATAAAATAGTTATAATCTAAAATCTCTTTAATCAATAAAAAAATTGTATGAAATATATCGAATGTCATTTGAAGGCCAAAATAAGATATGATAACAAAATCAGTTATTAAACTCATCTTACAACCACCGTTTTAAATATCTACTCAATAACAAAATGTGTTATCAATGTATCTCCATATCTATTCAATAACAAAATATACCATTATAACACAGTTTGATATTGTTTTTATATTATGTTGCTCTTCGCTCCTGCTCGGGTTTAGGCGATCATATATGGGTGACCCCTTCGTCCTAGACGCAGAGCAACAGGCTTGGAGGGATGCCATCCATGCATCTGGGATTAACCGTGATTGTGTAAGAGAATGCATTCCCGCGTGAGTGACTCCACTGTCCCAGGCACTAAGCGTCAGACAAGAAGGGATATCACTCACCCGGTTGACAGCTTCCGAAATCCCTATAAAAAGAGACGAAGTCTTCTTTGCTTATTTGAACTTCCCTCTTGTCAAAGGTCACCCCATAGTCCCTGCTACCCTCATCAGCTAGCCTCCCCATCCCCTCCCATAGTCAGCTACCACCTTTTGTTCCACAGCCACTTATACATTTGTAATCTCTTCGAAAATCGTTATAATTGCTTTCATTCCAACCTCCCCTCTAGATGGTGACCCCCTATTTTCGCACCCCCTCTTGTCATCCAACCACAAGTATACTGATTCTGTTATGTCAAAGAACATGTGCGCCAAATTTGATGCAGAATTGCCAAACATTCCGGTGTTATGGCGAAACATTTGTACATACTCCCGTTCCTCCTCCTGACACAAACAGAAGAAGATACAGCGAAACCAAATGTTTCGGGAGGTAAAGCGCTACCTGGAAGAGCAGGAATATGCAGAGTTGGAGCGGCTGCATCGTTCTCAGGAAACGCGAATGTTCTACCAGAAACTGAACGGATCCTGCAAAGGTTTTGTGCCGCGAGCCGAAATTCTGACGGACGATCGTGAGGTGACCGATAGGTGGAAGCAGCGCTTCGACGAACACTTGAATGGCGTCCAGGCAGAGAACCATGACGGCGGGGAAAGCGATTTTGACGGTGCAACAAACGGGGAAGAGGTGCCAGCCCCAACGATAGACGAAGTTAAGGAGGCCATCATGCAGCTAAAGAACAACAAGTCAGCTGGAAAAGATGGCATCGGAGCGGAGCTTAATAAAATGGGACCAGAAAAACTGGACGTTTGTATACACCGACTAATTGTTAAAATTTGGGATACGGAACAGCTACCGGAGGAGTGGAAAGATGGGGTTATCAGCCCGATCTATAAAAAGGGCGACAGACTGTGAGAACTATCGAGCGACCACCGTTCTCAATGCCGCCTATAAAGTGCTGTCCCGAATCATTTTTCGGCGACTATCACCAATTGCAAACAGATTTGTGAGAACTTATCAAGCCGGCTTCGTCGAAGGTCAGTCTTCATCGGATCAAATATTTACACTGCGGCAAATACTCCAAAAGGGCCGTGAATACAGAGTTCCCACGCATAATTTGTTCGTTGACTTCAAAGCCGCATATGATACCATCGACCGAAAAGAGCTATGGAAAATCATGGACGAGAACAGCTTCCCCAGGAAGCTCATCAAACTGATTAAATCTACGATGGATGGTACGCAGTGCTGTGTTCGGATTTCGGGTGGATTGTCAAGTTCATTCGAATCACACAGAGGGCTTCGGCAAGATGATAGTCTTTCATTCCTGCTGTTCAACATAGCGCTACAAGGTGTTATGAACCGAGCGGATATCAACACGCGGGGCACGATATTCAACAAATCTAGTCAATTCGTCTGCTTTGCTGATGACATGGATATTATCGGCAGAACATCTGTGGCGGTGGCCGAATAGTACACCAGACTAAAGCGCGAAGCAGAAAAGATTGGGTTAAAGGTAAATACGTCTAAAACAAAGTACATACTGGCCAGCGGAACCGAGGCCAAACGACACCGCTTGGGCAGTAGTATATTGGTCGACGGCGATGAGTTTGAGGTAGTCGATGAATTTGTCTACCTTGGCTCACTGGTAACGGCGGACAATGATACCAGCCGTGAGATTCGGAGGCGTATTATCAGCGGAAGTCGTGCTTTTTTTTTCCTTGTTGGGGACCTTGGACCACTGCGACCAGTTCTTTGATCTATTGTGGTGAAAGTCGTGCTTACTATGGGCTTCACAAGCAACTGCGGTCGAGCAGACTTAGTCTCCGTACAAAGTGCACCCTGTACAAGACGCTTCTTAGACCGGTTGTTCTCTACGGGCATGAAACATGGACAATGCTCGAGAAGGACCTGCGTGTGCTCGGAGTTTTCGGACGACGAGTGCTAAGAACGATCTTCGGCGGCGTACAGGAGAACGGAGGCGGAGGATGTACCATGAACTCGCATAGCTCTATGGCGAACCCAGTATCCAGAAGGTAGCCTAAGCTGTACGGATACGATGGGCAGGGCATGTTGCAAGAATGCCGGACACCTACCCTGCAAAGATGGTGTTCGCCTCAAATTGCTTATTAAGCGCTTGATTCCTGAACATTGGCTGTATAACGGTTGAATAATCTACTGTTCAAATAAAATGTTTGTTGGGTTTGTCTTAGGACGGCAAGCCACCTAGTAATCTTCTCTGATTCGCGTTTTAGTCTGGTGTACTGATCTTCCAGCGCCTCAAATCTTCTGCCGACGGCATTTACATCGTCAGCAATTTATCTGACTGGATTCATTAAAAATCATGCCCCGTATTTCATTCGCCGCTCGCTTTATAACACCATCAAGCGCAATGTTGAACAGCAGTGAGGAAAGACCATCTCCTTGTGCGAGATTCGAATGGGCCCGACAAACCACCCGAGATTCTCATACAGCATAGTATCCCATCCATCGTAGCCATGATAAGCCTAGTAAGCTTACCCGGAAAGCCGCTTTCGTCCAGAATTTTCCATAGCTCTTGTCGGTTTACACTATCATAGGAAGCTTTAACATCAATGTACAAAGATTCGGAAGTTGCGGAACTTCGGAACCGCAGGGTGAAGATTTGGTGCTGCTTCCTCCTTTCAAACACCGCAAGATCGTCAGTCAAGATAACTCCATCTTTATCTTTGCACATTTCGGCCCGCGTCACAAAGTCTTTGCGAAATTGTGTCGTGAAAGCGGTGCAGCTGTTCGAGTTCTTCGCACTTCTTCTCTTCTTGTTGGCACTTGGATTTGCTGTCTCCGCTTCTGTTTGTATCGCTTCACATTTTGACGGGTGGCTCTGCACAGCATTCGTACCCGCGCTGCGTTCTTCTCATCCAATATCTGCTGACACTCCCCATCAAACCATTCGTTACGTCGATTCGGTGCCACACGTTCTTTGCTAGGCTGTTAATACTCTTTTCACGGCACTCCTACAGTCCTCAGGAGGGGCTTCATCCAACTCACCCTCTTCCGGCAACGCGGTTCCGAGAGATAACGCGTACCGTTTGGCGACATCTGGTTACTTCAGTCACGTTATAGTATATCGTGGTGGGCGCCGGTATCATATGTTGTTCATAACAGAGAGTTTTTGACGTATCTTTACCATCACTAGGTAGTGATCCGGATCAATGTTACCGCCCGGCTAGGTTCTGGTGACGATAATATCTGAAAAGTACCGACCATCTATTAGATGGTGGGTTCCGATGATGGTGGAGGTTATCCTGCGTGTGGTCATGTTCTTGGAGGCGGCCAAGTCGACAAGTCTTAAGTCGTTTTTGTTCGTTTGTTGCGGGTGTGCGCTGAACCATCCAATCACCGGTTTGAATTCCTCCTACTGACCAATCTGAGCATTATAGTCCCCGATGGTGATTTTGACATCATGTCTTGAGCAGCGGTCGTATTCGCGCTCCAACTGCGCGTAAAATTCGTCTTTATCATCATCGGTACTACCGAGGTGAGGGCTGTGCACATTAATTATGCTAATATTGAAGAATCGACCTTTGATTCTTAATCTGCACATTCGGGGGTTAGTCGGCTACCACCCGATCATCCGCTTCTGCCCATCACTATAAAAGCTGTGCTGATCTAGAGTGTATTGCCGCAGCTCTAGTAGATGGTACGACCATCCCTATATAATGTCCAACTTGCGGCTCTTCACTTCTTTAGAAAGCATGTACCAATCGGAAGTACCAACCGAGGGAAATTAGAGACCGACAATTCCATCTTCCTAATTTCCAATCGGTAGTCCGTTTTCGTCGCCCGACTCTTTCCGATTGTTCCGATTAGAGTTATTATTACTTACGTCGTTCAGTGCTTTGGTTTTCTAGTGGTTCAGGCTTGCAAAGCCCGCAACCAACCCCACAGTATCGCCAGAGAGCCAACGTAGTTTGAAGGAACCCTCCTTCCCTGTCAGCATACGATTTGGTTTCCACCGGCGGAATTGCTGGGTAAAAGGCAATGGACCACTTTAGGGTCTATTTTGTTCCCAGTGCACAAGGCACCAATTGTACCCAGCCGTTTACCAGCCATATTTCTTTCTTTTAAATATTTTCAGCAGCGAACCGTTGCTGACAACCCCTCAAATCAATTTTTTTTTCTTGTAACACTTTAACAACAGGTAGCTCAATATGGTGTTCTAAAATGTTTTTTTATGCATAGAAGAGGAATATTTTTGCTGAAGACTGTTTTGCTTTATCTGTATAAGTTAAAAAGAGTATCTTTGATTTCAGTATTCAAGCGTGCCATTTACCATTTGATTGATACTAAAATAGTGAATGCTCTCAAAGGGTCACATTCGCAATCTTATTATTTATGCGAAAAAGCTTGAAGAATGCTTAATAACAATCTTGAATCGAACGACGTTAACGATTCCTTTGGATATAAACACGGACTTTCGCCGTTACACGCGCATAAATATTGGACAAAAGATGCATCATTTTATCAATCGAAAAGTTACCGAAGACGTCATCGAGCTAAGATATCCCGTTTAGCTATAATCATTTTTGTCCGTCTAAAATTGCTTTCTGGACCATTGTGCATTGATGGGTGGTCCTCGAAAACTTGCTGTGAAAATAATTTCTCAAGTCTAAAAATATTTATTTATGTTACAGTTCAATTATACTTTTTGTGAAGTTTAAATAAAAAGTTTAACTTTTATTTTTGTCATACAATAAATGAATCTTATTCCGTTGCTGGAACCCAATGTAACATTAAGGTCGATTTTGTATTATTGCTAGGCTAACTGCCATGTTCAATAAAGTCACCATATTCACTCCAAAGGCACAACGCTCAATTGGTCCGCAGCGTAAATATCATCGATTTGTTTTGCTATAATATTTGCATTGGCGTTGTTGCTACCGTCTTCCACTTTGCTTTCAAGAAATTGTCGTGAATTTTTCGCATGTCCATTGGCATGTTGCTTGCCTGATCCGGTGGCTCCTCAGAGACGGAGCCGCTGATCCTGGACGTAAGGCTACAGCCGTTGTATGTATCTCGAATATGAAACTTTTTTATTTTTTCTTTTCTGCTCCGTCTCTGCCCCTTTATTGCGGGCTATCTGCCTATACAGGCGCATCTGTGTCGATACTCCCCTACCACCCAATGTTCCTCACCAGCTCTTACGATTGGCATTTGACTCCGATAACTTTCGTCGGGTCATGTTTCGATCCAAAAGTATTCTTATTACGACTTTGTGGTCACTTTACCCTTCCATGTCGATGGTCGGGAAAAAGTTTTTTTTCGGAAATAAATTATTACAACACAACCCTTCACTTATTGAAAAGTTATGTTGCTTTTGAAAACGCTTGGTTTTTTCCGCAACCATGTTGCTGGGCACCGCTTTCGTTTCCCAATATCAGAAAACGAAATATTTTCTTATTATTCAAGTTTCCTTTCCCATCTTTTTTTCTCATCTTCCGCCATTCTTCTGATCTGGCTTTTCATACACATTACTGCTTTATTATTGTACCTTATCACATATATTTATATTATTATTTTTATTTATTTGCAAGTTCACTTGTACGTCTATATACATTCTTATTTGTTACAATTACTTATTGTTTTACCATTGTACATCTTCGTCTCTACTACCCACCATCAAAACCGTCTAGTTAGCTCAAGGTTGGGAAAATAAGCGAGGGAGGAAACAGTCAAAGACAAAAGATGTAGTTAAATCCTCCACATTGGAAGCACAATGCTCGCGAGCCTGTGAAAGTTTGCCCATACATTCGGCATAAGTAGTGGGCATTCGTATATTATCCAGTCCGAGAGAGAGAGGGTGGTTGAAAGCCCTGGGGCACAATGTAATTCTGCGCTCTGGTGCAGTAATAATAAAAGGTACTTGCTATAGTCAGTGCAGAAACGTATGGAACATCTTTATAAGATAACGAATGCGACATCCGCTATACTGTACTGCCTCTGTTCCGAGACTGCCAGTTAGTCCAGCAGATATGACCGCCTGCTTCGGAGCAGCGGGCGAACATCGCCGGCGCAACGGATTGCACGGAACAAGACCTTTCAATTTCAACATAAGTACGAATAGGCCTATGTTCGGCGGCAGCAGTTTCAGTAGCCGCAACGGCGCATATAAGGTCATCTTTCTAATCGATTAAATGTCATTAGCATTAAAATGGTTTTATTCGATGGCACATTAGTCAAAGAGAATGCCCTGGGGCGATCGGCGCGATTGTGCCAAACCGTTGACGCTATTGTTCGATCAAGCTTTATATCATAATTCCGTTGATTATTGTAAGATGTAATAATAAAACACTTCTTACTTGAAACCACAATGTGCGATATGAATCATGAATAGTACAAAATTTATCTATCATTTTTAATTGAATAAAATATATTCCATTAGTTCGTCTACAGTTATCCAGCTGAATAGAACAGTTTATTTTTCTGAAAGTCTTTTTAGTTAATAAAAGAATTCAATACAAAAGAATGTAATAAATAATATATTAGCTGATTTCGATATATTTGAAAACATTAAATTTAAATCATTAGAGTTAATTTAAAAAAAAACAAATCTGGTGATGATTGTATGCATGCATAATTTGACATAGATGTGGAACCATAATCATCATAAAATTAATTTTTATCAGCGATCGGTGAAACATATGTTCAATCATATTGTTTAATACCTAAAAAGTTACCAATGTTTCTTTCATTTTTAGACGTTTGGAATGTTAAAAAGCACTCTGCAGTATGTATCCAACCAACTAACAGCAACTGATTTTTATTGAATGGTCATTATTCAAAGTGATACCATGAAACGTGCCTTTTTAGACACTCGCTAGGCCAATCAAACAAATTTCCAAAACGATAAAGTATTTACCCTAATGCTCTCTGAACTATTTCTGCTATCTTCATTTTTTATATTATCTATTTTTCGCCCAGTCACTCATTTCAGTATTGATTTTCTGTGCTCCTGGTGTTTCTACAAGCCACTGAAACCAACATTCGTCCGCACACTGAATAGGATTTTGTGAAAGGGACTCAAGAAGAAAGATTTTATTCTTGCAATCAATTTTACGATTCCTGAAAACAACCATTCGGGATAAAGACTTTTGCCCGATTTAAAAGCATATATGCACCGAAGGAAACTATTTCGCAAATCTGATGAAGGCATTTTCCTTGGCCGAAGCAATCCCGGGCAGGAATTTTCCTCCGGCTTGAGAGGTGTTTTGATATGTTTAGAGGCAAGACACAGCACCCAGCGAGAGTGTTAGACAAGAACACGTACACGTAAGACACCGTAGCATAAAGATTATGTGTACATTCATTCTCTCTTTCTACTTCGGCTGCTGGGGAAGCTGCAATCCTTGCTCGACCTGGTTCGCCCATAATGCCAACCCCCCTTCAATATCATCGATCGTCCTCCTGCTGCTGTGGCTGCTGCTACACACGAGGTTTTGGTACTGAAGCATACATACATGTAAGTATGAGAGACTCGTCCCAGGCAAACGGCACCGAACGGGCATATCAGAAGTATCGGAATCGATCGAACAGTGAAGATGCCATGTTTTAAGAGGAAAATATTGCAATTTATTATGTGATCTCATGGAAAACGAGCGCGCAGCGGAAAATTATTTTTGCTGTTGTTCGTTATACATATGAAGATATTTTTCGATTCCACCCAGAATCTTAGGCTTACTCAGGAAATATCTGTTGGGACGGTGTTGCACGAAAACATGAAACTACGTGGTGAGGAAAACGGTCGGAGCGACAATTGCAATCGAGATAAAAAATTAAATTTAAATAACGTCTGCATACCAGTGGCTCTGACAGAACCAGAAGCTCAAGAAATGGATCGTTCAGAAATCAGAGCTCAACAGTTAGTGGTACCCGTTGCTCGTTCTGTCTCGACATGATGGTAGATTGAAAACTTATGTGCACATGCCTTTAGATATGCTGGTCAGGAAATGTTTTGAAGTGTAGAATATATATTAAATTTGTACTCGAATGACTAATTATTTGATCTCTCTCCGTATCTTTGTTGGAAGTAAATGAATGTGAATTTCTAGTAAATCGGAAAATTTTGACATCAAGCTTTGTGAAAATGAACAAAACATATTTTTTACAGCAAAAAAGATTTATAAACTATGAGTTACAACCCACATGCAATAAACATTCCAATGTGCGGCTATTCCATATATAGTCGAATTGTCTTAACTTGGACCCGAAATATAGGTTTTTAGCTCGTCTGTAGTTTAGTGTTATAGATTTACAGATTTGGTTGTCAATCAAGGCCTAAGAAACCAGAATTATTTAAAAAAAAACAAAATATGCAACATTGCGTGACAAAATTTTCTTCATATTTACAAATTATCGTCGAATTCTGAAAGAATGCTACCAATTCCGTAGACTTGTTAGCACAAAATTTCTCAAAAGCTTTTCCGAGTATATTATTTACCACTTAAGACTAAAATAAAACGAATTGAATCATAGTTCTAAATTGCTCGGCTATATGAGCAGGGACACAACACACTTTAAAGGAAAAATGGTCGTTGAATACAATATCGGTGATATAGTTATAAAATAAAGAAAGAAATTGTAGACGAATAATTTTTTCATTTTATTTCGGGAGAATCATGCTGAAATAATACTTAAGAAACTATTATTGTTCAATCAAAACTAAACAATTATTAAGTAGGATATATATTAGCGCTCGTAGGTAATAACACAAGACACAACAGACCTTATAACCTTTATACATGGATTATTTGAAAGTTGGACATTATAATAAGGGCATTATAATAAGGGCATTATAATAAGGCATTATAATAAGGGGTGTTTTACTGAAATAACTTGACTTGGCCTGTTTTGCTTGAAATAAAAATATTTTTTTGTTTTTTTACTATTTAGAGAAATACAATCACTTTTTAAGATAATAATATTTTCAATATTGTTATTTTAAAAATATTTTATTTTTAGACCAGACTTAGAACATCAGTTTGAAATAAACTGAATTCTTTCTTCTCCGTGCGATTTCCCACGATCAAAAACTGGTAACAAATTCTCATTTTTAGCAAATAGGGTTCTAAAAATAATAGCTCAATTACATAATTCGCTCAAACATTCTGCGCAAAAAATCAGTGCGATACACAGTGAAGCTCTTCAGAAACTAGCAAAAATTGGTTGTTGTTGACCGTTCTCGTGGTACACTGACATGAAGGACTGATTTGATAATGCAATCTATCGAAACTCTGCGCGGTTTGATTATATTTAAAGATAAGATGAATAAATTTAGGAGCTGATCATGCAGCACTCCCAGTATTACAACAACATAAGCGGGTAATTAACAGTTCTTAACAAGGAGTTCCTATCTCAATGCAAGGGAGTTTGACAGCAAAAAATATGAAGATGATTTACGACCGCGGACTCTGAATGAGCATTCGGGAAGCTTTATTAATTAATTAGCCATAAAAACTGAGTACCTCCGATTAGTGGAAAGATTTTTTTCAAATATGTACAGTTTTTAAATTTATTTTTCAAGATCTGACTCTTATCTGTTTTATCGGTATTGAATTTATCATTTATAATTTATCAAAACTGGGTTTCAGAAGATTACTTTGGCAGTAGCATAGCGAACAAAGTGGTGCCATGAGAAAAGTGTGGAAGATGAACAGTGACTATCACTAAATTTAAGTATAAAAAGGAAAAGCTTAACGGAAGTTGAACTGCCATTTCGTTCACCGGAATTAAGTAGTTTGATAAAAGAATACATAGACCAGCCTTATGTTGCAAGTAAATGTGGTTATTTTATTTGATAATTTTATATATTATAATTTACACAATTACATGAATGTATTATTAATATCTTATAATAAGCATTGGTTACTTTAGTTGTAGCATTGGTTACTTAAAATGCAGATTGGGACATATTTAAGGGGACCGCGATTCCGCGGGCATACAGATACGCATAGGTATCACGAATTCTAAACAACTTATATTGCCACACAGCAGACCAAAATTGGTACCGTAAGACGGGGTAGCATTGATCATCGGGGTAACATTGATCAGTTCAGGAAAGTTTTTTTTTTTTTTTTTTTTTTTTTTTTTTTTCAGGAAAAGTTCAGGAAAGTTAGCAGAAGTTGTTTATTTCACTTATTTATGAGAAGGGTCTAACAGATCAATGCCAGAAGAGGTGAATTGCTCGAATACAGTAATGGTTCGCTAGTTGAGGGTTCGTTAATTGGGCGGTTCGTTAGTTGGGCCATGTGACCACTTGAGTGTCAAAATTCTATTGAATTTTTGACTTTAGACAACTGTCAGTCGGCCCAATTAGCGAACCAGCTGGAGTAAAGTCTTGGCCCAATTAACGAATTCAGGCTGTATTTGCAAACGTGTTTCGTTGTAAAATAAATTAGGTTACATTACATACAATTACATATCACTGAAGCATTAAAGGGAGCAAAAATAATAAAACATTTCAAGCATAGTTTTCAGTAAAAACGTTATTATCTTATTATGTTAGCGTTTTTCTGCAGATTAAGAAACCAAGACTATTTGTTGGCTAAACTAGCTCTTCAATCTAACTTATACTCTATTAAGAGGGGGGGCACATCTCTGGAAATTCGGAAAAATGAATTTTAGTTCTTTGTATTTTCTAGAGGCTTAAGGGTTAGACAGAATGCTGCGTCAACGCGTCCATCAGCGTTTTTTTGACAGTTTGCTCAAGGGTTTACTGTCAAATTGACGCTGACGGATGCGTTGATGCAGCATTGTGTTTGGTTCCTTATACCTTCACAAAAGTCATGCCAAAAGAATTTTCAGATGTCTGATCTAGTTGAAAAATTACGGCAAAAGCTGTGGGCACCTCAAGGGAAGTACATCACACTACCAAACTTTAAACGCGTTTTTCTCTAAACCATTTTTTTCACTGAAATTGTTATCCAGCATATAAAAATGAATTAGTTAATTATTACATATTTATTACGGCGTTTTTTGAAATCTCAAATCTTTATTTTTTATGAGCTCTCAATGGATCATTAAAAAAACTGTAAGATCTCACAGATGGCTCCAGCATAGACATATCCTATCAAACATACTCGACGAACGAACGACATACTGTGAACGACTGTCAAACACGACTGGCATTTCAATCTGATTGGTCCACCCAAAAAGACCGATTCAGTTCAACCGTCAACAACAACGGAACGGAAAGAAATTATGACGTGGAATCTGTATTAGCCTTAAAGTAAATATGGCACGTAGCGCTTTAGTATCCATCTAACGGTAAGCATGAGCAAAAGTTACCTAGAATGTTCCGTTGGCGATTTTTGATAAAAAAAAACTCACCTTTCTTTTGGAAAAATTGCCGCCGTTTTGGTAATTTTTACAATTTTCAAAAACCGCTGCGCAACAATTTATACCGTTTTTGTTTTTGTTTAGGTTAAATCTGGCTTTATTTTTTAAAAGGTCGCATAATCAACCCTTTTGCATGCATAATGCGAACTTCTGAATACTAAAGCCAAAAAAACAAAAACGGTATAAGATATTGACCTAAAGCTTCAAAATCATCATTGGAATCCGTTCTCCGATACTCCGTTGATTCCCAGTACGTATTGCCAGTAAAGACATCTTTTCTAGAGCCCACGCACCCAGCTACTAACAACTATTTTTGCATCCAAATAATATAAAATGCATTTTAAATATATTTTAACCGTTAACCAAAATAACCTAAATAACCCAACACTTAACTTTAATTTCAACATCCGAAAAAAATTTAGGCAAATTTCGAAAATTTCGATCTTTCCGAGTGCCTTTCCAAGGGTAATTTTGGACCACATTAAGCGACATGCAGGTTCATGAACGAGTTTAACGAGCTTCAAAATATAATAACATTAGATATGACACCGAATATGATACGACGAAGTCTTTGCTTGCACTTCAGAGGTCAATTGTATAGTATTTAGTTTTATATATATCCACCTTTTCGCGCGCTTAATGGCGGCTAGTGGGTACACTTTTTGGCATTGTTTATTTGCTTTTGGGAACTCCGCTCACGTACGCTTGAAAGTTCTACAACTACAATCAAGGCTGGAAACATCAACTTGACGTGAATAAAGTTGCTAAAAACATGCTAAGGTTTTCCGAAAGTTGTAGCCACGAGGTATAACTGTAGTCTAATTAGTGCTTAAGTGCAAAAAAGCCTACAAAAGCTAGAACAATTACAAATACAAACACATCAGCAGCTGTACATAATTTGGACACTTACATTTGACTTTACTGTGAGTGTCCAAATTATGTACAGCTGCTGATGGAGTCTAACATACGTTGGTTACCCTATCTTTTTTTTGTTTCGAATATAGTCTCTTTAAGAGCTTATGTCATTCGTGACTTCTGCGGGGTTGGGATTTGAACTCGGGCCCTCTGCGTGATTGCTAACCACTACGCCGGGACGAACCTCGACCCTATCATTCTTACAACATTAATACAACTACTGCTACGATTTCTAAGAATAAATTAAAATTAAACGCAGATTAATGCATTGTTCTCGACTTTTGCCTAATAGTAACTGACTAATAATACTAAATATAGTTAGGGTAATCAACCTATTTTGGACCCCATCAGCAGCTGTACATAATTTGGACACTTCCATTTGATTTTGCTGTAAGTGTCCAAATTATGTACAGCTGCTGATGGGGTCCAAAATACGTTGATTACCCTAAATTACCTACTAACCTTTGAATACTAAATAACGCTTTAAAAATTACCCAGATTTTTCTAGGAAAGTTTAATTTATTCTTAGTAAGAGCCAACCTTTATTTACCCCCGCTACTGTTTTACCTAACTCACTGCGAATTTTCGTGTTATTGTAATAAAACGTTACCATACCGTTTTCTTCGTTTATAACGCATATGCAGCTAATATCGATAACAAACGATATTTTATAAGTTGTGCTTTTGATATTGCATTTAACCTGTAAAAATGTTCATAAAGAATAATTCAGTTTCACAATACAATTATTGCGTACTATTGGCACTTGAAATATAACTTAAACGTTATTTTTAATGATCAAAATTAACGATATTTTCTATACAAGGGCGATATTTTTCGAAACCTTTCGAACCAACACGATTTCGCGAACACAACGCATATTCGCAGTGAGTCAGGTAACACAGTAGTTCCACCAGTTAGAGAATCTCAATTGTTTCAAACTTAGCACTGTATACACTGCTGGTTCAGACAGAACAGTTTTACTTATTACCATCCCTGACAGTTTACAAGTTAACAAGATAAAATTGCATAAGTGGTTTTTACATGGAAGATGAAACTTACGCAAGAATCGCGTCTGTTTGTCTGTGATTCAATTATATACAAAATGTCAAAAACAATAAAAAAGGCAGATTTCATTTCATCCATGAACAAATAATAGCAGTTGTGCGTCATAACAAAAAATACACGAAACTTTAAATAAACGATGCGTACTTCCGCCAATCTGTGATCACATTCATGCGTCACGCAGTCGTCACAACAAAAAAGTATTATACCTTCTTTTTGATATCTTTGATTGTTTACATCTCGTTCGCACACACACTGACAAAAATGTACTGTACTGTCAGACTCACTCGATCCGGCACGTGAAACGGGAAACATGTTTTGGATTTTGACGGTATAATTTAAAAAAATTTAACAATTCGACGTTAGTTTTGAGTAGTTTATAAAGAAATTCGAATGCAAAATGAAGCTGTTACCAGTACTAACCAACTCTACGGGTCAATTCAAAGAAATTCCGAAGCACCAAAACAAGGTAAGTAAAATAAGAATATGGACAATAACCTCTGAGTTCACGTTTCGTTCGACTTAGATTTTAGCTAATCTCGGTGCCCCACATGTTGAATCGTTTAACTACATGCTAGAGGAGGGGATTGATGATATGATCCGCAATTTAGAACCGGTAGAGTTTGAGCTACCCAATAAAAATCGAGTTCGGTTACGTATCACTAGCTGTTCCATTGCGAAACCGACCGTTCCGATTAGTCAGCTTAACGTTCGCGAGAAACGAATTTTTCCCTCCGAATGCCGACAGAGGAGTGAAAATTATTCCGGAATGTGCACAATTACCATCGATTGGGAAGTAGATGGACAACCGAGGCCACCGATAACACGGGATGTAGGTCCATTGCCGATAATGTTGAGATCAAAAGCCTGCAATCTAGATGGAATGAGCCCGCAGGAACTGGTGGAAAGAGGAGAGCATGAAGATGAATGGGGTGGTCATTTCATTGTACACGGACTAGAGAAACTAATCCGAATGTTGATCATGACCAGGAGGAATTTTCCCATCGCTCTAAACCGGAACTCTTGGAAGGACCGCGGAAAAGATTTCAGCAGCACCGGTATTATAATCCGATGCGTGCGGACTGATCAAACTTCCACGGTAGCTATTTTTATGACACAGATTATTGATTGGTACAACGTGATGTCCTCTATTTTAGCAAAATGTTCTTCACTATTTGAACAATGGAACTGCAAAATTGATGTTTTCAATTCGGAAATCTTTGACATTTGTTCCGATTGTTATGTTGTTAAAAGCTTTTTCCAATTTTGCTGATAACGCGATCTTCGAAAAATTGACGGCAGGCTATGAAGATGACCAATATTACAAACAGTAAGTAAAGTAAGTTTATTCTAAAATGATTAAACTGTAAGTCATTCCATTTTAGCTGCATTCAAAACATGTTACGCGAACTACACGAAGAGGGCATCCACAGTCAAGAGGAATGCAAAAATTATATAGGAAATGTATTTCGTCAAAAGCTTTACTTTCTCCCACCTTGGTATAGCAACAAGGAAATTGCAGACTACATGCTGAAAACGTGTGTGCTGATCCACTTAGATAACGACGTGGACAAGTTTAACCTGCTAGTGTTTATGATGCAGAAATTGTTCACAGCTGCACAAGGTCGTTGCAAAACGGAAGGTGCCGACAGCACCATGATGCAGGAACTGCTTCTAGGAGGGCATCTCTACCAGAAGTTGCTGCGAGAACATTTCAGCATGTTTCTGAACGGAATGAAGTTCAATATAATGAAACTTTGCAGCGATGCTGACGAACACATAACGCAAAACGATGTAGTGATGGCTTGTAAAAATACAGCTAATTTCGATCGGTCTTTTGGGAACTTTTTGGCTACAGGAAATTTACCGAAAGCCAAAGAAATGGGTCTTATGCAGGACTCTGGACTGGTAATTGTTGCAGAAAACATCAATCGCATGAGGTACATGTCACATTTTCGAGCTGTCCATCGCGGATCATTTTTCGTTACAATGAGAACAACCGAAGCAAGACAGTTACTGCCAGATGCATGGGGATTTATTTGTCCAGTTCACACTCCAGATGGAACTCCATGCGGTCTGTTGAATCATCTTACCTCTGACTGTCTTGTTTCGGGCAGTCCTGATCCCGTGAAGGTGTGTAATATTGAAAAATACCTCGTCCAATTTGGAATGCTCCCTGTGAATAGTTTATCTTGCTATGCAGGACCGATCAAAAATACGTATCCCGTCATGCTGGAAGGTAGAATAATTGGAAATATTCCGCACAGCATTGCTGCTCAAGCTGTACATAAGCTGCGTCTGATGAAAATTCAAGGCACGGACATCCCTGAATCCACGGAAATTGTAATGATTCCGCTAAAAGAAGGCGGACAGTATCCAGGTTTGTACATTTTTGTTGGAGCTGCTCGGATGGTACGACCGGTAATGAATCTTAGTGCGAAGGCGGTCGAACTGGTCGGGGCTTTTGAGCAAGTCTACATGGACATTTGCATCACGCCGGACGAAGCCTATCCGGGAGTAACCACCCATATGGAACTATCGAAGACCTCCTTTCTTAGCAACTTGGCCAAGCTCATCCCTATGCCTGATTGTAACCAGTCACCTCGGAACATGTACCAGTGCCAGATGGGGAAACAAACTATGGGAACTCCTTGTCACAACTGGCAGTTGCAGTGCATTGCAAAGTTTTACCGGCTGCAAACACCAGCAACTCCTTTGTTTCGCCCGGTCCATCACGACAATATAGATTTGGACAACTATGCGATGGGAACAAATGCGGTCGTAGCCGTCATTTCGTATACAGGTGAGAAAAAATAGATTTTTCTTATTCATAATAGCAGTAGTTTAATGTATTTATGCTGGTTAACACTTCTAGGTTACGATATGGAAGATGCTATGATTATTAATAAGTCGGCGTTCGAACGAGGTTTTGCACATGGCACGGTCTACAAAAACGAACTAATAGAGCTGAAAGGAGATAGCTTTTTTGCTCGTGATCCACACAATGAACATCTGAAGTCTCAACTAGATAATGACGGTCTGCCCTATCGAAGTGCACTGTTGACTTACAAAAATCCACTTTATTGCTACTTTGACACTGATGATCATACTTATCATGTGGTAAAGTTCGATGGCCACGAAGAAGCGATTGTGGACAACATTAAACTATGTGGATCCATCTCGGGTAGTGCGTCAAAGCGGGCTGTCATCACATATCGAATCGTTCGAAATCCAAATGTTGGCGATAAATTTGCGTCTCGAGCCGGGCAAAAGGGTATCTGTTCACAAAAATGGCCCGCGATAGATCTTCCATTTACCGAGTCTGGTATGATTCCCGATATCATCTTTAACCCGCATGGATTTCCGTCACGAATGACAATCGCCATGATGATTGAAACTATGGCCGGAAAAACAGCCGCATCCCACGGTCTAGTGCATGATGCAACGCCATTCCGTTTTAACGAAAATAACACCGCAATCGACTACTTTGGCCGTTTACTGGAAGCCAGCGGTTACAACTACTTTGGAACCGAGCGGATGTACAGCGGTGTTGATGGACGTGAAATGAAGGCGGACATTTTCTTCGGAATTGTGCATTACCAACGTCTGCGTCACATGGTTTCCGATAAATGGCAAGTTCGCTCTACTGGTCCGTTGGATCAACTTACGCATCAGCCGAACAAAGGTCGTTCTCGCGGTGGAGGCGTTCGTTTCGGCGAAATGGAACGAGACGCTCTAATTGCTCACGGTGCTTCCTTTCTGCTGCAGGATCGTCTCTTCCATGGTTCAGATAAAATCACTACCTTGGTTTGTAGAGGTTGTGGAACATTGCTTGGTCCCATCAGCAGCATTACGAAAAAGGTATCGTCAAATGCGGCGGAAACACAGCGAATGCCTGCCACTTGTCGACTGTGCCAGAATGATAAGGAAATTGGCTATGTAGAAATACCGTACATTTTTAGGTTTCTAGTCTCGCAGCTAACGGCTATGAATATCAATGTGAAACTGGAACTAGCAACGCCGCACGTTTGAAAAATGGTAGATATTTACAATAAAAATTTCAAAAAATCTTTTTTTCGTATAGATTCTAAGTCCATTACCAACAATGTTTCTTGTCTTTTGCCTACCAAATTATGAGAAAGGTATTCCCAAGTAACAACGGTAGCTGAATTGCAAGAGCAATGGCTGTTTACGGGTTGGTTTAAGGCGATCAAAGCTGCATAAAGTAAGCACTCAAATGGTGTTACAATAAGCGATGTTTAAGCTACTTTAAGTTTTTCAAACCAGTTCTCTCCAAAAAGCTGATAAACAAGCTTAATAGCGGATTTTTCTGCTAAAAAATCTGCTTCTAAACAGCCATAAACATCAAACCGTTTTACGGCTGCTTAAAGGTGTTAAAATGTAGAGTGGAAGCTTTCATTAGGCTCACAGCTTTCAAACTACGTTAAGGTTGCTTAAGGGGGTTAAAGTGGCTTTACAAACTTCTACCAAGTTTTCTTCCGGCTCACAGCACTCATACTGTCAGATCACAGAATTTCGCAATTCGGCTGACAGCAAAAACAGTGTCAGTTATCGACATTATCAACTGCTTCACGCTAGGCGGGCTAGGCTTTAGGTGTAAAGATATTCTCACTGCCTCTTCTGCAGATGCAAATGGGGCGGATCATACGATGAGTGCTTATGGATCAAAAGATGGCGGGTTCAATTCCCGGAAAAAAGACATGCATTTTTAATTAGCTAGCCTAATTATTCGAATTAAAGTTATTCGAAATTAAAAATATCGCGATCGAAACATGTTCACGGCAAAATAAAAAAGGCCGCATTCCATTTTTTTAAATTTAAAAATAGATTTTTTTGGCTGCATAAAGGTTGACGAAGCGTTGATTAAGCGACTGGAAAAGCAGATTGCAAAACTATTTCTCGTTCTAAAAATAGAATTGACAGCATTGCGCAAATTGGCTATTTAAAAGTGCTAAAAAGTTTCTATTAAGCTTCATTGCAGCTTCGAAAGCAGCTATTAATTAGCCTGGAGCTTGATAAAATCACCAGATTTAGATGTTTAAGAGCTGAAAAAAGGTTTTTATTTCTAAACCTAAACCATAGATCAGCCACAGGTTGAATAAAATCAGCTATAAAAGCGTTTGATCAGCCTGAAATTGTTACTTGGGTTGGTTCGACACACACAAGCACAGATTATAGTAAGGTAGTTCGCTTATTCAATGATGGTATTGCGAAAGAACAAAGTGCGGAATACAAAAAAAAATCAAGCGGTCGCAATTGCAGTTTTGTGAGGAGAAATTCGTTTCAACACTGTCGCAAAATGCAGGCGCGATCATTTCGCATCAAACCTGCACATTTGAAGACATCCCAACACGGTAGCATGTTGTGAATAAATTGTACTACTTTATGAAGAAAACTGGTCCATATTTCCGTAGGCTCCATGAGTTGTTTAACAAGAAATTTGCGCGTTTTATTCATTTTTTCGAGCTATACAATCATGCATCATCACGTGGGTTCGGTCTTAGTAGGATCAGGCCATTCGATGTCAAGTGACTTTAGCATGGGTTAATTCTCAGGCCCCTCATTACCCTTCCTTCATGATCAATTCTATATGACCCCCATAAGCACTCTTGACAGTGCAAAGAGTCACTCTAGTTAAATGTACTGGTCCGCCTCGCCAGGGATGGCTGTAATTGCAGTAGATATCATTTGATGGAAGGGTAAACCCCACTACACGCTAGCACACTCAAAAATTTATAATAAGCATATCGCTCATTCAATAACGATGATAGCAAACAAAAATGCAATGCATGTTATACAGTAAACACCCGGGCGATATCACAATAGATCAACGATACTGGTCGCAGTGATGAGTCCATTCAGGAAAATACGTATAGTGCTCTTTATACTTCGCTATATATATACCTATTGGATATTACTTATGCGTCATTAAATACTCCATACTCCAGATAAATAAATATCTATCCGTGTCCCTATCCGGCAGAACAATCACCTATCGAGTGGATTAGTTCCGGTGCCGACCGGCATGGCGCTATCAAACAAGCCACGTGCCTGCGGTCCTGGATGATAGATATTCGTGAGAGTTGTTCATTCGCTTACTCGCTCAGCAAACGAAAAAAAATAAATGCGTCGGTCCGAGCGTTGTTGCCAAATTTGAGACTACCAGCTGTACCCGCGTTCAATCGCGCATGACCAGCTAGAAGGTAGAACAAAATATTAAGTCCTTTTCGCCAGTCTGGCAACCCGGTTCTTTATTTCGCAAGATTCTCGCGGAGAGATGAGAATGAAAAACGCGCCGAGATGAGCGAGAGAGCCCGGCAGCCCGGGTTAAGCACGAAGGAACTGAGGGGGCGTTGACGATCGACGCAAACCGACTGGAGTAGGCTTCGGCGAGACGCGATGTTGCACGAACGCTCGTACTGTTCGTTACTCGCACGGTACGCTTTCGAGCTTTCGCCTGGGTAAAGCTTGAACCATTTGTCAACGGCGCCGCCCTGGTAGTGAAACGGGAAAACTGCAAAAAGCGCAGGAGAAAACTACTCGACTGCCTGAATGCTTTGTTAGCCTGTTGTAAGTAAGTTGTACTAACGCATGGTTTATAACATTGCACCTAACACAGCCACCGCCTGGGAGTGGTTACCATTCTACTAATGGATTATCACCGAAAATTCTGTTTGAAATGTGTAGAAAATATTCCTAACCACTCTAATTATAATGGTCCAAACAAGCGTTTTATTCGGTGGATTGCTTTGGTTAATGCATGTTCTTAAAAAAAGCACCGAAGTCGGCAAAACTTTGCCGAGATTTGGACAGCCAAGCGTTCGGTAAAAATGCGAGATTTTATGATACCAAACGTTAATAAAAATCCGTAAACGTCCATATGCATCAACGAAATTTTTACTAAACGCTTGGCTGTCCAAATCTCGGCAAATTTTTCCGAGTTTTTTAAGTGCATAGGTTTCGTTATTATTGATTTATGTATTTTAGAGTACGTTACGCGTACACTATTTTGGACATTTCCATTTGATATTGCCGTAAAAGTCCAAAATGGAGTACGCGTAACGCCTGTCCAAAATACATAAATCACAAGACGTCGCTGTGCACGAGACCGCCTCGTACTGAGCCTCGATGAGATGGACTAGCATATCTGAAACTCTACTACGCCTAAGTGCGTCCCAGATGTTTTCGTGGTTGAGCTGCCCAAAAGTTTCCTATTAGTTGCAGTTGGGAAACGTTGGGAGAGTTGGTGATCGTCGGTACAACGTTGATTTTTAGCCGGTTTATCTCCTGCAGTAATCTCTTAGGTTAATGGCCCGAGGTCAGGTCCGGCCAAAAGACCACGTCATTTACGCGGCAATTTCCGATAGGTACTTCGTACTCTATTCGTATCTTCTCGTTCACTGTAAGCCCCGAACGAAAGAACAGTGGCTTGAACATTCTCTTCTCGCGGATCGCCAGCCATAGTCCTGTGTCGGTCACTGCCAACCAGCGTCAAGTAGTTTTCATCGCCCATTGTGACCACGACAGCGTGCTTCGTCGGAAAAATGTTTTTCATCAGCACCTTCAGCCGTTCTCTGGGTGATTGCCTGCTACTCAGACACCAGATAGCCTCGACTGGCGCATCCGCTTAAAGCTTTTTTATTACAATGCGACGTAAGTCGGTTGGCGGAATATACGATTTTGATTTAATATTTATTTATATGCGACATCAAGCATACTTTGATATACGATATCTGGTTATCTGGGAACAAGCGAACAAAGCATCAAGAGCAGTTGTTTAACTGTTTTCGCCATGGCAGTTGTATGCAAATCAACTGAAAACGTGGCATGAAAAATCAGTAAAATCAATCAGGTTTTTTAATGGCGTTTGTTATTGCTTGTAACTGAATACAGGCCCTTTTTGGCATCCCCAAGAGCTAGCGCCCTTGGCGGGGGCCAGTCTTGTCAACCGCGCGCTACGGCGCTGCGTAGCTGATCAGTTTATCCTTTAGTGGTATCTTTGAATTTATCCTGGCAAAACTAAAGGATGGCAAGAAATAACGTACAACAAGCGAATATCACCATTGCATTGGCAGCAGCGGTCCTGGCTTTCTTATCCCGCCTGCGAGCTCGTTTAACAGCCCCCTCCGGTTCGGTATATCGTTGACGGGCAGCTGTCTTAACCAATCTGGTTCGCGCTTTTCCAAGTCGTCCAAGTTCGCGTCGATCTTCTTCCAAGTCGTGATGAAGGCGTTCTTAATGCCGCTTCATTGCTCTTCGCCGGTTCCACCAGGTGGTAACTCCGAGGCTGGGGATTTAGGTGGTTCGACAAATGCCCTTTTCACTTCAGGATGCTCCAATCGGTGGACGTCGTAGCGATACCCTACTTTCTCCTCCCGTCATTGGACACGTGCGATGCGCTAGCGCAAGTGACAAGGTTATGGTCGGATGCAATATCAGCGCTGCGTTTGTTGTGTACATAAATCAAGAAGGCTCCTTCGTTATTTTCAGCAGATGTGGTTCTTCGCGTTGAAGTGGACTTTGATGTCCCCCCTTTCTCAACCACGCAATTCAGCTGGCTGTAGACACTCTCTTTCTCCTGCAGCTTCTATTGGCGCAGAGCACTGGATTGCTGTAAGGTTTCTAACCCGTGCTCTGAATCTGGCAACGATTATTTAGTTTATTCCTTTAAAGTGATGCAATTTGGCTTTCAGGCTTTATTATGTTGGATGGGCGTGCCATGAAGATTCTGGGATTTTATAATGTTATTAAGCAAGTGCAAGAGGGGCTCTGTAGCCGCAAGGTTACCGAGTCTGCTTTGACAAGCGAATGGTCATGGGTTCGAATCTTAGTAGAATCAGGCCATTCGATGTCAAAGTGACTTTAGCATGGGTTTATTCTCAGGCCCCTCATCGCCCTTCCTTCATGCTGAGTTCTATATTATCCCGATATGGCCTATTGACAGTGCAAAAATGAGACCCTTATAGTAAAAATGCACTGGTTTGCTACGCCAGGGATGACTATAATTGGGGACTGTGCGCTGTCATGTGGAACGAGGTGGGTAAAGTAGAGTAGAGTATTGATAGAAGGGTGCCCAATTACACACAAGCACGCATAAAAAAAAATTCAATAAGCATATCGCTCACTCAATAGCGACTATAGCCAAAATAAATGCAGTGCGGGTTATACAACAAACACCCGGGCGATATCACAATAGATCTAACCATAATGGTCGCAGTGATGAGTCCATACAGGAAAAAAAAAAAAGCAAGTGCAATGAGCCGGTCACGTGACGAGAATGCCGAATGAACCACCGGCAAAGACAACAATCAACAGGGAACCCGGAGAAAGTCGACGACTTTGAGGCAGACCCGCGTGCGCTATTGACGAGGATGCTCGAACAGCCGAGATTTGGAACGATAGGACAATGACAGCCCAACACCGATTGAATTTGTTATAACTGAAACATATACACTTAAGTCTTTCATAACTTTCGTATATTTTTTCTCATATTTATATACCATCATATCGTAAATGTGAATATAGCTTTAATGCATTCTTATTTTCCTGCTTTTTACCCTTTCTGGTATGGTACCATTGAGGTTCATTATTTTTAATGTATTTTCTGAAGGATCTATTAAGACTGTCGGTTTGCCTCACATATGCCGGTGCAGTCCCCGGGAAAAGGCTGATAAAGCTAAAGATCTTTTGTCACTTCTCCTAATTTGCAGTTACGATGAGTAAAATGTGTCTGGCGAATTCTAGTTCAGCATTTAGTGAGAATGGTGAGTATGATATTATGTGTGATTATGACCTAAGAAGAAACAGTTCAGCCATAATAATTTACACGAGTCAGTAATTTCATCTATTGCAGCGCCTAACGCATAAAATAATATTGCATGATATACAAATATAACATAATATATTAGTAACTGTGATATAATATAAAAGGCAAAAGAAGAAACTATCGCGTCTCATTGTTATTGTTTTTTTTTTCGAGTCAAGAAGGGATAGCAGCTGAAGGTCTTTTTTCGTGTATCACAATCGAAAAAGAAGGTGAAATTCGGTTTCAAACGAATGATGACATTTTGTGCTACACTAGTTACTTTGATTTTTGCGTCGATTCGATAAGCGCTAGCGAACTTGTTGGGTGTGATGATTCGATTTCTGCTCGAGCTATTTATCTGTCGAAATTGGGACGCATTTGATTTTTGTTTTAACACTCCTGAATACAGTCTAACGTTTTATATTTGCTTGTTTATTCATACATTTACAATTTATGTATGCCTGTAAGCGATAAATGAGATTTATTTGTTTTGTCTTGCCATAAACGTTAAACTTAGCTGTTTATTCCAAACTTCGGTACGGTTTCTAACGAATTCAACAAGTATTTGGAATTATCGTTAATACGATACGTTTTCTGTTGTAATTTCAATACATTTTCAGCTAAGCTGGATTATTTCTTAGGTACGTCGCCAGAAGAGGATGAATTTTATGCTAACAATCAACATTTTTCTTTTAAACTAGCATCTTGCATTGTATATTTCACAAAGTACGGAAGTAACTTGTAGAATAATCTAATAATTGTACGGTTTACTTTGTGTCACACAAATATACGAATAGGAAATAATAAAAAAAGAAAAAAAGAGGAGAATATTTCAATCGAAACATTGCTAGTACTAAGGAAAAGAAAATGAAACGAAAAAATCTCTCTTCTGGCACGCATACGTCGGTGCTTACGTAATAATGTGTTCAATTCAATATCATACAAACGCTTATTAAAATTGGTCTACCAGTAACTCGCAGATCTCTTGCGTGACATTCTCTAAACTGGAGCGGATGGTTAAACGGAACATCTGCAACGTAACAATGTTAATTAATGTTGGTCCTTTTACTCAAAACAGTTAAATATACACACACAAACCTGTGCTTGCTTGTTCGGTTCAAGACGAAGCAAACAGCCGACCTTGTGAGCCTGCGTGTGAATAATACCAGCGCACACCATGTTGTCCGGATTGGGATCGATTCCCTCCAGTAGTTGCATCCCGAATCCAATCAGTTTGTTGCGGGCCCCAGGCAGATCGAGCGGCTGTTGCGCTTTGAAGACACGTTGTGCCCGTTGTTGTTCACTGGCGAAAGATAGAAGTCATGAGCGCTCGGTCTTTTCAAGCAGAACCTCGTAACTTACCCTCCTAGATTTTTCCACCGTGCGAAGAACGATTCAGCGTTCATCTCTGTTGGTTCAAAGAATTTATTGATGGTCAGTGGTAGTAGGACGGTGATTTTCTGAGGCGCTCCACCGTTTACACGAAAACTGATAACAATCGACGGGGCTGCGGAATAATTGTCGATACATTCCGCCGTCAGCAGCTGCTGGATCTGAGCACCGGCCTCCAACGTTGGTTCCACTGCTTTTATCTGGACATTCAACTTGAGCGCATCATCCGCAGACCATTGCAGTGTTGGAACAAAGTTCTGCAGCGCAGTTTGTGTTTTATTTCCATAGTACAATCCTAGCCGTCCTAGATTTTGACGGAATTCACTCTTTACGCCTATTTGAAGTAAATCGTTCTCGAACAAGACACCGTTATTTTTGAAAACAAACCTAAAACGAGGGAAACGAACCGTTTGTCAGTCATAGCAGTTGTCTTCTTCAGAAATCAGAATACAAAACTTCAGCATACTTTTTAGCATTGTTGATTACACTACTAGTACCATTGGTAGCGCTGTAAATGTCACCAAGGACGTCTATTAGAGTTCCAGTCTGCGACTGCGAAGCAGGGGGCGTGCTTAATCCAAGAAGGTCCGAGCTGGCATTCGTATTATTCATCCTGAAACAAAACAAATAAAATTAACAACCAATTCGAATTAAGCAGAATGCACAAAAAGAAAATATCTACCCTGCAGTATGATTAGTTTGAGCATTATGAGCACTATGGGCATTTGGCACCGGACTTTTACTGTCACGTATCTCCGCATTCTCCGGCACTCGGCCGGGTTTCTTCTTTTTCAATACCGCCAAAATAGAACTTTCACGCTCCGGGAACGATGGCATCTCCTCTAGCACCGTAGCCAGCACATCAGTCGACGCAACAATACTCAACTGCAAATATTCACTCGCACGCTGTTGCAATTCGGCATCGGCCGAACGTAGATTGCTGTGCTGTCGAAACACGTCCTGAATTGTCGAACGAATTTCCGGAAACAGATTGATGAATTTAATATAGGTCGAGAGAAGCAAAGCTCGTGTCATAGAAGAACACAAATGATACTTTGAATGGAGTAACTTAAATTGAACCATCGGAGCGGAACGAGAATCACCGGCAATTAGATTGCCAAACTCGCCCAAAATGTATCCTCCGACTTTAACCATATTTTCGTGGCACGCTGGTGCCTGCAAGGCTTCAAACACGGTCTTAGCAGCATAGCCTTGCACTTCCTCTCGATTGATGACAATCTGAATGACACGATACCAAACCTCCTCAGACACGTAATCACCAGCAATACGAATCAGATTCAAGATGACATCCACGTACCAGGTGAAATCGGTAGCATACTTCTCCGCTAGAATGGCAACTTTCAGTACCATTTCCTCTCGAATGGAATAATCAGCCGTTTCAAGATAGTTCAGCATTTCCTGAACGATTTCCTCCGCATTGGTACGATCGCACATCGCATACAACAAATCAACCGCCTGCTGACGCACCGATACATCTTTCTCCATCTTCATCGAGAGGATGACCACTTCCTGGTGTTTCTTGACGGCTTCATGCGAGAATTCTGAGGTAGCCAAATGGCACATCGATTCCAAGGCCAAATAGCGAAGGTTTGTCTCCCGGTTGCTCAGGAACTGGCCCAGCTGATTGCAAGCACGAACGAGTAAATTGGCCTCGCTATCGTTGTGTATGATCAAGTTGATTGCCTCGAACAGTACGGCATTCTTTGCATTGGAATGCTGTACCTTTTTGCTCTTTGGTGGTTCCTGGGCTTTGTTCAGAATCGTCTCGAGACATTCGTTCAGACGACCTCGCACTCCAGGGTCCTCCGTTGGAGGATTGTAATTTTGTAATAGTCGCAGAAGCTTTACCGAGAGCCACGGCGCTGGTACAAAATAGTACGTATAATCTTGCAAATCAGTATATGAAGCAGTAACTATGCGAGAGAGTCTTGAAACGGCCAAACTAACACATCCTTTATATTCGTCTGGATTTTTCTTAACCAGAGCATCGATAAGACTGGTGGCGGCCGTTACCACGCCCATATGTTGATCGTTCAGAAGATGAATGATCCGGCTAGTCCACTCACCACCCGGTATGATATCGGGACATGTTCGATACAAACGTAACAGACAAAGTGCCGCTGATTGTTTTACCACGTCCATCGTGTCCCCAGAGACGAGCAGTTTGGGAATTTCGGTCGAAAATGCTTCAGCCATGTCGCGGCTACCGATGTTGGCGATACATTGCAATGCCAGATTGACATGGATTGGATTGCGGGACTGCAAGTCGTTCTTAATGCTTTGAATGATCAGTTTGATCAAGTCACTGTTAGTGTTGACCAGCACTGAAATGAAGAGATAACCCTGGAAAACGAAAAACAATTTTGAGAAAAGTTTTAGTTACGAATTAAACGGTGTACATTGTGCTATACTCACAATTTGCTTTTCGGAGTACTTGTTTGAAGATAACAAATTCACTGCTTCCATCTGACCGAAATCGATATCATGCCCAAGCAGAAATATGAACAACAGTTTGCAGACATATTTCTTCTTCTGGTAGCCATCTAATGTTTTGTCCCCTTTGAATTTGCTCCGGATGTTAGCGAGTTCTTTGTTAATACGTTTGATTTCCGCTTCTTTACTTTTGCCTGCGCAAAAAAGGGAGTGAGGTAAGAATTAAGAATTAAAAGACTAGGTACCTATAACCTTTATATCATTCTAAAACTGATATAAACTTGATTGATTTAACAATGCCTATATTTTTAATATTGAATACTCACAATTTCGTATATCCGAAATAAAAACGGCTAATCCGCGCATTCCATCTCCCCGCACTGGTGCCATCTTGGCAAGTGGTTACTTTAACAGAATACTTTCTTTCTTGATTGTTTTCGTGGTTTATGGAGGACAGATGACTTCACCGCTTTCTTTTGCAATAAGCCTTTGCCAAAACTTTTAGGTATGAGCAATGTTACTCTCTTGCCAAACTCCTGCGGCTCATCGAACGACAGTGGACATTCGGGGTTCCCACTAGCACTACTGCTGCTGCTGTCAAAGACATTAGTTGAAATGGAAACAATATTAATATGAAATTTTTTCAAGAGCAATTCGCACTCGATAATAGTTGTTTTTCTGTAAATTACTTTTGCTGTGTTATGCAAATCGAAGGCTTGCTTGTAACTCAAACATTTACTGCTGTAAAATTACACTCCATTTATATCAATTTTGTGATAACAAGTCTGAACTTACACCCAGCAATGCTATTCTTCTTCGCGACGTGGACAATATCTTCTTATTCCTCTTAGCCGCTGCCTGCGATGTGCTGAAAATATGAATGACTCTGAATCAACACCACAATCACAGCACTATGCCAGTAGACAAACGATAATAATCACTGTTCTTTAACGCCCTAAAATTATTCACTATATCCCTCTTCGCACTCGATTTATGCAAGTTATGTTGAACAGATCCTACGCCGACCGAAGCAATCCTCAATCAGGAGTGGTTTTGATTACGCAAACCGTTCGTACCTTGCTATCCACGACACCAACACTACACTATTGCATTTAACAGATGCTTTCAGAAAGGATTCGCACTTGCTGGATGCAAGATTTAATGTAAAAAGTAAAAATCAATCGATTTTTCGCTCTGCGTTTCGTTCGTGACAGTACAATATTGTGGGGCCTGTTTTTTGTGATTGAATGAGCAGTGAAATTAAAATGAGATTGTTCAGCACTGCGAGACCGAGATGTGAGTTCGTTTCGTGGGCCTCTCACTAGGACTAGAAATACTCAAAGTATAGAGATACGCGGAAGCAGCCATTTCGTTTGCTAAACCGAGGGGGTGTGCCATGCTATATGTCTTTGAAGGAGTAACATCGCGCTTCCAAAATTGGTATTTTCTATTGGAGCAGTAAAGAACTGCATTCAAGAAAGGTGTGATCACCCCACTGTCACAAATGTCATTCCCATACATTTTTCGTGTAGCCAACATCTCATCTAGCCCATAACAAACTTTGCCTCGGACCTAATGTATTTGTGAGTAGCCCGCTCTAACTTCAGCCTCGGATGAATGTGTATTGGTAAGCGCTCGAACAAAATTACTTTTTTGCTTTTTTTCTTTTTATGTCGGACGTGTAGGAAGCTTAAAAAGATGTTAGCCGCATCTTTACCCTTCAGTTTCATACGTCTGGGTGTGATAGTAGGCCAAATAGTCATGCAGTGGAAATCGTATCAGTATTTGCATTTTTCGTAACTATTTTAATGGGGTTGTTAGGTAGATGTCAATCCCTACGATCATACCTTTTCCAATGTCAATGTTGGGGTAGTGGCAAAACCTTGAGGAAAACAAATTTTTACACGACTTGTTTAGATTCGGTGATTGGTCCTTTTTAAATGTTAGTCGAGAATTGCCAAGAGGAAGCCAAACGAACATACTGCTGTTTCGAAAGCCAAACTAAACTACATTGCGACTACGAAGCTCTATGATTTGACGATTTTTACATTTCGTAGGGTAACCAACGTATTTTGGACCCCTCAGCAGCTGTACATAATTTGGACACTTACAGCAAAATCAAATGCAAGTGTCCAAATTATGTACAGCTGCTGAGGGGGTCCAAAATAGGTTGGTTACCCTACATGTGAATGAAAAATTTAAAATTGTCAGAAATCTTTCTGTGTACATAAGTAATGTTAGATTACTCGATTACTACACACTTATAAACCTTGGGGACCCCTTTGGGTTATAGCCACTATTCGACCTATTCGCCGCGCCCCACATTCGAGTTCGAGAATTCGACAGTCTCATTCTCACTGACTCCATGGTAAGCTGAAAACAAAAACAGCCAGAGCCATTTCCGGTTCGGTTGTAAAAACGTAAAACATTCACGGAGTTTGGAAAAGCACAAAGTTTAAGATTCCGTTTTCCGAGTTCTTGTATCTCACTGCTCTGCAGCAAAGAATATTAGTACTTATCCAAGTACATTAAGTGTTTTCCTTTCTAGAATACGAATAAAAAATGAAAGAAATAATCTCAAAATGGAGTTTCAAGATCTTCCACCAGAGGTATTTAAAATAGTGAAGCAATATATTTATTTTCCTAATATTTAGTTTTTCAGATTAGGATCCTTATCTTCGATTACTTGGATTTTGTGTCTCGTATTAACTGCACTTTAGTCTGTCATGATTGGAACAACTTGGCCATGGGCGACTATTTCCTCAATGAACATGTGCTGATAAATATAAGATGTAGAGGCAGTTTCCTTTCTACGCGAAACAGGAAAGAGCCGACTCTTCGATATCTCGCGTGCGATTTGCTCCAAAGCGCTCGTAACTACAAATTGATGTGTCTCCAATATTTTATAGGAGCACCACTGAGGCTTAACTCAGTGCTCAGCTTGTGCAGAAAGTTCAATGAGCTCACCTATCTAGGCCTTGAGCAAAAATACGAACGCATTCATATTTTATCTCTGAAGCAGATAGTAATGACCTGCGCAAAACTTGAAACATTAAAACTTAATGTTTTACTCGTGCGCCATAAACCTTCATTTAAAAACGATACACTAGTACATAACCTTAAACAGCTGATTCTCGCGAGCGTAAACTTTGCTGACTTTACCGTACTAACTAAGATGTTCTCGACTGTACCTGCGTTACGTTTAGAGAATATGCAATACTGCTGCAGGCATACTAAAATTTTAATAGACTACATTCCAAATCTTTGCACACTAGATTTGGTGCATGTTTACTTTGTAATTATCGTTTTGGGCATTCAGATAAGTTCATGGCTTAATTTGTTTCATTCGTCCACAGTTTGGTGCTAATCCGTTTTGCAATTTGAAGCAGCTTGAATACCTTCATACGCTGATAATGGTTTCTGCGCGGTTTTCTGGAGGATTTATCGAGTGGCCAAACCTATCACCGAGCGTTCAGCATGTGGCCGTACGCAAATCGGTCAACATTCAGTTGATGAACCAATTGCGCGATCGTTGGGGACATGTCAAACGATTTGAACTGGAAGTAATCAACTAATATTAAAACTACCTGACGTGCAGAAGTTACACATTTGGTTTTTATAATATGTACTATCTAAAAACTAAATAGATTGATTTTCCTGTTTTTTAAATTGAGATTTTTAAGGTCAAATGACACCTATCTATTGTTACCATTAATAAATGAAATTGAGCTAAGAAATAACTGGTCTTTTATTAACATTAGATTTACCAGCTATTCGTAGCCCTTGTAAACTGCCTAAATCTTAAATACTACGAAAAATCAAGAAAATTCGACTGAATTGATGCTTGGTACTTGGCGCTGCGAATCACTGAATTTCGTTGGAGGCCGAGAGGATGCTGCTCTATCAGTTAGAACCCAGAAAGTTCCGCAACGAGTTACTACAGGAGATCTGTCGCAAAGACGAGAGGGTGTGGAGGATCCGTGGGGGCAAGACCCAGTTTTATTAGAGCGGTGGAGCGACCAACGAGCTGGGAACGGGTTTCGTAGTGATGGGCAGAATGCAGGATCGTGTAGTGGGCTGAAAGGCGAATAACAAAAGGATGTGTATGTTGGGGATCAAAGGACGTTTCTTCAACTACACCATTATAAACGTGCGTTTTGTGACGTGCTGGTCACGGAACGTTAAAATCGTCATCGGGGATATAAGCGCCAAGATAGGCAGGGAAGAAATGTATAGATCGGTGATCGGGTCTTACAGCCTGCACACCGACACGAACGTTAGCAGCCAGCGATGCCTCAACTTTGTAGTATCCAGAGGGCTGGAAATCACCTGACCAACGAACATTGAACCAAATCGACCATATTCCCAACGATGGCTGGTTTTTCTCGAACATAACAAACGTACGCTCCCTACGAGAGGCGGATATCGAAGCGGACCATCACCTGGGAGCAGTACATGTGCGCCTAAAGCTAAAAAAAAAGCAAAGTCTTTCTAAGACTTGACCCTACTTAATCGACACCTTCACAGCCGACTATTAGAGCACAGGACTGTTACGTGGCTATTGCAACCATCCTAATGACTCTCCACCCGCGAGGTGCTATACGCGCGTACTTCATGAACCTCTATACGTCCCTCTGTGCTTCGACCCACGAGGACGGATAAAGCTCGACAGTCATTGAGGCCGCAAGCACGTTGCTAGGTGAAGAAATCTCGAGTGCACGTAATGAGTGGTTTGACGGGAAATGCCAGCAAGTAACGGAGAGGAAAACAAGAGTTTAGAGAAACAATGCCACGAGGGAAAATTTGGCCAAGTATCGACGTGCGCAGCATGAGTTGACTCCGTTCCTGAGAAGGAAAAGGCGCCAAAACTATGACAGAGTAACCGTGAAGAGCTAAAACTAAATGTAAGTTTCTAAAAATTGATTTTTTATAAAAATTGGAAAATTCTATGTGGATCAGTCAAGGCGTCATTCACAGCTCTTTGTCATAGATATAGGTATTTGCCAATAAATAATACTGATGCAAAGCCGGACGTTTATGAATGAGGAAAGAAAGAAAAGAAGAGTCAGTGTTCGGATAACAAAAAAATTATTATTTTCAGTCATCACATCGCCGATGACGGCAGTTTATTTTTTCCGACAAAACTCTCAATCCGGAATTTAGAGTGCTGTTACTATAAAGTTTATCGTAGTCTGTCCTCGTCAAATTAATGTTGCATTATGTTATGATCTTTTGCTTCAATATCGAATATTACTTCTTTAAACTGAATGTACAATATGATGTAGGATAACGTGTGACTAAGCAGTAGAAAACAGAAAATTTAAGCCATTATTCTATTTTTGTCGTTCTCTGTTTTGCTTCTCGCCGCTTACGGAGAGTTCACTTTGTAATACTACTGGTTCACTTATAAATTTTTTAAGTGTTTGAAAAATAAGTTAACCACCTGAAGGCTTTTTTTTATTGAAACTCAATCGATTGATGAACCGAATCACAGACGATACCTCTGTCATAATTTCTTTATCTACTAATATATAAATAAAGTTAAAATTATCAAGCAATTGTCCTATTCGGATTTGGGTTGAATCGGAAGCGAGGGCTTTCTACACTTCTGTGTTTCGTAACTGTTGTTTGTGGGAGCAGCGGTACTGCCAAAAAACTAGGTGAATGATCTTAGCATGCCGATTTCAAGTAAGCAATCAGATCTCCCCGCTCATTTGGTTTCTTGAGACCAGCAAAGATCATTTTCGTACCAGGGATGTATTTTTTCGGATTTTCCAGGTACTCAAACAGAGTATCTTCGTTCCAGGTAATACCTTTTGCTTTGTTGGCATCGGTGTATGAGAATCCAGCAGCTTGGCCAGTCTTACGGCCGAACAGTCCGTGCAAATTCGGACCCACCTTGTGTTTTCCACCAGCTTCGACGGTATGGCACTGCGAGCACCGCTGGACGAACAGCTTCTTTCCCTTCTCGACGTCACCAGCTGGAACACCCATATCGGCGGATGATTATAAAAACTAAAAAGTAAAAATAATGTCAGTCACGTGACTACACCCGTCATGCTAATTATATAATCGTCAAACAGGATATTTAGCTGCTAGATTTGCAGGACACAAATACCATGCTTGCGCGCGTTGCTTAGGTCTGAAGGTTAAGTTCTTGTTCGTATGACGTAACGCATTTGCTCTTATGCTATCTCCAATAGATATGTGGCAGCTTCCTTAGAAATCTCATTGTACACAAGATTTTTCTTTAAATAGACTAATTCACAAACTGAGCCACGACCTAGTAAACAGAAAATGTTTTACTTTTTGACCTTAACCCAGATGACTCTGTGAAGCACCCAAAAAGGGCAGTTAAGAATTCCATTACGTAACCGGGAAAATTTTTTACTGATTTAGTTGCTAGGGTGCTTTTATCTGTTTCTCGAACAATTTTTAATGACCTGGAGAATAATTATGCTGCTCTAATAGCTTTGCGATGTTCACCAAAATTCTAAGAATCACCAACCTGCTGCGCTTACGAAAGAAGTCACAATTATGGTGAAAATCAAATCTATTCAAACTAGAACTGCAATTTTGCCAGGATTTGGTTCTTATAGAATGTCACGATTTAAAAGTTTGTACTGATGAAAATAATTTGTGAGCTTTCTTACAGTTAACAACTTACCGTCTTTGCAGGTAGAAATCACAAGAAAATGCACTATCGTCGAGCTCACTACTGAGCAAACACGTCCAATCACTGCAAATTTTCTTCAAGCACAGCGCCAGCAACGCGTTCTTGCGCTTTTTAGGGGAATTTGAGAGAAAGAGAAAAATTTAAAAAATCGATCACTGCCTGACATTTCACCGTCATGTGCGAATATTTTGACGTTAGTTTTACGTCAGTCGATGAAACCCAAGGGGTTTCCAGTAAGGCGTATAAGTGCCTAGTAATCAGAGATTACTTTTGTAATCACTTACGAATCAATTAGGTAATCAATGGTAATCAGAATTTACACCACAGAGAACAGATTAACAGGCTCGAAGGAAGTAATCGATTTTTTGTGTGTACAATCTGTCGGTAGCGCACTCCAGAAATAGTTTGCCAAACGCATCAAAAAATATCCATGTACCTTTATCAATATTTCTTTGTGCTGGAGTTACATAGCAGCGATGGCAGTGACATCAAGATTTAGTTTGCCACTTACTGCTCGAGGGGTGCTCTATTGAGATTACTCGTAGCTTACATAAAAATCTTTTACACACTTTTTGTCAATTACCTGGTAGTCTGTTCGCTGTGTTTACAGTTATCACATCACACACTTCAGAACAGAAGTGGAAGTAGAAATACAGAGAACAGATTAACAGGCTCGAAGGCAATGTGATATATACAGGTGTGGCAATCACGGCTGCGAATTTTCAATTTCAATATCAACATTCCGATGAAAATGAATGCAACTATTAGTTAAAATCGGCATCATAGCATATCAAAAGAAAAAGAAAACAACGCGCTGTACCCGAGTGAAGATTTATTTCAGTTCAATCCGTCAAAATTATTTTGGTAGTGACGAGTTCATTCACTAGGTTCTGTCACGTATTGACTGGTGCATTCAATATCAATATCACTAAGACGCTGATGATATTGAATGCTTAAAATTAAAAAGTGAAAATTTAAAATTTTCATTGATATTATCTTACTCAGTTATTGAACCATACAATAATTTTTTAGCATTTAATATTAGACATTCATGACATTAACAGCATCTCAATGATATTGATATTTCAATATCAACAGCATCTTAATGATATTGATATTGTGTGTCAATCACTGCTCAATATATAAGAATGACAGCTATGTTCATACGGCTTTGTGTGTAAGTGAAACAGAGGCAAGCAGTCGAGAGAAAACAAATATGAATGAGAGCGAAAAGACTTTCTGTCAAACGTGATCCTTTACACTGAGGTAAAAAAAATTTCGGCGTTTGAATTCTCAGTCGAAAAATTGCAGCACTGGTGGCAATGTTGGTTAAGTGGTGTTAGTGCAGTGAATAAATTTCATCATGGTGTGGGTGGAATCATAAATCGACCAATCACGATGAAGCGTGACGTCAAACTCCAAAACAAACCCCATTGTCCGACGCGGTTTGTTTTTGTAGTTTGACGTCGTTTTCTGATTTTTTGCTACTAATACCATCAAAAGTCTTCATCTGTCACACCTTTTTAAACCTCATTGGATAGGAAGGAAGTAATCGATTTTGTGTGTGTAAAATCTGTCGGTAGCGCCCTCCAGAAATAGTTTGCCAAACGCATAAAAAAAATATCCATGTACCTTTATCATTATTTCTTTGTGCTGGAGTTACATATATAGCAGCGAAGGCAGCGACATCAAGATTTATACCGTTTTTGTTTTTTTGCCTGGGTTAGTTCGAACTTGACCACTGAATAAACAAACATTTTCGGTTTGTCCGTGTATTACTTACAGCGGGGTTGAACCGTGAAAAAACCCAGAGCGAACCCGACGTCTGAAAAGTTCAACCCAGAGCGAAACTAAGTTCAACCTGAGTCGAAAAACAAACGTTTTGACAGCCGTTCGATTGGAATCAGGGCGAACCTAGGTTGGATCTAAGCAAAAACAAAAACGCTATAGAGCTTGCTAAGGGCTACAAAAACTTATCGTTTTTCACTCAAACGTATGTTTTTTTACCGGGGTATAACTGGGGGAAAACAAAAACAAACGTGTAAAATCAATGTAAAATCTAACAACAGCAACAACAATTCGCGCGTCGATGTGTGTGTGCGGCAAACGTCAGCAAGCTCAATTATAGTTTGCCACTTACTGCTCGAGGGGTGCTCTATTGAAGGATTACTCGTAGATCACATAAAAACCTTTTACACAGAGAACAGCCCAAGTAACAATTTCAGGCTGATCAAACGCTTTTATAGCTGATTTTATTCAACCTGTGGCTGATCTATGGTTTAGGTTTAGAAATAAAAACCTTTTTTCAGCTCTTAAACATCTAAATCTGGTGATTTTATCAAGCTCCAGGCTAATTAATAGCTGCTTTCGAAGCTGCAATGAAGCTTAATAGAAACTTTTTAGCACTTTTAAATAGCCAATTTGCGCAATGCTGTCAATTCTATTTTTAGAACGAGAAATAGTTTTGCAATCTGCTTTTCCAGTCGCTTAATCAACGCTTCGTCAACCTTTATGCAGCCAAAAAAATCTATTTTTAAATTTAAAAAAATGGAATGCGGCCTTTTTTATTTTGCCGTGAACATGTTTCGATCGCGATATTTTTAATTTCGAATAACTTTAATTCGAATAATTAGGCTAGCTAATTAAAAATGCATGTCTTTTTTCCGGGAATTGAACCCGCCATCTTTTGATCCATAAGCACTCATCGTATGATCCGCCCCATTTGCATCTGCAGAAGAGGCAGTGAGAATATCTTTACACCTAAAGCCTAGCCCGCCTAGCGTGAAGCAGTTGATAATGTCGATAACTGACACTGTTTTTGCTGTCAGCCGAATTGCGAAATTCTGTGATCTGACAGTATGAGTGCTGTGAGCCGGAAGAAAACTTGGTAGAAGTTTGTAAAGCCACTTTAACCCCCTTAAGCAACCTTAACGTAGTTTGAAAGCTGTGAGCCTAATGAAAGCTTCCACTCTACATTTTAACACCTTTAAGCAGCCGTAAAACGGTTTGATGTTTATGGCTGTTTAGAAGCAGATTTTTTAGCAGAAAAATCCGCTATTAAGCTTGTTTATCAGCTTTTTGGAGAGAACTGGTTTGAAAAACTTAAAGTAGCTTAAACATCGCTTATTGTAACACCATTTGAGTGCTTACTTTATGCAGCTTTGATCGCCTTAAACCAACCCGTAAACAGCCATTGCTCTTGCAATTCAGCTACCGTTGTTACTTGGGAGACTACCAGGTAATTGACAAAAAGTGTGTAAAAGGTTTTCATGTAATCTACGAGTAATCCTTCAATAGAGCACCCCTCGAGTAGTAAGTGGCAAACTAAATCTTGATGTCGCTGCCATCGCTGCAATGTAACTCCAGCACAAAGAAATATTGATAAAGGTACATGAATATTTTTTATGCATTTGGCAAACTATTTCTGGAGGGCGCTACCGACAGATTTTAAGCGTCGATGACACTGGGCGAGTTTTAAGTTCTCTGTGTTTTAAGGTTGCTAGTCAGCGATTTCACGAGTGGGCGAGCTAGCGAATGCGCGAGTCATGATGACACACAAATCGGCAAATAAGCTAGTATGCGAGGGGTTTTGATAAATCTAAAACCACAGAGAACAGACTACCAGGTAATTGACAAAAAGTGTGTAAAAGGTTTTTATGTAATCTACGAGTAATCCTTCAATAGAGCACCCCTCGAGCAGTAAGTGGCAAACTAAATCTTGATGTCGCTGCGATCGCTGCTATATACCTCCAGCACAAAGAAATATTAATAAAGGTACATGGATATATTTTTAAGCGTTTGGCAAACTATTTCTGGAGGGCGCTACCGACAGATTTTACACATAAAAAATTAATTACTTCCTTCGAGCCTGTTAATCTGTTCTCTGTGCTAAAACGTATTCGGCAGCGATGCCGTACATACAAAGAAATCGTTGCTAGATCACGTCTAACGTACACAATGTACAATTTACATAAGAGTTATCTCATGTTATTTAATTCTAACTTCTTCATAGATGTTTTATTGGTAAATATGAAGTATTACGAGGAATTACTTCAATTAATTCACATTGCATTTACAATTTCAAAATTAGTAAAAATATTTGGCATTTCTGGTGCAATAAAATTAATTAAATTAAAAACCCCCTTGCCTGCATCGCTAGTTACTCGCAACTATGATGCCACACAGCTAGTGTACTAGCCAACAAGCGCACACGCCATCGAGTAGCGAGTAAAGTTGAGCAGCATTCAACTTTACTCGCTACTAGCAAACAATCTGCTAGTCAGCTAGTGTGTATGATGACACAGGGCGAGTTCACGACCTACTCGCCAACTCGCTTACTAGCAACCTAAAAACTCGCCCAGTGTCATCGACGCTTTACACACAAAAAATCGATTACTTCCTTCGTTAATCTGTTCTCTGTGGCACGAGCCACTCCGGCTCTGTGCTGACGACAACGACGACGATGGCACTTGCGTTTGAGAGTTTTCCGCTGAAACATTACCATTTTTCTTTATTTCGACGCGACGACTCGGCGATTATATAATAAAAATATACATGCTGAGAACATTATACCGTGGACCCCCGTTCGTTTGACCGTTTTTAATCTGAACACTTTTTAATTTGCACTCGGTTGGTTTGCACGACGTGCAAATTAAAATTAGTTCAAATGTCATTCTCAACCATTGGGGGGGCTAAGTCCTCCCTTGAAAAGATTTAGCCCCTCCTGGAAAAGTTGACTAAGTTTTTTAATTTTTGAAATACCAATAGTTAGATAACTATAGGTACGAAAAACTTCAGAGTAAAGTTTATTTGCATGACTGTAATAAGATTACAGGCATTAATGTGCACTAAATTTAATATATGTATTTTCCAATAATGTTCAACTAAAAGTTACGTAACTCCCTGTAGAGAAATTTACGTAATTTTTCACGTGGAAATAACGTGTGGATTATTTTGCGTGTAGATCAATATTTTCAACATTGAAAAATTTTTCGGAAGGCACCCCCTAGGCCCTTCCTAGAGAAATTTCCAAGCTACGCCAATGGCAGTTTATTCAACCGTTATACAGCTAATTTTCAGTAAGCAAGCGCTTGATAAGCTATTATGCAGTCAAAATGTTTGTTGGGCTGGTTTCTTACTGCTGTTTTCATTACGACCACCATTCATATTGAAAATTCTTTGTACACTCTAAGTATTAGTTACCTGCTTCTGTTATTTTGTGTAAATGAGATAGCATAACAGTGCTATGCTTTACACGACAGCTCTACAGCTGGCAGTGGGAGCCACGACATTGAGCCAGCAACGATATCAGCTCTTGTCAACGATAAGATAAAGGTGCCGACTAAGAGTTGGTTTTCATCACGTTTTCCTATGCTGGTCCAGAAGTCTATTAACGCTTGGTTACTGGCCCTTTTCAAATGTTGGTTGAAATTTGATGGAAATAATAATAATTTGCACTAAAATATTCAATAAGTTACACTAAAACCACTTATAAAGGTCATATTTTAAAATCATATTCAACGGTATGTTCTATATCGACGAAAAGAAAATTTTCATATCGAAATAAGTTAAATAAGTTTCAAAAGCTACAAAAAAAAAGAATTCTAGTGTATCTGTTTTTGTTATAAATAGATGAATGAAATCTTTATTCTATGTAGTGGTTAAGGTTGCTCCGATCAGCTGGTATATGCACAAATTCTCTTTTCTCATAGAATATTATCCCTTATTCTATAATAACACATAGACAGCATTCTCTAAATACAAACCACGTCCAGTGCAGTGTAGAGCAAGGTCGGCAAACATAGCTAATGGCTCGCATGCGCGCGAATTTGTCTATTCCTCTGAGACATGTGCCAAGGTGTGGAAGAGAACAAAGTTTACAAATAATAATCAAACGCTATTGAAATACACTCAAGTTATATATATTTCACAGTACCATTGTGATCGAACGTTTTAATTTCAATTTGTCATACAACGGAGAGTGTAGTTTGTGATAATAATGTCTGTAGAACTTTGATTTCTCAAAAATCTCCTTAGTTGTTCATTCAATCGAAAACTTGGAGAGCGAACCTTGACCTCTCCTCAAATATTGGTTATCATCGTGGTCGTGAAAATTATCATCGTCAGTTTCGTGGATAGCTCGGGAAAAATATTCCAATGCAGTTGAGCATAAAATGACCTCAGCGGGCTGTGCTGTGACTAGTCCCTCGAACATTGTCGTACAGAGCTGGATAGTTGTAGCTGGCAACAAATAGTGTAATAGTTTGTGCAGCGTATAAATAACACATGCTCCTTATCTGAACTATCGTAAAAGGGTAATTAAAGAGAGGCAGGTATGTGTTTTGTTTATTGCATAAAAGATAGAACAAGTGACATTATTTCAAAATACTTTTGGTTAAACTTAGGGATAATGTTGATGGTTGTTCATTTGAAGCAACTGCATAATATCAAATTTATTGATTAATACTGTGTCATTCAAGTGAAAACTACATTTTATTTATTATATAATCGAAGCCATTCTGCTGCATATCGGGAACGAGAGAAAGAGAAAACTCAAAGTATACAAAGAGTCCAGGTTTGCAACTGTAACGCATCATCATGACTTCACCGAAAATTTCGGCTGACAAAGGTACATCAAATGTGGTAGTCTCCAAGCAGAATATAGCTGAACACAATAATGGAGGAGCGGCCGAAGCAAGTACAACCGATACCGTACCTGGTGTTGTTCCAGTCCTCGATGGGATACGAGAGGCAGGACCGTATGGAATCTTCAGCTGGATGAAGGTTTTCCGTTTTGCCAATTTGATGATTAAGCAAGGATGCTAAATGTATGTCGCTGTGTTATAATGATTAAAAAACATGTTTCTAATGGAAAAATAATGTAACGTTCATTTTAGGGTTAAAGCCAATTTTCATGTTTTAATAGTATGTGAAATCTAGAACATTTAAACAGATTAACACCAGATAGATTGTGAATATGTTTGTTATTTGAAATGAAGATTCTATCAATAAATATGTAATATACATAAGAAACACATGTTATATAACAAACGTGAGGTACAGCACAGTACCGTCTACTTCACGTAATACGTATTAATAATAAATGCTGAAAACTCTTCAACTTAGATATAGAAAAGCACACATTGTTTTCAATGGTTTGATGGTTTTCTTACATGGGTGGATCGTCTTGGACCTGTATCCGCTTCAACTATACGCTGCTGCTTACCTTTGGACAAATCTTTAAAACATACCGTAAGTGTTAATAAAATGCTTATACCTGACTTCGTTTTTACTACCACTACCTTGCTTGGACACACTTTTCATTGCCGTAGTAAATTTTGAAAAGGAATCACCAAAACAAAATGAAGAAGAATAAGAAGCTACGTGTCACTTCCTGTCCTATAGGTCCTGCCCTGTTCACCAAAAACGCGTGTTAACGCGATTTATAGAATTTCCAAATTCAAAATTGTATGCTAAAACAAAAGATATGTCTACGAAAGTTTATCATTGTGTTCTTTGCGTCAGTCAGAACACAATGATAAATTTTCGTGAACATATCTTTTGTTTTAAGCATAAAAACTGCTTTTGAAATCCCAGAAATCAATGCTTAAGCCTTAATTTCTGGTAATCACGCTCTAGTGATTACTAATACACTCAACCTTCGCTAATATGAAAAATACCTCGTTCAGATCAGGCGAATTTATTCTTAATCTGAAGATTTGATAACTCTATATTCATTTTCACATACGCGCAAGGCGCGCACCTTATGAACTAGTTGTTTTGATATGACGAATACAAACGTTTTGAAAACCTTTCGAATATGCGCGAATTCTGAACGTCCGGATTGTAGAAGTGGAAATTGGTTCGACAGTTTCAACTCAAATGGTCTATTGTAGGTGCTGGAGAGAGGTAAGTTGCATTTGAGGTATATTGCCAAAGCTGCTGTGCAAAAGGAAACGTATTTAGTTTCCAGCGGTCATTCCAGCGGGGGCTCACGGTAATAATAATTGATTACCAATGATTACTAAAGTTTATAATCTTTATCATTGATTATTCTAAATACTGATTACCATTGATTACCTAATTAATTCGTAAATGATTACAAAAGTAATCTCTGATTACTAAGCACTTACACACCTTACTGGAAACCCCTTGCGGTCAAGTTCGTTAATGATAGTCTTTTTCGTTTTTTTGGTTCCTTCGCATTCGGTTTTGGATAATCCATCGCACGCATCGTTAAATTCTAATGCATTTTAATTCAAGTGCGGTTAGTATCATCGTATCATGGATATCAGTAAAATACTAGAAAGTCGAGATTACTCGAATAGCGGACTAGATGAATTGTTTTTCATATCTTGTCAAAGCTGCCTCTGTTTTACTCCTTTTTTGTTTCATCATCCGTTACCGTCCAACCATCAGGTAAGAGGAAACCAAAACTCGTAATTAATAGATTTGCATCTAAACTACACGAATGAGGGATTATTTATTTGTAGATCCATCAAATATTTTGCGCAGAATGCTTGCCTAAATCGGAGGATCCGAAAACCTATCCATCAGCTCTTATGAATGGCGATGGTTTCAAGGACCATCCGATAGAGTTATTGAAAAAGTTTAAGTATAAGAATCCGTATTACCGTGAGTTCGCCTCGTTCGATCGTATATTGATTACTACCGATACCGCTGTAGTTACTTTTATGGCAGAATTAGAAGAGTTACCTGCTGTAGAATGTTTGAAACAAATACTGGATATCTTTCCTGTCGTTCATCATGTTCCCAACAAGAAATATACGGGATTGCAGGAAATTAACGAAATTGTTTCGGCCAAGGTTCTTGAAATCAGACAATATTATACTCAACAAATCGAGGCAAACGAAACAAGGGCATTAGTGCAGCATGGAAATTGTTCTGTAAACGACCTAATCGAAGATGATACAACAGTTTCCACTAAAGGTAACCGTAACTAGAATAACATAAGTCCTCTAGCAATGCTTCAGGGTTTAATAGACCATTTCACGAATCGACACTTGATGATATTGATATTGCTTTCCTGTGATGGTTCTTCGCGTTATGTTAAGTACCAATACAAGAAAGCATATCAAGATCAGTAAATTACTATCAGATCTACCTAAATATAACAACAATAGCAATGATAATAGACAGTTTTGTCCTAGACGTTAGCAGTATGTTAAAGGCCGCTCACGTAATAATAGCTCATACCCAGTTACGATATTTTGTAATTTTAGTTTGATACCAAAACAGCCTCTTGTCCGCCTCAAAATCTATTGTCTCTGTAAACTCTATACTTTACTTATCCAACCCTGTCTCACCACATGATACACGACTACAATTCAAAAATTAACAAAGAATTTCAGCTATTCATGTTTGTCTAATAAAAATTATATTTCGAAGATTGTACTTATCTACAACTATAAATAACCAAAAGTGGAATCCTCATGCAAGTGTGGTCAGAGAGGGTTAACATCATATAATTTATAATTTATGATAGGTATTCTGCTTTCTGCTTAAGTTTCAGATTCCAACAAAGAGTTAAATGTTGCCCAAATGATGTTGAGTTCAGATATTGATTCTGCTTGCGATATTTGTATGTTTTCGGAGAAAGATACTTTGAAATATGGGGATTTCGTTGAGGTGCAAGAAACTGAAACACCAAGCCGATATCATTTCTTTTGCTTTTTGACAAGAGCGGGAACAATGCAAGACAAGTCTGTCCCACAACTCACAGGCAAAGATGTTGAAAATCCATTTCAAGTGTACCGTGATTACGTCTGCAAATACTGTAAGCAACCATCAGCTTCTATAAAATGTGATAAAAGCGATTGCAACGTGTGGTTTCACTATAAATGCGGATACGAAAATAATTGTTTGTCCCAGTTTACCGAACAATATCCATCGTTTTGTCATGAGCACCAACCAATTAGTACCGCGAAACGTCACGGAGATAATACTCAATGCAGAATTTGTTGGGACCTTATGCCACCGTATAAACCTGTTTCTAGTTTCTATGCAGAGTGCCTTCCAGAAGCGTCCAATGATGACCAAAGCCTGGAGTATACTTGGTATCACCGAAAATGTATCCAGAAATTTGCACATGAGGCAGGATTTTATTTCAAATGTCCGCACTGTTTTGAGAAGGATTTATTCACTATGCACGCTCAGTTGCATGGTATTTTTGTCCCGAACAGGGATGCAACCTGGGAGTCGGAGCAAGACGCCTACAAAGATGTTTGCAAACAAACAGCTACAACGAGCAAGTGCAGTACATCTAAATGAGTTGATGGATGAGTACGCGACTTTTACGATGGATATTTCATGTTCGTGTTTGTTTAACTACTGAGTTTTGTTAAAATACTGAAGATTTATTCATGTTTCACATAGTTTATGACTGGCGAAAGAAAACGACCGATTTCTCGGTATCGAAGGATTTTTTATTTGTAGGTGTTACGAATGCGTTCAATTTAATCGAGAAGTAAACGATTGATTTGTTATCTGTTTTAAAAAATGCTTAACACTTTTATTTATGAGTTTTATGAGTGATCATTGCTTCCTGAACGACTGACGTATTACGCATGATAGCTAAAAACATCTGCAGTCCATTGTCATCCAGAAGTCCATATTGGCAACGATATTTTCAACTATTCTTGTAACAATTTTACTAAAATATAGATGTTACGCAGGTCCAGCAACAAGGTACACAGTATGCGGCACGGAGATGTAGATATTTATTGTTTATTGAGCGAGGAATTGTGCAATTGAAGTAGTGTGGCTGCTAATATGCTTGTCTTGAACGAAAAGTTTTATTCTGCTGTAATTTCGATTTTGAGAAAAGTCTATCTGGTAAGCAAGAAAAAATTCTGAATAGAGGTGCTCAATAAGGGAAAGTATGAGAAACATACTGTGATAAGAATGTAAACAGCTGATGTTTTAACACCTTCCATACACCTGTCGACGTACGAACACAGAGCCTGAAATCTCTTGTCTCTTGAAAAGCAAGGCACTCATATTTGCGCAGTGTTGCCACAAATTTATGACGCACCAGGTATTTACGGCTTGAGCAACACGTGGATCATAGGATTGATTATCATGGATAGGGAGCTTCCCTCTTGCATTAATTGGAACCATATATTCTAACCATAAATATCATTAGCTATCTTGCACTCTAAAACATTTGTGAAATGGTACCGAACCGTTTCCAAATGGTGCCTGGTATAATATCAAGTACATATTATAGGTATTAGTTATGGTTATGTAAAACTTAAGTAACTTCAAGGTTATATCGGGTCATTGTTTAATATGTTTTAAATATTGCTCGTTAATTAAATCATCATGGCAGTAAATTAGGGTACCAATCAATATGTAAAACTTAAAGAAATTGCTTGGAAGAGTACGTATTTTTCTAAACACTTTTATATATGTGGCAACGCTGAACTATACTAGCCGAGATAGTAAACAGACGAACCGTAAAAAGAGAATGAGTGCCGCGGACGGCCGGCCATCAGTCGCTCGGATATGGATTGATCGTCGTACACCAGCACCACGGCACAGCACAGCGCATATTCAGACCAGCAGACTGCTTTGCTTTGGCTCTCAGTCTAGGAAAAGAAAAATCAGCGCTTTTGGCTTTGGCTCGTGCACATGGCAAAACAAGTGGAAAATACAAACAACAGCAAACCGTCGGTTCGTTCGTTGCGTCGCTTGTTGGAACACGACCGTTCGATTTCGGTTTCTTCGTTTAGTATCCAAACAACAGCGTGGGAGGTTGGATATGTCGCGTGCTTGTGGACTGCTAGTGCATTCCTGACTCTGCTTCAGGACAGAGAGAGTTTTGTTTTCTCCTAACGGAGGCTCAATCCTATCATTGTTGTTGGATGCTGCAAAGTTAGATCGATAGTGTTTCTGCGTACAATTAGGAAGTCGAGCAACAAGCGGGCGTTCAGCTTCAGACCGCTCTAACAGGTCGCCGCGTTCTGTTGAGTGCCAAAATGTCGTTGCTTCCTTTTGAAATACCTACAAAATCTTAAAGAAAAAATTTAATTGTTCTAAATATTATAAATGAAGCAAATTGCATCGAGAAAAAGGCAATTCAAACCGTTAATCTAAGAGCAAAAGTTACTAGTGATATGTTTGAAAATCAAAAGGAGATCTCTGTTAACACAGTAACAGGGTTCAGCGCGTAATTGCACTCTGAAAATAAATAATTAAACCAGTGTTCGTTTTATTTTTGTGGGTGAAATCGAATGAGCAAAAGTTATCCGCTGGCTGGTAACCGGTGACGCAGAGTGATAACAGCTGGAGCGGAAAAAAAAGGAATGTCAGTAATCGTCGAAGATCGAAAATCAACCGTGATTGGTTGGCATACGAATGCCTTTGTGTGCTAATTATTTATTCATACGGCGTCAATAAATACAGTGGCGGACAGTGTGCGAAACAAATCAAAGAGGAAAGAAAACATAAAATAACAGTGAGTGAAAAATTGATTATCTTTAAACTGTTGGCTTGGCTGCTGAGTGGATAGCGTTGCTATGGTACATTGTTTCACACCCTCTACAAATATTGATCATTGGGTCAGCTGGAATTAGTGGATAAATACATCAACAACCTTGAAGTAAGTACGATCGCAAATTATTTTTCATGCCTGATGATATTTCATTAATCATTAAACATTTTGACCCCCCAAAATAATTCAAATCATCTAACTTTATGTGTCCACTTTGTTGAAAAACATTGACCAAAATAGATTAGGGGAATGTCGTCGTGGTGAGGCCGTTGAGCCACCTTTTGGCGTTCACCCATAACTTCCGTTTTAAAAGGAATTTCGGAGCAATCCAAATACATTGTTGCAAAAGACTAAGAATAAGGTATATTCATTTAAAATCTCGAACGGATTGCTTAAAAAATATTAAAGTAATAGGCATTTACGTGAAGATAACAAATATTGTGAAAGTCGAGCCATGTTGTACAGGTTGGTCTATCGTTGAAAATCCACTAGAATGAAAAAACACTCCAAGTATTTGCATTTCGCCTTACCCCTCCCAACCACCTTACTGAACGGGATTGTTCTATGGCCTCCGTATGGAGCACAACACACTTAATACATTTTCAATATTTATCCCGATAATTGCATCTAGTGATCCATTAGTTCACTGATCCGAATTCCAAAATAAACCTTACAAGTTTATAGTGCAAAGATCGAAAACAGTACGGGTCACGGAACTCCATAGCGATTTTTAACAAATCCCAGATGCTTATTGGCTCCGGAGATAATGTCGTTTTAATGTATACGGAAAATCAATGCGCTATCTAGGACGACACCAAGATCACGTCAATGTGATAGATGCGTTGTAACAAATGTCCCGCTATGTTGTAGCTAAAAACTATAGGCTTGTTTTCTCGGTGAAAAGAGATGCCGAAGCACTTTGAGATGCTGACGGTAAGCATGTTATTCGAGAACCAATCTTCAAATTTGTCCACAAGGTGTTGCAGTTCAATGCAGTCGGAGTCCATTTTAATTACCTTAAAGATTCATTGCATCGTCGGCATAAAACGACCGACAGCCTGGTGACTGGAGAGCTGATAGTTCATTTATAAAAAGAGAAAATAGCTAGGGTCCAAAGATGCTACCCTGTAGTACGCCAGAGATGTTACTGAACGAGTCGGAAAACTCGGAACTGATCTTCCCAACTCGATTTTTGGCCACTCGTCGGCAATTTGCTAGGCATTGTCTAGGGAAGTCAAAAATTACTTTCGAACTGGTCGAGCCCTCTTGCACGTTGGTAAAGAACTACCGGTCTAGTACGAGTTTTGTACATTGTTAACTACGTACGGCGGCCTATGCATTTTAATTATACCGTTTTGCCCACTTCTAGTTCGTCGTCATCAACGGTTACCGTCCGTGGCAGGCGAACGTTTGTCTGCTACGAGCCTCCTCGATGCATTTATTTTTTGCTCAATCCTCTTAGACTCCGCTTACAGTCTAGCGTAGATTACCTCCGCCGGTACAAAGTTGGATAAGCCGTCAGCTTGTCTCAACCATTATCACGTCTCGTAGGAACTCGAGTGTCGAAACACATTACTCAATCCAATGTAGTTGCGCTCAGTCCCTGATCAGTCCGGAAAACCGTATTCGCGCATTATCTACCATAGCTGGTCTCGATCGACTGTATCGTATGTTGCTTCGTGCTTAGCTATCACAACTTTATAGGCTTTAATATAAAGTTGTGATAGCTAAGCACGTTTGGTCTGACGTCTGTCTCTAAACATATGGATGACCAATTTTTATGCCAAACTTCGTAAAACCCCAATAAGCAGTTATTTTCAGTGTTTTTTAATGTCTCCACTAGTTCTATGCTACTCCGAAGTATCATTCTGATGGTTCTTTGTGCAATTTCAGCCGATCTAGATCAATCGCGGGCAACTCACGGGCGATAAAACTATGCTATGCTATGCTGTCTCCATTAGCTCTATGCTAGTGCGGGTGGAAATGGGATGCTGTTTTTGTGCACAAAAGAACGTACAGTTTTTCGACGTTTACTTGAAATGTAAGCAGCTGCTTCTTCTTAAATTCTTCATCGAGTGAGCTGTCACAAGGGAACTCAATCAATATCGTTCGCTCCTCTCTTCAGAGTATGTCCCGAATTCAGAGTTTATACTCCAGAATCCCTGTTTATATCTGACGCTGGTGACATCGGCGATGGAGTTCCGAATTGGGGATACATTAGCTAATATGAAGTAGGGATTATTAGTGCTGATTTAGCGGCGTTGATAATGAGACCTGTTGCCTTAAGCTTGCTCTGCATATCCGAGCGCAGTTGGGAGAGGAACAAAATGTCATTTGGCCAAGTCGGGGTCATATCATTGCTCCATTGTCATAGGGCTCCAGGATTACCCTCAATTTGGTTTACTATCGAAAACGCCAATTAAGAATGTGCCTGAGGTGCTTTCATGATTTAACTTTTCGCCATCAAAAAAGGAGTACTGGAATTCTGTGATGCAGTTTGCTGTCACCGGAGAGTAGCGTTGATTCGTGTGGCTATATCAGTCTTGGTACCACCATCGGGCGTTGTCTGGCTATCAAGATATTGAAAGGCTACCACCTGCTTAACCTGTTGTCCCGCTAACTGTAAAGGTAGTGGGATTTTCCGTGTTCCACTTGCCGTCAACGCCGATTGCTTAAGCTTGTCCTAAGCCGGCTTACATAGTTACTTACTTTAGTTTAATGGCGACGGTCCGTTCTCGATCCTGCGCCGAACGAATCATGGTCCCCCAGTACCGTCGGTCCTGAGCTGCCGTTCTCCAATCCCCTCGAACACCAACTGAACGTGCGTCGTCCTCGACAGCGCGCATCCATCGGGTGCGAGGTCTGCCCCGAAGTCTACGGCCTCTTCCTGGTTCATTGCTGCAAATAGTTTTGGCAAGTCTTTCGTTGGGCATTCTGGCTATGTGCCCAGCCCACCGCAACCTGCCACATTGTACTCTCTTCACTATATTAGCATGCTTGCATGCTTGTATGCTTGATACAGCTCGTGGTTCATGCGTCTGCGCCACATTCGATTTTCCATTTTGCCAACAACTATTGATCGCAGAATTTTACGCTCAAAAATCCCAAGCAGTCATTGACTGCCTTCAGCTTCCATGATTCACGTCCGTGCAGGGCCTCCGCTCCGGGAGGGTTAGCGTTCTGCAGAGCACCAATTTGTGTGAATTCGCAAATTACGGGACTTAAGCTGACTACGAAAACCCGATTCGCGGCTGCAATTCGTCGTTTCACTTCGCGGCGTACATCGTTGTCACTTGGTACGAGGTATTTGAATTCCTTCACTATTTCATATCGTTACCCGTCCAGCACTACCTCGGCACCAACACCATTTGGAATGCCACGTTTCCTGCTAGCAACCACGAACTTCATTTTGGTGGTGTTAATAGTAGGTCCCAGTTTCGTTGCATCCCTTTTAAAGGACTTCCATTGCTCTACGGTTGATTCCGATGATATCGACGTCATCATCTTTTCTTTTCTGATCCGCGCATAGAAAGGATTTCAAAGGGACTTGTCCAGGATCTATAACAGGCCATATGGCCTCTGAGCTCTGAGAGACATAAAAATCGGGAAAAAATCCAAATTTGGTACAAAAATATTGAAAGATAAAAAAGTTACGATCATTTTAGCGAATTTTTTGGTGCCAAAAAAGATGTAGACTTCATAGGGGTTAATTGTTATTTAATCTTGATTCAAAGTCTTTGTTTCTTACGTTTAAACCGGAAAGGCTTGTACTAGATTCCACTTGTGTTCACCCGAACCCAAATGCAGGTGTGGAATGCAAAGACAGCTCGAAGTTGTGTTAATGTGAAGATAGAGATTTAAACAGCGTCAGTCTCCCATCCTTCCGTTTTCTAAAATTAAATGTCGTTTGACTGTGGGGACCAACAGTATGAGCATAAAAAACAATCTTCGCGCGACAATCGAAGCATTTCTTTAATATTTCAGGTCACTCGTAAAACTGTACAGGCATTCCCCGGCGGCTACACTTTCGGCAAGTGAAGTTGTGTGTTGGTTTTTCTACCTGTCTGTGCTGTTTTCTCTTCCGCAATGGAGTGATATGCCGATAGCATACGTGAGGTGGTTAACATTGGACCAAACCCACTCACTAATATTTGGTCCGCTTCAACACTTTGTGTGAAGTGCTATATCGTAAAGAATGTTAAAAACTTTATTTTTTCTTAGTAACATGGGTTTTCACTTTATCTGTTATAAATGGTCACACAGGAAGCATGCAATTCATAGCATAAAAATATTTTAAACGATTTTATTCAAAGCGAGAGACAGGTTTCTTCCCGAAAAACTCAACGATGTTCTATCCCTGCTGCAACTGAGTTATGAATTTCCACATCCACAACTGTCTGCTATCGCATCAATCTGTCGTCTATCCGAGCGGCGTAGGAGTGGAGAATAGGATCGCCATGAGTATAGCATAGCCGTCAAGCTAGCGATAAAAACCTTTTTTTTCAATTTGAATATTCATGCGCTTCGGCTGTTTAGATATGCAGTTCAATCTCCATCTTCGTTTCCATATCCGAACGACGTTGCTGTTGGAGTAACAGCATGCGTGTTAAATTGTTCGTAAACATGCACTTATAAGTTTTTTTTCCCACTCCGTCTGCATAATCTGTACGGCTTTTGATAAAACGTTGACAGTTTATGTTCCGGACATTAAACGTCTCCCTCAATTAGAAGTGGAATCATAACATTTTGATTCGAGCTAGACAGTGTGAAGATAACACACGAGCAATAACATTGTGTTTAGTCGCACATACTTGTGTTAAAGGTAAAAAATGGCAAGTCGTTCCAAAATGATTACTGATTACTCGTTGTGTAATTCCTGTTTGACGATTAACCATTGGAATTTGATATTTAGAGCCCATTGTTTCGATGTACTGCAAAGCATTAGTAACAACGCTTCGAGCTAGATTCAGCTTGCAATTAAGTTTCATATCACAAAACGTTTTCCTACAATTTTGTCTGAAGCCTTGGAGCAAAACCATTTCCGTACACACTGGTATTGGTGTGTTACTTGAATGATGGCCAGTGGATTCAATAATTTTTCGAGTAAAACAATGCAACCACTGTAGCGCAAGGTATTCGCTTCAAACGTGCAGCTATTCGCACGTCGCCTCCTTTGTTTTTGGTGCAAATTATTTATTTATATTTGCAGCGCTATATTTATGACCAGCGAAGAAATCGTCGCCTGTGACAACCAAACGGAACGTAACAATAAGTCACGCTGCCATAGCCATTATAATTGCAATGTCTAATGACGTACGTCCGTCTGCCGAGTGCCGATTCAAATGCGAACAGAATGACTTCTCCGCGGACTGTGACCATGATTGTCGACGGCTGTGTTGTGGAAACTGGTAGCACTGGTGAACATACAGTCGCTCACCGGGGCCAACCCTCAATGATAGCAGCGGGCTGACCCCGATAGATCGCTTGGAGCGGGTGAAGCTAATTTTGAAAGCAATCTCAGCCGGCATAAACCACACCGCTCCACGCTAGTATAGCAGCAGTCACAGAGCATTTTATGCGGTTGTCCTCTGTAGATTTGCGTACAATCCTGCTTCTATCCAATATTCATAAACGAAACATGACGGCTCTGCTGCTGACAGCATACAGCGCGATTTCTCTTTCATGTATATATGCTGATCCGTGACAGTGGCGAGTCAAAACTTTTAAAACAATTGAAAAATAAATCAGAAATAATTTGCATCGGTACATTTTAAGCTCACCGATGTCTGTGGTGTCTGTGGATCTCTGTTCACCAGCAACGTTGTCAGTCATGCTAGACAACGTAATGTAATTCTGAAAATGCAACTTTCAGCACCATGGTAAATATATTTGTGCACTATTTGCAGATAGTACTGGTGCTCTATCTCGATTGTTGTTATAAAGCAGAAGCCGTTTCTTGGAGTTTGTTTTCTTGAATATTATATTAAATTTGTAAATTTATTTGCTCGCAATCGGGTGAGTGAATTGAAAAGTTCTTAGGAATGAAAGATAGCATTAGAATGCTACAAATTAATAAATTTTTGTAATGTACATGTTTGTGGCAATTTCTTCTTTCTTTCTTTATAAAAAAAGTTTTCTACGAAGTATTCCATGGTGGTGCAAAATTTCGAAAAAAAGCTAGCTCCTAATTCTTGAAAATTTTAATATTTTTGTGTTCGTCAATTATAAGAATTAAGGAGAGAATTCTACGATAGCGTTTATGCCATTCCGGAGAAGCCATACGGAGAATTGCCAAAGATAGTGTGAGTAAACATCTACAGTTGAACGTGGAAACTGAGGAATATCACATTTGGAAACAGCATACATAGTATTTTGACTGTAGGATCGTAGTAATCATAAAAGGCATTCGTAGCACTAATGACTAATCTAATGACAACTTGGCAGAATAAAATATACTTTTATTCCGACTGTCTTTGTGTCCAGACTTGATCTGTACATTGGCAATGGTCACAAAAAAGTTTATCTGGTATTTATTTATAATAATTTGTTTAATTCGATGCTTTTGACCGAATCCAGTTCAATGCAGGTGGATTTGTTGTCTAGAACCAGCCATTTCTTATGATCTATGTGAAATATACTGTCAGCCCATGCTTCACTGCATAATGGCATAGTTTGTTCGCCAAACAAGGAAGCAATGCAATGGTCCATCGTAACGAACCGCTAAGCCTTGTTAGATTGCTGCACTGTTGTAGCGTTGAGAGCTAAGAAGGTAATAGCTATGATGTTGGAAATTGCCAGTGTATGTCTAGCATCGCCCATATAGAGGTAATTTGCTGTGAGACCAACGCTAGCAGGTCAAAACTTTAACACCAAGTGAGTGAGAGGCGCAGCCCAAACAGGGCGAGGAGACGATTCGCCTTACCGCACTCCATGTAACCAATATTGTACTGTTTTTATTTTCGAAATCGAAATTACTTCGAAACGAAGGTAAAAAGTAACAAGAAAAATGAGTTGTTATTGCTAGCTGGATCCACTGTTGGCACGCTGGCCCACGGTAGAGCGGGTCGTTTGGCACGTCATGTTATATAGTTGATGTTTAAATTATTACCAATACTTGGATGATAACTTTACAGCCGTTCGAAACGCGCAAGGTGAAACTAAGTTTACAAAATTTTTTCAAACAGTAACAAAACCAATAGCAAAGAAAAAAAAGCTGGTATATTAGGAAGTAGCGCATCGCTGACAAAGTAGGTACAGCGAACTGATGATGGTCCGATGTCGAAACGAAACGATTATTAAAAGCAACAATATTGGCCGATGTGGCTTGCTGTGATTATGACAGACAGATAAAATGATTCATTTGGAGAGATGTTTTTCTGTTTAGTTACAGGAGATGGAGTGGAATATAAAAGCAAATGTTTTTAGATCTAAAATTTTTTACCCATGAGTTGTACGGAGAAAACGATTGGATCTTCATCTTCGCTTTCGATCTGTGAGGGCGATGAACCGAACATAATTTGGTGGAACTAACCAACGTGATTATTTGTTTGGCGAATCGAACCTATCTAGTGATTAGTTTCTGTTTGTCGAAAGAAACGGTACTGCATACTCCTTTTCATTCTGTTTAGTAGTTAGATAATTTGTAATTCATACTGTCGATTTATAGTGTCTATAGAAAGGTAAATGTCCGATTACAAACGCCTTTCGTTGATGTTATCGCTGCTCAAAAATCGAGGCATCCGCAAGTTAGGATTCCTTGATCTGTATAGGCAGACTAATTATCTCTCTAATATTACTCTATTATTACTCTTTACCTAGTCGCTTTAATATTGCCTTATTATCTCGACATACTCATAACATAAATTACATCGTCGGTCGCCCGAACATGCGTCTATCGTTCGTGCTTTCGCTCCGGTCGGGCCCCGAAAATTGCAGTTAAATTGTCGGTCCTTGTGTTCAGTAGTGCGTTTAAATATTCACGCACATTTGTTATATCGAAAGTAAAAACAATACAATTTTGGTTTCTCCTAGAGTTTAACTCCGACAGTCAGCTATCAGTTCAGTTCAACGAAACACAAACAAACATCGATGCAAAACTTCGCGAAGCATGTTGTCTAACATCTTTTTACGGGCGAAAAAAAGTATCGCAAATTATTTGTGCTCAAAACATGTACGAAACACAATAGGTATGTTGATATCACTGCAACAAAACGCACTCCTTCACCTGACCACAAACGCAGAATAGCTGCTGTTCATTCACCACCTTTGCGTTGGCTTACGTAGAGATGTGAAAGGTGTTGAGATCCCACCATGGCATGGTGCATTAAAAGCTTTTTTTCTATTTCAAATGCAATTCATTTCAAACATATTTACATTCAATCGTCAGCAAGTTTATTGTTGATGCAATGAGACGGTAAGTATGTTGTTACATGCGCTCAACAGCCGCAAAGGGCCAATTTTGCATCATCTCGATGAGAGGAATCAGTCGTCATTTACATTATTAGTGCACTAGTATTCGGTACTGGCACTTTGTTGCTCGTTAAATGTTGGCAATAGTGCACCCTTGCAGCCTTCGTTACCTCGCGGTAACTGCCGTGAGTGCCATCCAAGTGCATGTAATTGCATGTGGGCTGTGCACTCTATTTTAATAAAACTGTGCCATATCCTACTTGTTAGGTACCTCGGAATTAAACTAACGTTAAGTTCAAAACAGTTTTTGTTTTCAAGTAGTTTTTACCAAATGTGGGAATTTGGGAAATTAGAAAAATCTTTTTTAATCTCTCGATTTTTACAACTCATGGCCATGTGACAATAAGGAGTTACTCCGATTATTTTGTTTTTTAAATATGCGACTTCACAACAATAAAACATGGTGTCTGTATTGCAGCCGACTCCTGACTGTTAGTATTAGTATCCTGACCTGTTAGTAGTTAGTTAGTATTGTTAGTAAACATCCGTAATTATTGAGGAAAATGGTACTCCGACCCCATTCGCAAACAAGATGTCCTAGTTTTCTATCAAAACGTCGGTGGAATGAATTCCGATATTGAAGACTACCGACTAGTCGTTTCGGATTGTTGTTATAATATCATTGTCATTAGCGAAACGTGGCTTAACTTTCAGACGATTTCCAGGCAAGTCTTTGGATCCGATTACGAAGTTTTCCGTTGTGATCGGAACCCTAACAACAGCCGTAAATCTTCTGGCGGTGGTGTTCTGACGTAGATTGGAAGCGAGAGCCATTGAGAAGGACTCATGGAACTGCGTAGAACAGGTTTGGACGGCCATTAAGCTGAGTGATCGCTTCCTCTTTTTGTGTGCCTTATACATCCCACCTGATCGTGTCCGCGACAACGATCTAATTGACGCTCACTGTCAGTCAGTTTACTCAGTTATGAGGGACGCTTCGCCGCTTGATGTGATAGTTATATTGGGCGACTTTAATTTGTCATGCCCGTCCATAGCGGTTTCCTCTATCCTGATTCTGAAAACTACGATCCATGCCGGGGCAATGAATCTTCTTGACAATTATAGTACTGCAATGCTTCATCAAGTTAATCATGTCGTCAACGATATCAACCTAGACCCCTGCTTCGTGATTTCAAAGGCCCCATGCGTCTCAGCGGCTCCATATCTGTTAATCTAGAGAGTTTCACACCATTCTCCTCTGATCGTCTGCATAGCAGATAAACTCCTTCAGTCTTTCTGGAATTACGTAAACGAGCAACGCAAAGAGTCCGGGCTCCAATCATCAATGGAATACAACGGGGAAGTTGCTGCCACTCCTCAGGATACATGCCGTTTCTTTTCCAAGAATTTTGCAAGTGTTTTCACCAATGAGGTATTGAGCGCGGACCGTTCCAGTATATGGTCAACAAACGCTGGGTGCCATTGATATCAATGTCGCGATGATTTCGAAGGCCGTGCCCATGCTAAAGTCATCTTTCAATCCTGGACCCGATGGAGTACCTTTTGTATTCCTAAAGAGACACATAGACAGCTTGCTGGCACCGTTGCTTCGTTTGTTTCAAATGTCCAGTGAGATTTTCCCGTCGTTTTAGAAATTTGCACATATGTTCCCTGTACACAAAAAAAGGAAGTAAACGAGATGTAGACAACTATCGAGGCATCACATCGCTGAGCGCAGTTACGAAACTATTTGAGCTGATGGTCATGGAACCTCTGCTTTCCCACTGTAAGCAATATCTAAGTGCTGATCAACATGGCTTGACGTTCCAGAGTTCTACCACTACTAATCAGCTGTGTCTTACATCATACATAACGGAGGGCACAACAAGCTCAAACAGATGTTTTATACGCCGACCTGTCGGCAGCCTTTGACAAGATAAACCACGCCATCACAATTGCAAAACTACACAGAACACCATGTCTATGTAGTTTGTAGTGATAACCTTTTGCAATGGTTTCGCCCCTATTTCACCGATCGACAGCTAGTGGTTTCCGTTGGAGATTATCGACCCGATAGCTATCCAGCTTCATCAGGTATACCTTAAGGAAGCCACCTAGGTCCTCTGATTTTTCTGCTTTATTTCAACGACGTTAATTTTTTGATCATTAAGGGTCCACGACTCTCGTATGCAAATGATCTTAAAATGTACTTCCGGATCCGCTCGACTGACGACTGTCACTTTCTTCAAAATCAACTCGAGGCCTTTGCCACTTGGTGCGACGTGAACTGTATGATAGCAAAGACAAGAAGACCGACAGCTCTGCCAATATTCGGGAGACACTGATGGCAGTTGGTGGTCCCTGGATGCATCTGTATGAGTGATCGCTGATATTTATACCGCCACGCCAACATAGTCGAACAAACACCAATACAGAATTTTGGAGCGCTTACTGACACTCATACAAAATTTACCACCTTCGCTAGAAGCAGCGTCGCTGACGGTGACGCATGACGTTTGTATGGAAAAATAACAGAGATGCTAGTCTTCTTAGTAATGGGGTCTTCGATGATAGTGAACCCGGAGAAGTGATCAGCAATCACATTTTCCCGTAAGAAAGATTCGATCCTGTTTCGTTATGAGCTCGAGGGTACAGTAATTGAACGTGTTTCGCATATTTAAGACTTGAGCGTTATCTTAGATATCTTAGATTCGCAGTTAACGTACAAGCATCATATCTCGTATGTTGTCGCTAAAGCCTCAAGGTCCTTAGGCTATATCTTTAGGATCGCGAAAAATTTCTCTGACATATACGTCCTCAAATCGTTATACTGTCGCTGGTGCAGTCAGTTCTGGAATACTGTTCGTCTGTTTGGAATCCTAACTACAACAACAGCGCTGAAAGAATCGATTTCTTAGATTCGCTTTGCGCCAACGGCCATGGAGAAACCCGTTCCGTCTTTCCAGCTATGAAAACTGCTGTCAACTGATCGACCTAGCAACAAGTAGAAGCTTGTTCGTCGGGCTACCTTCAGAGCACTGTTTATCCCGTATAGCATACAAAGGAGAATTGATCCCGCGCTGCTGGGATTGATTAACATATACATATGTTCAACCACGAGCGCCGCGGAATAATGCAATGTTGAGATTGCCACTTCGTCGCACTAACTACAGTATGAACGGCGCTATCAGGGGTCTGCAGCGGGCCTTTAATCAAGTATCGTTGTTATTCGACTTCCATCTGCCACGATGGATACTACAGGAAAGATTCGCTCGCTTTTTCGGGAGAGGTAAAGCTCGCAGAAGATACAGTTATTTTAAGATCTGTTTGTATACGTTTGATAGCATTTTACTCACTTAATCATTGTCAGTCATTGATTAATAATAATAATTAAATTAATAAATACACTTTGTCAAATTTTGAAATTTTGAAAAACTGTTTGTTTCCTTGTTAGTCTCCCTGTCCAGTCCCGCTGCTTCTCATGAGCCGGTGGGAAAACCAAATCGGTAGCTAGTGGTAATGCCTTGACCGTCTGCCATAACGATCATTCGATGAATGGCGAGAAAACCACATCGATTGTTGCTTGGAAACTTTTCGGATTTTATACATATTATTAATCGTTATGATGACTGGCTTGCTTCTCTACAATATTATCACAAGGATGACATGCTTCATCACCTGATCTAGATTATTTGACATGGACCTATATGCTCAGTAAAATTGAAAGTATAATCAAACAACTTTTGGTTACTATATGGGAGAAATAATATGCTTCAGGAACCCGTCCGTTTGAGCTTTGACACATTCCATAAAATAGTTTTCAGATGGTAATTATAAAAAAATGAAAAATATTCGACCCGACTTTGAAATTTTAAAATGTTAGGTTATTATAACCTTTACGAAAAAAAATTTGTTCATTTTATGAGAGTCTATTATATTGGTAAACAACCCTAAACATCTTGTATACGAACAAACATCTCAGTCACGGAAGTTCATCCAGATTTTTATGGAAGTGACGAACTTATCAAATAAAATTGTGAACAAGAAAACAAACAACAAACAATGATTATTATGAAAATCGTAATCCGATTTCACTTTTGCAAGCCAAAGTAGCAAGTTCGAGTTAGCATGTTTTAAAATTGGCAGTGCCCTCGATTTTCGCCTATTAGTTACGCGGGAAAGCTTTAATCGAAAACTGTGCAACTAATTGCCGGTGGATCGATCGACACGCGTTTTTTTTTGGTTGAGAAACGAAAATGCACTACAACAAGCAAAGCAACAAAATAATACCTTTTTTTCTTGAAGTAATGGCAATGTACCGTGCAATTCACAAAATTGATTTAAATTACCTTCTCCTTTCGTTGTATTATTTGCAGAGATACCGTCTGACCGGTGCAGTCTAGGTTTAGAAGCGCAGCAATGGCAGCAGCACCACTGCAGCCCAAAATGAAGCGAGCAGCGGATGTGCTTTTGCCTTTGCCATTGGAAACGCGGCGAAAACGGCGACGTCAGAATGCCGATCAGTAGACGACGATGGCCAAGCTCCGGTTTGTTGGTTGTTGGTGAACCGTCAAAACTGAAGCTCCAGCTATCAACTATCAACAAATGGTTGCTGTTAATGTAATGTGTTTTCATGGTTTTTTGTGCTGAAAGTGAAATGAAAGTGTAACCTCGCATATTTTAAATCTGTAAAGAGAAGCAGATTTTATTTTACACGCAGTCGAATGATGAAAAAGTGGCATGGGAAAACACATAAAAAAGGATTAAGCGCAGGTAGTTTCGAAAAGAAAAGACAATTATTTGGTGTTATGATTAGGGTGTGAAATGAATAGTTACAGTGTTAAAGGCAGCTTCTATTGTTTGTGTAATAAAGAAGCATTATTGAAGTGCTGAAAGAAAGTGAAAATAAGATCATATGAATGAAAGACTTTAAGTTGGTCCAGCAAGAGATTGCAAGCCGTGAAAATGTTGAAAATTCAAATGCTTGAGCAAATTGTTGCCAACGAGAACGTGATGGAAGATGACCAGCTGGCGATCGGCGGAAACGGAAGATCTGGAGGGGCTGCCTGCCTCAGTCCGTCGGGTAGTTCCAAGGACGATAATGAGGAAACAAGGAGTCTGAACCGCGGCAATCGGCTATCTCCACAAGGGTATGTATGCGCCTATATTAAATACTGGCAGCGTTATGTAATACTAGACAGGTACCAAATTGTGTATTTGAATGTACCTAAGTGCTACTACTACTGTTTTTTATTTCGTAAAAACAAATGTCGACAGCAGTTTGAAAAGCTGCGATATAGTCAATCAGGCTCACGTTTAGTTAATAATGCTGTATGCCAGTTTACCAAAATGGTCTATAAGTTTTGCCGTAATCGATTATCATAGAAAGAAACAGTGATTAACTTGGTAACGGCAGACTGGTAGTGTTGATGATATTTAGAACAAACCATGCAACCGATTCTGCTTGGCCTACAGTAACAAAAATAATCATTTCCTATAAATAAATCTCTTCATAATGCATTTTGTTTGTTTTTGTTTATTTTTTCAACAACGGTTGGAATACAAAACACGCTACTATGCGTATATCCGAAGCGTGGATGTATTTTTGTCAGAGGAATAGCTGCATAAAAAGATGATTTTACCACGATGTTTTTGGAAAAAAATCTTAAACGAGTGAATAAATTAACTGGATGTTACGCTAAAGATTTGAAGCGCGTGTGAATACTCGTTTCGATTCTGATATTGTCGAAGAATTTGTTTATTATTTTCTCTTTCCCATACTCATGCCTTCATCTAGATGTTCCACTTGAATTGCAGCTTCCAATAGCTTGCACACAGTACCTAGGTTATGAAATTTGTTTTGCTTATACGTACAGTGGCTTTCTAGTTTTTACCGGCAAGCCTGTGCCTGCTTCAGGACTAACTGCAATGGATACAACTTTTAATTCACTCATAAAAATTTAAGTTGACAATGTTCAACCGCAAAATAATAGACAAATTCGAGGAAAGCATTAAAATAGAAAGGATGCGCTCTATATGTGGTGCTTCTTCAAATACCCTCATATATAAAGCAACAGACAACAAATATCCTACAGGGACAGACTAAGACAATGAATGATGGGAGTAAATATTTTTGCTATGCTTGCAACATAATGGATCTATGGCTTTCAAAATACATTATTGATAGAACACAAAACGGTGGAGACTTGCGGCGCGCGGCACAAATCGAAAGCTGGCTGAGGTGATGTGTACTTTCTGCGGTGGATGAAAAATAAACTACATTTTTCTTGCTCAAAATGCTCTGCTTTTACCTTCTCGTTTGTATGACGTAAGTGTTGCTGTGATTTGACTGATCGTTTTCAATCTACGCCGGTTCCGGCGGATGATGGGAAACGAGATGAAATGCGAACAATTTGTTTTTGTTTTATGTAGTCATGGAAAAGAAAAATCCGAGCATGTGCGATACAAGTGAGCAAATGTGTTTTGCGTGACCATCCTATTTATAGAAAAGACCGTACAATTATTCTTAGTTACTATGTCATTGATATGAAGAAAATTGGGTTTATTTATTTTATATTTATATTTATTAGCAACGTCATACGTGGCAAATGTACAGATTTGAAGTTGACATAAAAATAATCGCTAGATTTCGCTGATTAGATCCATGATTCAAAGTGTATACATTTAAATGTGCCACAAGGCTTCCATGCAGTTGAATCGCGCAGAGATATTTGTCATGACGGGCTGATGAGATTGATGAAAGCAAGCAAAAAATTCGTTGTTTGTTCCCGTATGTCCATAAGCCATGCCTCTTTTGGGGCACAAGATATTTACGGTACCGTTTAGCGAGACCAGCACGACTAAAAGCAGAAGCAAATAGCGCCTCACAATCCACAATCGTTTTATTTATGGTTGGTTTAAAGAGGAGGATATCTGTCAGTAGCTCTTAAAATAAGACACTTGACCAAATTTCGAAGAGAACCACAGCACAATTGCTAGACTGTCTGCGTTCGTCTGGAGTGTTGCGCCTCAAAAACCCCGATCTGCCGGAATTCCTCAGTACAATGTAAGGCGCTCACATTAACTTTCTTTAATATAAAAAACTGAATGTGAAGTTATCCACCAGCAATTATGAGTACACCACATACATATAATTCGTTGACTGGTGGAAAAACAAACAATTTCATGAGCATGATTTTGAGGTCACAACACATTTTTTTCAACATTAGCCATGAATGCAATCTTCGTTATTCAATTCTTCAAAGTTCAACCGCAGAGGAAGAACACAATCACCGGACAATGTTTACTCAACAAATAAACCGTAATTATTTCAATTCATTACCCAGTCCAGCCAGCATGCTCCGCGCTTTATACTCCACCATTGAGCGCAATCTTCATCGAGGGCTAAACCGAATGATCGCACGGTGTCCGCCCGCTTGGAAATTGGCTTTTTTTCGAAGTAGAGCGAGCGTGCGGTAAATTATGCTGCACTCTTTAAATCATAGTAAATCGCGTACCACTTTGCATGCAACAAAGGTCACATAAATGGAATTTGAGTGCTTACCTGACTTTTAAAGTGCAACCTTGGCTGAAGAGATTTCAGTCCGACTTGAATATAGGTCTGCGTTGATCCATTTAACGACTGTATCATTTTGATTTTTGTAGGATACGAGAGTGTTTTTCAAAAAGGGATCTCCAAAGTGGACCCCGTAGTTGATAAAAATATCAAAGGAATTGAAAATGTAAGATTGATTTTGATTTGACCTTCTTTTAATCTATTAATGTTTTGTGCAAAGTTCCTTTATTGAGGGATTCAGTGGAATTATCATGAATCACTTATTACCTAATTAGCTGAAGTTTAGTTAATTTTTTTGTTATTTTAACCATTTATTAGTAATTCAAAATAACCAAGATATTAGAAAAGTGGCAACAAAACAACATGTCCTGTTATAGCTCTGTGAGATCCTCCTGTTCGAGTTCGGTTGTCCGGTCTTGTACCGTCGTTAATCGGACCTCAGGACCAAACAATACTCTCGTGAAATTTACCTCATTCATTCTTAAATTGCCTAAAAAATTTGTTAACATAAATTGAAAAAATTGTTCTACGATGCCTTGGTTTAAAAGTAGTGATTTTTTAAAAAAAAGCAGTGTCCGAGAAGTTCGTCAGATTTGGTGTTGTCGAATTTCGAAAATTTATAAATATTTTCTTTATAAATATAAAGTTTATAAGCTTTTTACCTGTTCCGCATACAAAAGTTAATGAAATTTTGGGATCCTTGATATAGTTTTTTACGGCAATTTTAAAAAGTGTCTTTTCGTGAGCCATTAGTATCGAAATGGTTAGAATAGTATTTATTTTATTTATTTAAGTGGCTTGCCGTCCTAAGACAACGCTTCTTGAACAAAGTTTCTCCAGTTAACGCGGTTGAGGGCTACCGCTCTCCAATTTCTCGAACACTGATTGCTCTCTGCCATATCTCGCTCCACCTGGTCAAACCATCTTGCTCGCTGAGCCGCTGGTCGTCTTGTTCCTACCGGATTTGAGGCAAACGCCATCGTTGCAGGTTAGTTGTCTGGCATTCTTGCAACATGCCCTGCTGTATCGTCCGGCTTTACCCACCTTTTGGATACTGGGTTTGCCATAGGGCTGCGCGAGTTCATGGTTCATCCTACTCCTTCGTACTTCGTTTTCCTGTACGCCGCCGAAGATCGTTCTTAGTAATCGTCTTTCGAAAACTCCGAGCATTCGTAGGTCCTCTTCGAGCATTGTCCACCCTCTTCGAGCATTGTCCATGTTTCATGCCCGTAGAGAACAACCGGATACAGTGTTCAGGGTACAGTCTGTATGGGGGCTTTGTTTGTATGGGGGCTTTGACAGTTTGTATGGGGAGAATTCGTAAGGCAGTATCAGGCGGGTTTATAGGGGCCCGTGCGACTACGGATCAAACTTTTACTCTCCGACAAATCCTTCAGAAATATCGAGAGTACAACGTGCCCACGCATCATATTTTCGTGGATTTCAAAGTAGCATACGATACCGTTGAACGCGAACAGCTATGGCAGATAATGCACGAGTACGGTTTTTCCGGACAAACTGACGCGGCTGATCAAAGCTACTCTGGAACGAGTGATGTGCTACGTGCGCGTTTCGGGGACACTCAAGTCTCCCGAGTAAGTAACGTTTGGCTCCCACGGACAGTGACTATTGACAGCGATGAACTGGAAGTGGTTGATGAGTTCGTATATTTGGGATATCTGGTCACCGCCGACAATAATGCGACTAAGGAGATCCAACGACGGATTCAAGATGGAAATCGAGCTTACTTTTCCCTCCGCAAGACGTTTCGAGCTGACGATGTACAAAACGCTAATAAGACCGGTAGTCTTCTACGGACTTGAGACAGTAACTTTGCTTACGGAAGACATACGTGCACTTGCCGTTTTTGAACGAAAGGTGTTGCGGACTATTTTTGGCGGAGTACAAACGGAAAGCGGAGAGTGGCAGAGAGGTATGAATTACGAGCTACATGCACTGCTTGGAGAGATTCCCATCGTACATCTGGCAAGTTGGGAGACTACGGTGGGCCGGCCGCGTCGCAAGGATGCCAGACGGCTGTGTAGTGAAATCCGTTCTCTTCAAGAACCCCACCGGCACCAGGAATAGAGGAGTTCAACGTGCACGATGGCTCGACCAGGTTGAAGCCGACTTGCGTGTGTCGAGACGCGCGGCGAATTGGTGACTAGTATCCCAGGACCGAGTACAATGGAGAGGAATTCTTGATACGGCAAGAGCCACTCTGGCTCTCGGCTGAATAAGTAAGTAAGTTGTATGGGAGCTTAGTCTGCACGACCGCAGTTGCTTCTGGTGAAGCCCATAGTAAGCACGACTTTCACTGTTACGCGCCTACGAATCTCATGACTGGTATCATTGTCCGCCGTTACCAGTGAGACACGTTAGACAAATTCGTAGACTACCTCAAACTCATTGCCGTCGATCGTTATACTACTGCCCAAGCGGCGTCGGTCGGTTCCGTTGGCCAGCATGTAGTTTGTTTTAGATGTATTTACATTTAACCCAATCCTTTCTGATTCGCGCTTTAGTCTGGTGTGCTGTTCAGCCATCGCCACAGATGTTCTGCTGATAAATTGGCGTACTGCGATGTTGAACAGCAAGCTTGACAAAGACTTCTGTGTGATTCGAATGAACTTGACTATCCACCCGAAATCCGAACACAGCACTGTGTACCATCCATCGTGGATTGAATTAGTTTGATGAGCTACCTGGGGAAGTTGTTCTCGTCCATAATTTTCCATAGCTCTTTCCAGTTGATAGTATCATATGTGGCTTTGAAATCAACGAACAAATGATGCGTGGGAACTTTGTACTCATGGCCTTTTGGAGGTTCTGCCGCAGTGTAATGACTTGAACCGTTGTAGACCGACCTTCGACGAAGCCGGCTTGATAAGTTCCTGTTCCAAATCTGTTCGCAATTGGTGATAGTCAGCGGAAAATGATTTTGTATGCATAATGCCATGTGATCCCGACACATTTCGGTTCGCGGCACAAAACCTTTGCGGGATTCGTTCAGTTTCTGAAAGAACTTTTGCGTTTCCTGGGAACGATGCAGCCGTTTCAACTCTGCGTATAAGACAGTACGACAGACTTACGTACGCCTGAACCTTAAATAGACCCTGCAGTGGTTCACAGATCACAGCTTATTTAGCAACTTTTATCCCTATCTTCTCATGAGACCAGCCGGGGTACGTACAACTCTAGTGGAGATATGTTGACAGGAAAGGAGAACGCTTTCGAACATCATTGGTCCTGCGACACAGAAAGAAGAAAATGCTGTGTTGAATCAGCTGCATCGTTATCAGGAAACGCAAAAATTTTATCAGAATCTAAACACATCCCGCAAATGCTTTGTACGGCGACCCGAGACCCGCGTCGAGTTAATGGCAGAATTTTGGCGGACTATCGGGAGGTGACCGAAAGAAACACCGTGAATACAGGGTTCCCACGCACCATTTGTTCGTCTATTTTGAAGCTGCATGTGATACCATCGGCCGTACAGAGCCGAAAACTGCTTCGTCGGGAAACTGATCAGTAGAAGTCGGGTTTATTATGGGCTTCAGTAGCAATTGCTGTTGAATAGACTGAGCCCTCTTAAAACATTCGTTAGACTGGTTGGTGTTCTCTAAGGACATGAAATGTTGGAGTAGAACTTGCAAGTGCTCGGATTATTCGAGAGGCGAGTGCCAAGAACGGTTTTCGGTTGCGAACGAGGCGTACTACTAGCTCGCACAGCTGTACGGTGAACACAATATTCAAAAGGTGGTTAAAGCTGGACGGAATAGTTGGAGGTGGTCAAAGCCTTGGGTATAAACGTTTTCAAGACTTGACTTTATCGACAGACTGCGCAAAATCGCAACAACAACATTTTGCTGAAAAAAGTCTAAATTGAAATTGTAAACGTATTAATGTTTACTATTTTTGTCACCCCGAAGGTACCGACCATAATTATTTTAATTGCAGATTGCACCGTGATTGAGTAACGCGTGTTCTCTGCCATTATCGTGTTTCGCCTTGAACGTACGCATTGTCCAACTGGGAGTTGTTTAGAAATTATGTTTCAAACGCTTCTGGGGAAATCGATAACTGCACTTACTTTTGCTTTCGTTCGGAAACGCTGAATTACTGCCGTTGCCGGAGATTGAAGAGAAACAATTAAGAAACGGTAAATGGCGTAACGTAATAGTAAACTTACAGCATACAGCAGCCATTAGCAGTAATTAGTTTGAAAAAGTTAATCTAACAGCATCAAACTTGCCGGTTGCTGAAGAGCGGCGCGACAGCGGTAAACTAAAGCTAGACTGCGACTATCTCATGCATTTTGAATCATAAATGGTTTTTAAAATTTTTCAAATATGAGAGGTGTTGAGTGTGAGTTTATTATTATTTTGTAGCGCTGTGAAATGTTTTCATTTCACCTAATTGTAACTTTCTCCCATTTCTGCCGAAAATAAAACGATATAACTGAATAGATTAGTTTTTGCTTGCATTTAGGGCTCAACGGTTGACGGTCGTTACACCATCGGAAACAAAACGATTCCAAAGCAACAACTTCCAGCTTTATTTGCAAGTTAATAAATTATTCGAGTGCAGCGAATTCTCAGAAGTTGAGTTCATAACTGTTTTCAGTTTCCGTGCCTCCCACAGAAGAGATGAATTTGATTGTGCTGTCACGTTACGCAATTGTTTACTCTGAAATTAGAACACGAATCACTGATTTTACTCCGCTATCGACCATCTGCACGGCAAACGCACAGGCGTAATAATCCCCCACGCGGAAATTTTGGACAGTGGAATTTGATCCACATTGCAGAAGCGTGAAAATATCCACATACACTGTTTTCCATCATTAAGCCGAGTAAATTAGCGTTAACAAATCGGTCAAATAACACCCGTCGGTCGAAGTACACCCAACATCCATTTGCACCGAAACCGGCAGAGGAAAAAAACTATGCTCTTTATCGAACGAATATATATGGAATTGGCGGCAGACTGTATGTGAAGCAACGGCTTCGATGGTATATGGGAAGACCAGCCTGACACATTCCGATCGAAATCCACCGCGAATGGACTGTCCATATCCATCGGGGCGTTAGGAATTGCACGGCACAAACACTACCCGCTGGCTGTGGCTTCAGAGTTTCCTTTTGTTCACAATGAATGCAACAGCAATCGCTGGTCAGCGCAGCGCAGCGCAGTGTACCGAAGTTAGCAAGGTGAACTAAAATTGTTTTAATGAATTAGCGATAATGATCTCTCGGAATCGTTTTATCTCTGCAAAACCAGAGGTGCTGCAGGAAGGCTAGTTACAGGTAGAGCAAGAACTTTTTGTAATGAAAATTGGAATCCGACCGCGACCAGAGAGTATTTGTGCAATGGGTTTGGATGTTGAGAATGTTTGATTTTTTTCTTCAATTATACTTACGATTTTGATTCAATAATTTCGAAATTGCTTGTTTTTCCTTTTGCTAAATTGATTTTATAGCGAAAGATTTAGGGAGTTAATGGAGTTAATGTACATTTATCTTTTTTTTCAATCACATAGGAGCAAGGCCGGTTTGTCATAAATATCATAATCATTATCATAAAAAATAATGAGTAGACATAAAACAACAAAGATTTTAAAATGATTTTCAAATTCTAGCATTAAAAAAATTCGAATGCAATGCTTTGGTATAGCAGAATTTTGGAAGGTATCTAGAAATATAATCTAGGCCTATTAGACCCTGTTGACTCATAGAAATTTTTAATGCTCGAATATTTCTACTCTGATAATGTCAAATCATCCGATTCAGAAGGATTCGTTGCAGTATATGCAGTATATGACTGATGTCTAGTGCACAAAAATGTTCCGCTTTTCTTTTCCTTAAACTATACAAATTTATTGCAATCGTACTTTTTCTCGTGGGTTTTTTGTATGGTAATAATTAAAAAAAGTTCCTACTTTCTAGGTAGCTTACCGCCCCTGTTTAGGTGTTCATTTTCAAGCTTACAACTAATTTGCAACTTTTCCTACACGTCGTCGTCGGTTGAATTGATCGTGGCGGTTTGGACGTCGGACATGCGGAGGGCTGCTTGCAGTGCCGATTTGTACAGTATGTAGTAATTACACATTGTTTCCATGTTCCGCAGCACAAATCGTCCAATAAATTCCACATTGTGCATAGCGAATTTTTCCCCGCGTTTATTATATGACGATGGATTTTAGCACAGAAATTGATAATTGGTTGGAGCGCTTCGCTCGTCAGGCGTGCAGCCTAGGTGGCGGTTGGAAGCAAATCGTCTGCAATTTTACGATGGCTTTACTCTAGTGTATCCAATTAAACTGTAAACGAAGCATTACTCCATTAGTCTAGAAGCATCCTAGACATTGTTCGTTCAGTGACTTTTGCTAGCCAGTTAGCGCCAACTGTCGGCACTACCGTAAGGTCCATTAATTTCGGCTCTGACTGGCCGCTTGAGCGACGATATTTTTGCTTCCTATTCCGCACTTCAATCGGACCAAAATTTAATTACCGCTTTCGTTTGACGAATTGCGATTTCAAATGTACATAGTTCTTTGTGGGGAAGACACCGACGAGAAAAACAATTCTTCAGAGTCGTGTCATTCGATCTACTTAGCACCTTCAAGTTCATATTAATTATCTTTGAATGAGCACGATCATAATGGCAGGCTCATTTGGTTCGAATTATTTTGCGGGGATATTTATTAGGTTGAGCTGTGCGTAAGCACCATAGCACGAGTAGTGCGTAAGCATTAATTTCAGCAGAATAAATACTTGCTGTCAGCGCTGTACTATAACGGCGATTGATTTTCAAAACCGTCAAATGTTTTTGGATTAAAATAAATTTCAAATATTATTATTCCTGAATCTGTAGCGAATGTGATTAAATTTAATTAATATACCGACCACACGGTTCCATTAGGCTAATCAACACTCTGCCTGTAGGGTTTAATAAAATTAAACTAGCACTTTAGCAGCATTTTCCATAACAATGACACTGAAATTAGCTACCCCATCCCTGCCTTGTAAATACATTGTATGACATCGTTTGCTATTATTTAGTTAATAGTTTGGTATCATATGAGAGATTTCAGTACTAGTCTAATGAAGCAAAATAAATTCCCAATTTCCTGCAAAAAAAGTTTCACCACCGTACAAGCAACATTTTGGCATTTTTTTCAACTGGGCCTTTCCTGTTAACTTCACTGCAGCAGAGAGGAAATATTTTCAACATTTGCTATCTCTCGACGGTGGGTCATAGCAAATGGCTCAAGTGCTCTACTACCGAAGTGGTAGCACTCACCACCGGTTCAGTTAGAGTAGTTTTGCTGAACTTGTTATCCATTTCTGGGTGGTGAAGCGGACAAAATATCATCGAAACTTTTCTGGCTTAAATTCTGCGTTCACTTACAAGTGATGTATTTCGTGATCCGAGCTGTTTCGCTACCATTCCAAAACAGTAAGTCGCAACCTTGAATCACATCACGGATCAAAATTAAAAGCGATTTGTTACCGCCTCTTTTGAATAGTTGACACAGAGACTAGAACTAGATGCCAGACAACAATCAATCAACTGCAATTAAAATTCTTTGCCAAGTCGATTACCCATCGAAACTACTGCATATGAATGTCTTCGTCATAAAGGTATTGTTTTTCGCTAGCTACAGTATGCATTGCTTTACTCCACCTTCTATTTTACGATGGAACAGAACTGCACCGTATTGACAATACACTAAGTTTTTTTTACAAACGTACAATCTGTTGCCATTTATTGTAAAACGTGAAAAATGCAAAAAAAATCATATCTCAGAAAAAAAACCGCATTAAAAAATACCTTAATGTACTCGCTACGCACGATTGGCCTAGGCAATGGCTGGCAAATAGGCCGTGATGGTGCGTACCACTTGTAGAGGAAATAGCTTGTTCACATTTTTCCACAAAATCATTTGACCTTAACCAATGAAACAGAAACGCGCAGGGCTGCAGTTCGCTGGTATTGTTTCCACCTAATGAGTAAGATATGAGTACGGCTCATACCGAAGTCTACTAGGTAGGTACCTCTACTTGATCTTGCCTGCATTCACAACTAATTGTTGTGTAAACGGCAATTCAACCATATCGTCCTATAGCTTTACTGTCACACTTAAGCGATGGAATTCAGAAGACACTAAACTATTTTGTTATTATTTGTGCAATTATTTGCCACCTGTAACGGTACGGAGACGGTGATTGCCTAGCAGTAATGTAGTACTTTCAATATCAGATTGTTGAAATTGCTGTCCATTGTAACGTGCTAGCTGTGCTGTGCATTTTACCGAAGCGTACGTTTTCCGTTTGAGATTCCGCTCGCTGACCGGAATAATCGAATCAAGATTTTTCCTTCCAGCGATGAGAGAAATGCGTCGATTTGTGTCGGTTAGTGATGGTAAATTAATTTCTGCTGCTTCCATTCAATCTGGAATAATCGTGACTTGCAGCTGGCGAAGTAAACTCCCATATGGTTGTACGTTCAACTATTATTCGCAGCGTACGTACCGACAGAATGTTTGATTTGAGCTACGGAAGAAGGTATGAAAATTAAATTCGTTTAATGGTCATATGTTAGGGAAATTCTAAGATTATTTACAGCTACAGAATCAGCACAGGTATTGAGTTATTTAATTAACTAATTTTAAGTTAATTAACTAAAGTTTAAGTTAAGTTAATTGGCTGATGTGATGTCTCTGTAACACAATCCAGAGAGGCAGAGAGATACCATCTTCAGATTTGAAACTTAAAAAATTATGGGCTCTGCATAGGTAGTATGGCCAACGTCCGATTCCGTTACCTATTATCTACACCAAACTAAACCACAACCAAACTTGCCACAACAAAATTAGAACCTAATGACTCATTATTTTTCGTTCTTGAATAACGATCGAAAAATCGACGACCGATCGGTCGTTCATATTTACTTTTCGGCCCCAACCTACTTACTTAGTTAATTGGCATGCCGTTCTAAGACTAGTCTGATAAACAAAAGTTCTCCAATTCATTCGATTGTGGGCTACAGGTCTCTAATTCCTTGAACACCGTGTACTCTCCGCCCGATCTTGCTCCAACTGGTCTATCTTGCTCGCTGCGCCCCTGGTCGTCTTATTCCTACCGGATTTGAAGCAAACACCATTTTTGCTGGATAGTTGTTCGGTATTCTTGCAACATGCCCTGCTCATCCGTCCAGCTTTAGTCACCTTTTGAATAAGCCAAAGAGCTGTGCGAGTGGTTCATGGTTCACCCTCCGCCCCTATACTCCGTTCTCCTGTACGCCGCTGAGGACTGTTCTTAGAACTCGTCTTTCGAAAACTCCGTGCACTCGTAGGAACGTTTCATGCCCGTAGAGAACCGGTCTAATGAGCGTCTTGTGCAGGATACACTTTGCACGGCGGCTTAGTCTGTTCAACCGCAATTGCTTGTAGACCGCAATATCGGTGGATTCCTCCGCTCCGGGAACCCTTCACGTCTTGCCCTTACTCTGATTGGATACTATAAACACTTTTGTTTCATTACCTTCTTCTACCGTTGCCTCCATCGATGATAAAAGCTACCGTTTTAAAAAAAATAATTCAGGATAATGCCAAATAGCAATGAGAAGTGTGTTTTCTTGGCATTGTGTATTCTGCAGTCCAGCCTGGATTTTGCGGCTCAATAGAGCAATACAGACACATTGTGAGCGCGTACAAAACTATCTCCATCAGGATGATATGCATGTATGTAATGTTGAGCATACACCGGAACATGTTATCCTAGTTTGTCTTATACGAAGCACTACGTTCTAACAGTAGAGAATATTTCTCATTTATCCCTTAATTGAAGCTCGCTCTACTGCCTCAAATATTCTGGAATTTATATCTTTTACTCTGAATGCAATGCACAATGGCAAACTCGTAGGAGCTATCTACGCGGACTTTGGTAAGGCATTTGACAGAATAGGCGTTCCATTATTACTCTTCAAATTAGCAAAAATTTGGATAGAATCTAAACTCAAGGATTGGTTTTAGTTTTTAGTTATATTTCAACAAATTGTTCGCATTCAGAATGTCCTTTCTGGGCTAATTCAAGTCCCTGGGAAAGGCTTTCACTTAGGGCCACTTACCTTACACGTAATTGACCAGTAAGAAGGAACATAGCCATTGACGAACATGCAATGCTTTACTTTATCAATGACATTACTTCTCAACGCATCCAGTCAGCAGAATTACTTTCTCGATTAAACCATAAAAATGCGCCGTGTGGTAACCTTAGAACGCGAAACATTTTCAGGGAAAATTTACATAAAGCAAATTACGCATAAAATAGACCATGTAAAGGGTGCCCCACATCAAATTGCATCACGGAACAAAGATAAAAACGCTGTAGAAAATTACCTCGTTGACCGATCTTTTTCAAACTTTCAGACAATAAAATATAATCCGTTATTAATCTTTTGATATATTTATTTTATTCAACTTCAATGCCATAACCGTATGCTCGCACCTTACGCTTAACTACACACATAAGGTTTTGTACAACATCTTGATGCAGCTTCTTCTGTATGGAAACTAGGGCTGTCGGTATTGGGCGCTTTTGGTGAAAACCGGTATTTCGGTATTGGTGTAGAAAATACCGGTAAAATACCGGTATTGGCAGATTATTCGGAATCAATAGAAATGTTGGTGTTTTTCTGTTAATTTTGTTTATTTTTCAAACCTTAGTTTTTAGTATTATAGCTTAGCAAAGTATATTACACTTAACACTTAACAATTTATCTCTCTTGCCAGAACGAATTTTGTTACCAACGCTTCCAACAATTGAAAAAACTTCCTCTTTCATCGATGTCTAGCGAACGACTCTAAGCACATCAGGAACTTTCCTTTCATTTCTTCAAATTTATAGTAGGGAGACCCGCCTTTAATTATTTACAAAATATCTTGTGTTGTTGCTTCCAGCATAATTAAAGCCCCGGTCTCCTACAGCCTCTCTACAATTTTTTCTCCATCCCCAAACCGGAACTCCTGCATAACGTCATCCTCTTCATCATCGTTCACAAATACCTTCTCTTCTCTGTTATCAATCCCACTATTCGAAGATAGTGGGATGCAGATTTCATCTCCTTGTGTAATCAATGTATCACTCGAAAGACTTGAAAAATATTCCAAATTCTTTCCTGGCAGATCTTTTGCTGGCAAGAATGCTCAAAACGCGCAAAGATCCCCGTATTCTGATCAGAGCCCGGCATCGTCGAAACAAATAAATGAAGCTAACTCTCCCTTACATTCGCTTCATATATGAAGCTACTTGTTCAATTTGTTGAACAGAACGTTTCGAGCAAGCTTCAGCTGAAGCTACTGACTGTGTCAAATGATTACGATTGACAGTCATGCACAGTCAGTCATGTCGGTGTTGAGTGGATTAATGTAGGAAATGTTACTCAAAATCAATTCAATTGCATTCAAAGTCTAGGCTGACCTTTTTTTGAATATTTGATAGAGAAATACAAATAAAACTTTAAAACCGGTCGTCATGATGAAGTGAAAATCGTTTCAATGACGCTGATTGAAGCCAGTTTTGAAACGAAGCGGCGCTGCTTCTGTTAAAACTGAAGCTTCATTACTTCATTGTTGAATATCAATTTACCAGTGTTGGGTACCGCTGATTCGCTAACCGGGCAATCGCGAAACGCTAATTAGGCTTCATAATTTAAACTCAGACTAGCCGAATTGTTGCTGATCCGAAATTCCAAATGAACTGCCGCTGTTAATTTTGAAATTAATAAATTGTAGAGCATTTTATCCATTATTATCGGTTTTGATCTTAGTTTTATTAAGAAAAGCCATGTAATAAAGATAAATTAGTAATAATTTGTACAGTGATAGATTACAATGTAAGTTGTTGTGATATGTTCAAAAATAAACTGTGAATGTTAATTTGCAGTTTGCGATTAGTGATTAGCGAAATTTCCACGATTATCGAGCAAATTGAATTGGTTAGCGAATTAGCGGTGCCCAACATTGCAAGTGACGTTTCTGGGTTCCTGATCTTGTTTTCTAAATTCGTTATTTGATAGCTTCGAATAATTTGGTGGCTTTTGAATATCAAGTTGTTCAAAAATAAATTGAAACGCGACTTCTGGCTCATACAACGAAACATTTTTACAGCTAAGTTACTCTACTGTGCCTTAAACGGGTTCAAGAGCTAAAATAATTTGACCCACAATTGCACTCTCTTCATTGTTAGTAGTCGAAGAATCTCGTCGGCATTAACACCAAGTTGTTTTTCTAAGAGTTTTATAATCTTTTATCAAATTTAGTTCTTGTTCGAATAAGGAGTTGGAAAAAACAAGCAGATTAGAAAATATCGTAAATACCGGTTTGTTGCCTTTCCAAAACCGGTATTTCGGTATCCAAAAATTGGCCGGTATTACCGGTTTCGGTACTACCGGTACTACCGGTTAGACAGCCCTAGTTCCGTTGCATTGATAAACCCCCCATGTCCTTGGACACGAAAGTAACCACGTTGGCTTCATACCACTCCAGGACACCCTTTGAATAGTGGCACGAAGCTAGATCCGGCCAGAAGATCGTAGGGCACTCGTTTGCATCAACAAAGGAAGCAGATGCTTCTGTAAACACTCCTTGAGGTAGATCTAACCGTTCACAGTCCGTTTGTCACATGAGCATATCGCTTGCCAAATCATGTATTTCTTGGCAAACTTTGAAAGTTTCTCCTTCCTTATTTCCTCCGGAACATCAAACTTGTGCTGGAAGCTGCCGACTCACAGTTGAGTGCACGATTCTGATTTTTTCCGATGTTCCGATAAGATAGTTGAGGATTTTCCAGGTGCTTGCGCAAAATCAATTCCTGACGTTGCTTTTCGGGTTGACGCCATTTTCGAAAAACTGACAGCGATAAACATACAGTGTAAACAATACACTCTAAGCTAAAGAGAAAATACCTATTGGGTAATTTTCTACAGCGTTTTTTTCTGTGATGCAATTTGATGTGGGACACCCTTTAATAGCAAGTTTCGTCTTCATAACCAAAATTACGAGAGAATTCACCAGAATCCAAATAATGCGACTTAAGGGCCAAAGAGAATGCTGCGTCAACGCGTCCGTCCGCGTTATTCTGACAGTTTTCCCATGCGTTTACTGTCAAATTGACGCTGACGGATGCGTTAACGCTGCATTCTGTTTGGGCCTTTAGTCACAGGAATTATATACAGAACTCAACACAAAATATAAGACCTAGGGTTTAATGATTTCAAAATCTTTTTACTTCTAGCATGTTAATTGTTCTATTTGTTACTTTTTACGGTTGGTTTTGTCGAGGTAAAGGATAAGCGAACGAAGTCGAAGGAAAAATTGGCTGGCTCTACTCACAGGCATTAGTGCGTGCTCTGTTAACCTTGTCGTTAATCATCTTCCGTGTGATGAAGAGGTAAAAATCAATAAACAGTGCTCAACCAGTGAAATGATTAATTAATTTTTAGCACTATTATAAATCAGCAAACACGCAAGATATAGTTTGTCTTCACACGAATTCGTACATCAAAAGATTAATGATTATGTACCCGTTTGCTGCATATTTTCATTGGTTTTTGATATACAAATGCCTTTTTTGTTTTGTTTTTTTTTTCGCAGCCTTGGTGCTATGCGATTTTCTGGGAGAGCGCAAATTGGACCTGTCACATTTTCATGCATAATTTCGCATTAGGACCTACAGAGTCGTTACGATAATCTCATGATACGACCAAGTTCATCACTCATGCTGTCATCTCGACAGCTTTTAGCTTAGGTGTATAGCCTGAAGGTTCACAGCACATGTTTAACGGGAGCATCATGGAGTCATGACGTGACGTGCCGCCACGAGGCCACTATCTTTGACGGAACAGGACGAATTTTACCGTTGCTAATGTTTTCGATGGTTTGTTGACGTTGACAGCGGCTTGTATATGCTATTGAATTACACGCCTGTGTGCATCTTGCCTCTTAATGGAATAATAAGCCTTTGATTTCAAACGAAGGGGCCTGCTCGTCAAGCGGGTTGTTCGATCACAATACCATAATTTGCATATTAAATTTTCGATTCCGCGCCTGCATGGTTTGTATCATATAGTGCACACGCGCAGGTGAGGAAAGGACGACACCCGGCCAAAGACGCATTTATTCACGCTTGACAATCATTATTACTACCGACCAAAGCTTTTAGCCTAGTTTGTGTAATCGAAAAAATTACGGGTTGAAGGGCGGAACGGGTTGAGCACATGGACGGTGCATTAAAATCCAATTCGTCATATCATTCAAAAAAAAAACTTGCTTCCGGAAGTATCATCAGCGCATTGCGCGTAAAATATTTAGGGCAGCGTCATAACATCGTCATCGGGACATGACATCAGTTCCGTGTGCATTTTGTGCTGCTAAAATGTTGAAACAATCGAGATTAATTCAACTTTAACGAATGCTGTAATCAATCAAAGCGCATTACTGCCGTAGTTCCACGGGAACAAGAAGGCACGAGCCAAATGACAAAACCAGGCACTGAGGGCTGCACACTGAACGTTAGAGCCCACTTCATCATATTACATGCCGCTTACATGCTAGGTGAAATGAGCATACGGTCAAAAAAACTCACGCTCGCTGGAAACAATGGTTTTGGATTTTCTTTTTTTTTTGCGTTGGCATAGGTTTATCAGTTTAAAGCAGAGCTAAAAGGTTTTCGTGTGCATCAAACGGTGTTACAACGAGAGCACGTGTCAATTTTATGCTTTTGCCTGTTATGTTGTGCTCTAACCACCACCCCTTGGCGTTGTTGTTGCGAGATGGTGTACGATGCGTTCGCCATGGTCTGCCGTGACAGTTGAACGGCTTGAACGGCACGGCCGCTTGAGTGCAGTGCATCTTCATAATGGTGTTGTACTTCGGAAGTCTGAAGTGGGAACTATCGTGTCTAATCATACACGTTGGATGCAGGTTAAATGCACTGCATTATCAGTTCCGAAGTAATTGATAAATGATGTGTTGGGTTCTCTTTTGTCTGATGGTTTTGATAATGTAAAATTCGTTTCATCGTGAAAGTAACAGAATAAACCAATTTCGGAAGGGACGTTATACCGAAGCTTTCATAAATATTTCGAACGTTGAAAGTCAATAACATTTGTCCAAGAATATCGATTTCTTTCGTTCGTTACGTTCAGGTTAATGATTTCCAAGAACACGGCTGTTGTGGCGTTTCCTTAATGAAGACGCATAGTTTACAGCATATATTGGTAGCCACAGCCAGTAGTTCAGTTTTTTCCTTCTTCGAAAAACACCAAAACATCAATCACACATGTTCCATATAGTTCCAGTTCATCGCGATCGTCTGTAGCCTCGAGCTGGTGGTGATCGAGCGATTGTTTCAAAACTGTCCGCTGCTGGCCTTCGCTACGTAGTAAAGCTGTTACAAATAATTAATGAACCTTTACACAAGACGCTCTATTAGGTCCACTACTTTTCGCCACCTAGCGATGCTTTTTATTTTCTTTATAATCATGCAGTGTAACGAAAGTGTTTTAAAATAATCATAAAAAATAATAACTGCTTTTGCACCACACATCATAAAATGGTAAAAAGAAACTGCTTCGCAATAATGTTCTTAATGCGCATTGACTGCATCTGTAATCGACCAACATCAAATTAAAGTTTACCCCCATCGGGTTCTATGGTTGTAAGTGGAACTGAAACTTCTTGGCCGTGCCGACCCCGGAGCGAAAGTGCCTCTCAAGGGAAACTATCAGGGCGAATATAAAAACTATACCGGATATCAACCTTGTGCATTTACACCAGTCAGTAGGTACAGTACTGACCGGGCAAACGGTCGCTAGGTGGCAAGGAAACCTAATGAAGCGTAAAAAATTGAAGAAGTTACTTCTCCTTCTGTTCGCTGATAGGTAATTAACGTCATCCAATACGCAACATATGATTCCGTGCCACGATCAATGGTCCGGAAAAACATTTTGTGATGCAGCATTCTCTTACGTGTGATGGCATCACTTTACTTTTGAGGAAAATGCGTTTCAGTTGGTTGTGCCGGACTGTGCTGTGTATCCAACTCCTGCGTGAACCAATCTCATTTTGCAATTAATTAGATAGTATGCGATGTTGTACAGCGTCGGTTCGGGCAAAGCATAAACGACCACTGGCCGCGATGCGGCAACCACAGATGGGATTGGAGTCTGCCTAGATATCTGTCTGTAACTGGAGCACAAATCCGTTTCCGTAAATAGCAGCTGCAATGTGCATTCTGCGTTTGAGCATTAGATAAAGTGCACCGACGATGGCGCTGATGATGAGTAAGTTTTCCCTTCATGAAAACTGTTTCGGCCGTCGTCAGGTATTGTATGTGTAGAAGAGGGAATCATTTTTCAACTATCGTCGCGTTACCGTAGTCGTAGCTGATTGCGGTCGTTGGTGCGACAAAAGCTCGGCCGTTTTCTGTTTTTGTTCATCATCAGATGTAATACGAAACGCATGACATGTCGAGTAGCCAGATCCCGAGCATCCGCCACATACGCCACCAACACGATACCGCAGTTTGGTAACTATTGAAGTGCGGTAATCTGAAGACCACCTGTGGTGACCATCACAGTATGGCGCTGACGGGCCGATTGCCAGTTGAAATGCACCGGGATTAGCGGGATGTAATCTTACATTCATCAAGTTTCGAATCGACTGTGCAAATAGGACGAAATTGAAGATTATTCCATTCTAGCCGCTTGACTATATGGTTGCGGTTACGATGATGATACGGTAATTAATTCCTGCCAATCGAGTGGCGATGAACACTCAATCTAACCGTCGAAAATTCATAGCCGTTTTCCTAGAATGACTAGCAGAGTATCATTTGACAGTTATAGAAAACTGTCAATAGTGTGCTGATGGGATTGAATATCCCACTCTCGGATAAACCATTATGGGAGATATTTAGCATTTTGGAATCCATAAGTATGTATAATTCTAGTCGCAGACTTGGGAAGCACGATATTTTGATGTTATTACGACAGATTGGATTGCATTTCATTGAATAAAAATCTATCAGTGGTAGAATGCATACCAAAATCACAAGCTTCGCACCGGTGTAATGTTGTGGAGAGAGAAACCGAAATCGATATTTAAAGAGAGTTTAATAAAATTCTTTGTATGTTAGAAATATTTTCTCTAGTTGGAGGATTCGACTACTTCGTCCATTAATTTCTATTTTTGTACAAGCATTTAGAGAGATAGAAATACCGTTCTAATTCAAACTTAAAACATTCTCAAACTTCGAACACTCAGAATAAAATGCTCGTTACTATCGCTAATATGATAAAATATTATGCTTATTGTATAGCACCGGATAGAGGACATTTAAACGAACACGGTGGTATAAAATAAGCATAATATTTTATCATATTAGGGATAGTAACGAGCGTTTTATTCTGAGTGTTCGATGTTTGAGACCGTTCTAAGTTTGAACCAGAACGGTACAAAGAGAAAGAAAAAAAGAGAATGAGAGAAAACTAGGAATAGAGAGAGATAGTGATTCGCCCAGTTCGCTCCGGGGTAAGATGCTGATTTAACAAACCAGTCCACAGTAGTCCAAAAATGCGAAAAGTGGAACTTTTTTCCTAGTGTATCTTGTTTTCATTTTATCATTTATGGTCTACAGCACTTTTGTTCGTATGAATATCCCCCTCAAACTAAAACTGTCAAAAGTTAGTCATCGCTTACTATAATGAAAATAAAAAAGTAACTTTATTGTGTTAAGAAATTTGGACATACTTTCTTCGGCAAAGTTGTAACAAGCAACTTTGCTGAAGAAATAAAATTTCTATCTTTATCGAATACTGAACTATAGGGCATAATTTTTAAAACTACAATGTTCTAGGCAACTATCGAAGCTCTCAAAATACAATAACTTAGCTCTCAAAATACAATAACTTTGTAAGGAAAGGTGCTAGAGATTTGCAATCTTCTGCAAAAACGTGTATTTTGAATCCTTCAATAATCGCCTAGAACCATATATTCCTGTAAAATGCAACCAACATAATGTAAGTATGAAAAACTAATTTTTATAGAATTTACAAGGAAAATGCGCTATAGCTCTGCACTCGATAGGAATAGAAATGTCATTTCTTTAGCCTAGTTGTATACGTTTATATTTTCCATAAACTGCCGGGGAAACCATGTATCTATCTGCTAACACAAAAAAATGGACGTGTATCGAACCTTTAGTGAACGCGAAACACATAAAACGTATGCTTCCCGTACTCTCATTTGGGTGGTTGGGGACAAGCGGAACCCATACAAGTTTATAGTACTCGACTTAAGCTTTAAGATGAAGCACTGATTTCATAAATCCGCTTGCCCCATTTTACCCCATGGGCTCGTGAAGCTATGGAAATTTAAAGCTTGAATATGCGATCTTCTGCAAAAACGTGTGTTTTGAGAGCTTCGATAATTACCTAGAACATTGTATTCTTGTAAAATGCAACTAACAAAAGCTAAATATGAAAAACCAATTTTTAAAGAAGTTTTTAAGAATATGCCCTATAGTGTAGCACTCGATAAAGATAGAAATTTTATTTCTTCAGCAAAGTTGCTTTTTTTTACAACATTTACAACTTTGCCGAAGAACTATGTCTATATTTTCTAACAAAAAAAAGTTATTTTTTTATTTTCATTATAGTAAGCAATGACGAACTTTTGACAGTTTTAGATTAAGTGGGATATTCAGACGAACAAAAGTGCTGGTCTTCAGCACGAAGGATAAAATGAAAGCAAAAGACACTAGGAAAAAAGTTCCGCTTTTCGCCCTTTTGGACCACTGTGCAGTCGTTGGATGCTCGAATCTCGACTGGGCGGTGCCGCTATAGAGTTGATAGGATTTTTGCAATAGCCACGTAATTTTCCTGTACTCTAATAACCGGCTGCGAAGTCCGTCGATAAAGAAGGGTCAAATTCTGAAGGACGTTTATACCATGGCTTTACTTTGCTAGAGACAGTGATGAAAAGATAAAGAAATATATAGAGAAAGATAGATAGGTAAAAATAGAGACATGGTTACCTTCCCGCCAACCGCCGATTTTCTTAATTGAGTATTGCCACTGGCGAGCCCAAGCGGGGCACGTCTCCCACCTTCTCTGTAAAACAAAGTAATTTCTGTAACCCAGAAGTCCGCAGTTTTTCCTTCAATCGGCCACTATTAATACCATAAAAAGAAAAAATGAGTCAGAAGGAGAAAAAACTAAAAAGAGTACTAAGGAAAACGTGACTACAACTGAACAAACGGGTCAGTAAAAGAGAAACGTGTGAAAGACAGGAATAAAAACGGTGACAGAATGGGAAAGAAAATAGAACATAAATCAAGAAAAAAGTGAAAAGGAAAAAATCGGGAGAAAAATTGGACAAAAACTGGGAACGAAAAAAAAAAGAAAAAAAGTCGAAAGGGGACAAAACTGTCAAAAAACGAGACAGGAAAAGAGAAAATAACAGGCCTGGAAACAAAGAAAATCGAAAGAAAAAAGATGTAAAACGAAACAGAGGAAATTCAAGACTGAGGAAAAGGGCGTAATATGTAACTGAAAATGGGTCAAAGAAAAGGACCAGAGGAAAAACTGGTCGAAAGAAAGGAAATATGAGACAGAAATAAAGGCACACGAGTCGAGAAAGGAACTACGGAAAAGATAAGAAGATAAACCAAACGGAAGAAGTAGAATAAAACTAGAGATAAAGGAAACAGATAGAGAAAATGAGAAAAATGTGAAATGGTCAAATGAGACATAAAAGGAGAAATATGAGACAAAAATTCGAAAATGGGACAGAAATAGAAGAAAAAACTCAAAAGAAAACGACGTAATACGAGAAACCGGCGAGGAAAGGGAAAAAAGGGAGCCAAAGACAGAATTAAAATACAAAAAAGACGGAAAACGGGGCATCAAAAAAGAAAAAACGGAACAGATGAAGACGAAAAACGGGAAGGAAACAAGATAAAAAGAGTTAAAAAAATACGACAACTGAAAACGAAGAAAAGCCGAAAACGGGAAAGAGAATATCAAAAAACAAGTGAAAGCTGAGGAAAAACAGGGCTGAAAAAAACATAAAATGAAAGGGAAGCGAAGAAAAACGAAACAACGAAACAGAAAACACGGGACAGAAAAAAGGAAAACAAGACTCTTTTTCTCTCGGAACGGATGGAAAGTGAGTGCAAAAACCAAAGGAGAGGAAACGGAACGAAATAAGGGAAAACTGGACTGGAAAAAGCGGAACAGAAAACATGTACCTTTGAGAAAAAACCACGGAAAATGTCAATATTTTTTTTCTGGTAAAACTTCTTGTCTAATTTCAAGTCCATGTCCAGTTTTAAGCCCAATATTATGTCTAATACAACTTCAATTTTAGGTTCAATTATTAGTTAAAATTAATGATTTCAAGTCCAGTTTTATTATCATTATTTTTTATTTTTGAGGTTTTCAACCTGCGACTGGTTCGCCAATTAAGTTCAGTTTTAAGTACAATTGGAAGCCAATTTTAATTTCAATTTTAAGTTTAATTTCGATTTAATTTCAAATCAAATTTCAAGTCAAATGTCAACTTTAATTTTAAATCCAATTCCAATTCAAGTCCAATGTCGAAAAAAAACTTCAAGTTCTGTTTTAAGTCTGATTTTATGTCCAATCTCAAGTAAAACTTCCAATCCAAGCTACTCCAATTTTGAGCATAATTTCAAATCCCATTTTAAGTCCAATTTCCAGTTCAATTTGAAGTTAATATTCATGCACAAATTAGGTCTAATTAAATGCTTAATGTCTAATTAAATTTTAAGTCTAACTAAATCAAGTAAATTTCAATAAAAAAGATTTTACGGTTTTAAAGATTAAAAGTCTTTAAATTCAGTTGTACACGAACGTCCACCATTTTTAAACTAATCGGCTGGCATTTTCGTGGTTAGTAATATTAGATTCGCCATACTTTGCTTCTCAGATTTGCCGAAAGGTCGGGTACCCCACCTTTTGTTTAGGTCTGGAAAAAGGAAACAAAATGCGGAAAACCAAGAATAGATATCACATCGACACCGTAATGCAATTCGTAGTTATTCAAATCCTTCTCCATTGCAGACAAGAACTTCAAAGCCACCGCTTGAATAGTAATTTGTCAGCAGGTGAAAGCTTAATGACAACTCGTACATATTTAATTTCCCATGAAAATGCAACAATCATTAGAACGTTACAAAGTGAACTTCATCAACTGGTGCTGAATGTATGCTTTTACCTTTTACAAGATGCTTGTAGTTAGAGACAAGTAGCGCCGACTGTTCCAAGTGCCATCAAACAGCATCCTCCGAACTGGATGGTGTGCAAACATGAAAGGAAAAGCAATTCATCATACTCTATCTATTACGGTGCATGCATATTTACGAAACGAAAATAAAACATATCTTGTGTGTCTTCAGTCTGTAGCTTCAGCTGGGCATTCCCCTTGTCTAGCTCGAGCCCGAGTTACTGTTGGTTGCACTGTATGGAGAATTTCGCTTGCGGTAGGGTCTGGTCGGTGATTCTTCTAAACATGCGATCCTAGTGTACTCTCCGGATATAGGGTCCCTTTGCGCCAGGCCGCTTTACAAGGTTCTGTACTAGAGAAGAGGGTTTTTTTGTGCGAAATATTCTGTTAATTGCCAAATGATGAAACGTTTTTTAACAAACATCAATTCGGGCTCTATTTTTTATGAATACGTAACGTTTTCGTCCTTTTTGTCTTTATTTGTCGGGTGTCGGGAATGGAAGAGGATAATAAAAATTGATGGCAGTGGAATGATAGAGCACATATTTTATTCTGCCAAAAGTTTTCGCCATGCAAAAACTGTTTCGATTGTGATCGTTTATGGATGTTATATGGATCTGTCGTCCCAATAGAGGGATTAAATTGCACAGCCGTGAAAAAAATCCGCAGATGAGGGATGAATTTATCACTCACTAAACGGAAGGAGGGCGTCCAGTTTAGTAGAGCAATATTTGAATAGGTGCTGCAGTGATCGAATGGATAAATCAATTACCTCAGTCGCTCGTTTGGACTGTTAATAATATTGTCAGTATGAGGGATCCATCCATCCGGCAGTCGAAATAGAACGCTAGGTGCATAACATTGAAAACTGCTTTATTTTTTCGTCTTTTTGTATTTCAAACGGCTTTCACATATGCTTTGTACGTCGAAAATGCTAATAACATCCCCCTCGATGACGATCGGAGCTATTTTTGTCAGTGCTATCGTTGGTGTAAAATCAAATTGTTATGCATCGTTAGCAAATGTCAATGGGATGCTTTTTGCCGTCACTACAGATTTGCACAGCTCGGGTGCGTGCAGAAATCTAACATTCCAGCCAGAATGGAATCTGGTGGCACCGGTTCATCGGTTTGATAAACGAGGCCAATCTATTAATGCGATTCTCTCTCGCTCACTCCTAGCGCTCTAGACTGTAAAACGTTATCATGAGATGCGGAATCTCGTTGCCGCCGTTTTCTGGATGCCGTCTGATGATGGGTGGAGAGCAATCAATCATGCGGTTTTCATCAGCAAGAACTTACCAACAACGGACGCTAGCAGATCAGCAGACTTAAATATTTTATCAGCACTTTCGAGACCGCACAAATCTGGCGATAGGCGATGAACAGATAGCTTGATGGTGGTAATTTTGTTTTAATTCCTCTTTCAACAAGCCGATGTTTATTTCAATAATTTTAGCGAACGAGTTTCAGCGGTGGCATTTCTTGCTCTGGTTTTCACCATGAATGTTGACTGCAGGTTTGAACTGCTGTTTTGGATTGTTTATGTTGGTCTAATAATTTTCTTTTTGTACCAACACTTTATTGTAAAGGGTAATGGGAGGTCTAGTATCACGGTGCTAAGAGCACTAAACATTTTCCTTTCAATGATATACTTTTAATCTCTTTTTTATCGACTTTCAGAATAGTAGAAGCAATAGTGACTGCAATTCGAACAAAATTCCATAATGTTTTTAAAAACTAGATTAAAGCTCAAACACATATGTTTGTATATCTCTCTGCGGGGGCCATACAGTTTTTTTTATTATCAGAACTCGTCAACAACAGTACAGTGAGCGAAAAACAAACATAAACAAGCGCCCGGGGCAGCCACTAGCACCGGTCCATCAAACGACATCCCGCCGTGAGCGCAATTTTCAACATTTACCAATTGAACCGTGTAGAGACTGTGCAAGTACTTGACGTTGCGCGCTGAACCCTTTCTATTGCCGCCATGCGGCTGTCGGTTTGCTGGTGCTCGACCGGTGTCGTATGTCACCTTCGACTACCTTTCCGAGTCTGACTGATGCGTTTCCGTGGGGTCCATTTTGTAGCTACCGTTGGGCAAATGACTGGTTGACCGAATGGCGACAAACGCGATCGAACCGAGTGCTGCTACCAGCCCGCAAGGTCGTTTTCACCGGTTTCACGAACCAGCGAGCGTTTGTGTGTGGCAGCGGAAAAAAAATCCTACATACTCAATCGACACATGACAGCTCAATCAAATATTTGTTGTACGTTTTGCGAAAGTGATTTTTTACCGTTTCTTTTTGTGGATGTCGGGTTTTACCTTCCGATTGCGACTGATTGAAACGGATGTACCGTCAGTCCCCTGCGTGCAGAATTTCATCCGATTTTTTCTCCGATTAAAAAACTTGCTGGCACATTTCATGGTCATCATGGTTTCAACATAAAACGCGATCGTTTATTAAATGTACTGCCTAACAAAACAATAATTTCATTAGTAAGGATATGGTTTTATTCTGACATTGGCACACTGGAATGTTGATAACATGTTTTGATTTCTCCTGTCTTCAACGAAATTCCCGCCTACTATTAATTTTCCTCCGGTGCTGCAGTGGCATTTAACAATTTAGTTAGAGCTTGATTACAAAACTACATGCGTTCAACCGATTAAATTCTCATATCATTACGACCCATTAAGAACCAGTCCAACATCATGAGTGCGGCCAGTCTCGTCATCAGCACGTTGCAGCAAATGGCAATGATGCAAAAAAAATAACATGGAAAATAAAAAATCGTTTCCATCACCCACATAACCCTGGTAGAACATGATGTTCGTTCGAACAAGAATCACTTCCTAAACAGCGTGCGGTCGGCCAGCCTGCAAGAGGGAAAATTGTAGCTCGCAAAGCTTCGGTACGGCAAGACACGCATCAGTAACGACGTTGGCCTGGTTCTTCCCCGACAATGCGTCAGCTTAAGATCTTTATTTCTCCCGGGGATACTCCATTGCAGTGGCAATGAGTAATTTACATGCAGCTCGTTACACAGCTCATCGGTGAGGACTTGTTCAGTTGAGTACTTGCATACGTCCGACTGACTGTCTGATAGCCCGGGTAAAGTTTAAGTTGGAATACTTTCCCCTTAAACAAGCGCTCAGTCAAAGACGTGAACTGAATGGAATGGAACTCGGATATATGTGCACCGAGTATAGTGGTAAAAGTTTCATTCTCAATACTCTATCTTCGGAACAACATTCAATTTGCAACCGATGAGTGTTGCCTCGCAGCGTAACAAAAGCATCTATTTCCACTTTCACATGTACGGTGCAATGGGGCAAATAATTATGGGAAATTCATACACTAATTGCTCGGTACCTTGAACAAAACTTTCAGTGAACTGGCAAAATTATTTTGATGACTGCCGCGTCACACTTTACCCCACCATGCCTTCTTCAATGCCAGAGGCGTTTGTCGAAACCATCGGCTAATTGTTTTTGTCAAGTGTATGGCATTTGTGAACCTTGTAATAAGGCTAGACGTAAATTTTCTGACTTTTCAGGCCTGCAGAAGTTTCTCCATTTAAGACCCGTTATTGGTTTGAGTGTCGGCACTCTAACCGAGCCTTCTTCTACGGTTTACGACAAGTGGGACTTTTTTGTCGATAATGTTAAACTGTAAACCAACTACGTTACGTAGTAACTGCAAGTTTTCGTAGGTCGAGTCGTTTTCTTTAAAACGCAAACAAAAACTTGTGTCGAATGTTTGCTAAAAGTAACATTCTCTGCAATAAAATAGTTAAAACGTGTACGTTGTAGAAAACATGACATAACTAAGTATAAAATTTTGAATGATAATTACAAATTAAACTTGCTAAAATGATATTTCATAATACATTTAAAATGATACTTAAAATCCACAACGTTATTAAAAAAATTACGACTTATAATTAAAAACAACACTGTCAGTTTGCAAAGCAAATAAAGACTTGAAACATGAGCATAACAAAAAAGATTTCATCTCTCTTGAACTTACTCTCCATCATTTACCGCTGTTCACTGTCAAAACGCATGAAAGTAGAAAAACGAAGCCAATCTTCCTTTTCCGGAACAATCGTTCCAATAAAATCTTTTTCCCACAGACAAGTTCTATATATGATCCGGTCTGCAGGCCGGTGCGAAATCTGCTCTACACACGAGACGACAGTTTGGGATTTAAATTATTCATGAAACACTCCGCAGCGGCTCCAGCCTGTTCTATCCTTCCGATTCATAATTCACCTCCGGAGGTTAGGTTAGAGTTGAACGGTGCCGTTCAGAGCACCACTAGTAGAGATTGGGTTGATATGCAAATTTCGGAACATCCTTCCGAAACGCCAGAAAGTGTTAGTTCATCTGGGATACACCGGAAATGTGCGGAAACTCCCCAAATTACTGAGTGCGTTCGGAAAAATTATCATAAAACCGTTTCTTTTTTGCAAAAATGACCGTCACGGGAACTTAGCCGGACTGAATGAGGTGTCTACGTTATTAGTCTAGCTAGTGAAAAAACGCTCCCTAACAACCTAGTTGATCAGCTCAAAGACACGTTTGTTCTTGGACAGAAAAACACGTTAAAATGACGAAGTATTTCAATTTCATAATAAAAAGAGTTAGGATGAAGGCAACAGAAAAGATAAAAGTTTTATGATTGATGTACCTACAAAAGATTTTGGCTGGGATTAGTAAGCGCCGCGGTGGGGCGATTCACCTAATGCGCGGGTGCAGGCATTTGGCAACAGGTTGTAAACATTTTAGGCTAGTGGACTCGTGGTCAAACCTGATATGTAAATTATAGTGAATTTGTCTCTTAAACTTCAATCAACTGAATTAATGAGTGTCGTTTGAGATTTGGCATATCGCCCCACCCGAGCCGTGAAGGAAACCTGGCGTCATCTGCCAATCGGCATGGACAGTTTTAGCAGAACGAAGTAGAAAAATTTCATAACAGAAAAAATCAAATCAAAGCAAGTCAGTTGCTATTCGACCATCAAAAATAAACCAACCCTGTTCGGGGGTAAAATAACATCTCTTTTTTTGGTTGCTGTGACATATTTACGTGCTAAAACACGTAAATCACTCGAATTGGATTAGAGAGGCGTTATAAAGGACACTTTACCATCTGTGCGTGCAAATATGTAAATTTGCTTGACTTCGCTCGTTAGGGACGATGAAATTACTGAATTGAATGCAAGCGGACTATCGAGTGGCGGAGACAGGTACCGACATACTATTCTCAAAAATGTGTATTCAATTTGCATACAATCCATTCGTTATGATGCAATTTGATGTGTGTTGCCAAAAGGGTACAAACCTTAGACCAAGTTGAAATGTATCAAATGGCAAGCATAGGGCTTACCGGAATACATATAACGACGACGCAAGCATTGCGTTCGTGTATGCGCCAATTTAAATATTTTCTGCAGCAGAAAGGGGGTGCAAAAACACACAACCCTAGGGGTAATGAGCATCAATCAAACCTACAGTAAACAATTGTTGCCATGTTTTCGAATACAGACGTATCGCATTCGGCTGATGTGGAGAATTGTTGAATCACGAATATTCCGTTTTAACCCTTTTGCCTGGCTAGTGATGCAAGCCTTTAGGATCAATCACTCTTCGATCGGATTATTATCCCATACCGCTACTTCCTGTGAAAGCTTCGAAAACCGATTCATCAATCACAAAATCACAATGCATACATAAAAGTGCATATTATGCACTTTCGATTTTTACAATCTCTCCAACAAACAGCTTACCACTGTAGTATTCGTCTGCTGAAAGTTAACTTTATGAATCACTTTAATCATCGCCGGGCCGGGTCGCTTTTATTCTAGTCGAGAGGGAAATCTGTGCTCAATCAGCCCAGCTGGGAAAATAAATAAATAAACACACCCAGACTCCGCTGGTCATAGGCTGTCGGCACTGTGTGATGCAGAACTCGGTCGATGCCAGCCAACGACTTGCATCCATTTCGTTGAAATCTCCAGTATAATCTTGTTTCTCTCTTGAACCAACCAAAGTGACTGCAAAGGCATCAGAGTCGCGCCTGAAGATGGATTTCGTTATCGTGTTCTACAGCTTGTTTCCCTTTCATGTTGCATCACCCACCAAGCAAAACCAGACAGCCACTGGCCACTTTGAGAACACTCAGCTGATATTGAGCTAAGTTGCAAGCGTCTTAATTCTCCAATGTCCGCCCCACCACACCCGAAACCCCTTTGCTTGTCATGCAAACCGCCAATGAATGGACTGTTGGTGGCTATCAAAACGCTTTAGAGTCGAATTGTGTGCCGCTCGGGTGTAATGAGTTGGGACTTACGAATCCGAATCTCAAGCAGCATCGCATTTTAGCGAAAACAGATTTGAGTGCCAAAATAAGATTAGGGGGAATTACCGGGGGAATTACCCACTCCAGTCGGCGGCTACTTACAGTAATTTCTCTTTAAATGTGATTTCATAAACAGATTCCGATTCCGGCAGTGAGTGTCGTCGACGTTGCGGCCACACGAGCTTGTTTTGTATTTGCTACAGTACTACTTTCGAAAGAGTGCTACCGGTTTTTTTGTTCACTTCTCTCTATTGTTGAGCTGGATTAGAGTATAGTTGTGAACGGCTTGTTTTTCGTCCCACGGTTTAGACGTAATGCTAAATGTATCAAAATTGTTTTTTTTTTCATTCAAGTGGAAGTGTTGGGTCAATGAATGACGGGGATTTTCAACAGTGATTTGAATATTGAATGTTTGGATTTATTTCAACACATGCTGAATTAGAACAATAAATTGATGAACAGCCGACAGTCGGTATGTAGCCCTAAGGTTTGGAAACCTGCTTAAAAATTAATCTGAATTGCAAGATGAGACATCAAAACTACTTAAAACTTAAACTTGTTGATCGAATATTTTCTTTGTAAATATAATAACTTTATGCGAGTGGTGGTTGGTGATTTCATTTTCTGCTGAAGCTCGACAAAGTAAACGGCTCAATTCTAGGAGCGAAGAAAAATGATGCAATTCAACAAAAGTAATGCACTACACAGATTACGTTCCCTGAGTCACGAAGGCAATTGTTGGCAAATTTCAAGCAGGACTAACTTCACACCATGGCTGAGGATGACTTATTTATTGCTTTGATACATCGGCCGACACTAGTCGTACGTAAGTACAGAGCAATAAAATTAATAATGTACTACCATTTGATTACGGTATACTTTAGGGAGCTTATGATGGCGCATTAACTGTTGTGAACATACTCGGCCCAGTATGTTGGAACGCATAAAAAATGTGCAGCATCAACACAAAACAAAACTGTTAAGAGCCTATTCAGGCGTTGCGTTTAAAATAGATGTTATAACTTACAGAAATTTTAGTCTAAAAAGTACGTACGTCCTGAAAGATGCTTTTATGGTTTTTGTACAAAGTAAACTTGCTTATTCGTTGGTTTGAATAAAAAACTCGAATAATTTCCCATTCTTTTTCTGTGCACCATTTCATAAAATGAACTCAGTCATTAATCTTTCTTGTATTTCTTTCTTTTTCTTTTAGGTAAGTAGCATCGTTATGCTTTGCATCATAGAAATGCGGTGTGCATAATCGTTTATGTAAGTACTACAGCGTTATTGCGATGGTTTCAGCACGCGGAGTTCCTGTTCCAAATTTTGTCAATTTGTTATTTTGGCAACTTGTTTCACACAAAATTGACATTTCGAGTATCATACCAAATATACTGCACCATATCATACGCGGCGGCATACATGCATCAGAGTTATATTTTTAAGCTTCTCTTTAAGCAAATTCTTATTTGTGGCCTCAATTGACTCGCGACGTATCCCACGCAGTGCTAATTTGTGTTTGATAAGGAGGAGAAAGTTACACGGGGCCGAATCAGATGAATACGGTTTGACAGCGTACATCCACCGAATGCGGCGCCTGCTTAGTAGTTAGCGACCTCTTCTTGCTTCTCAGTTGAAGATAGTTTTGGCTGCTCTTTCATGTCCAGCCCATTGTTGTGTTGTTTGTTTTTACCTTCACTACCGTCAAGTCGAGTTTCTTGAGATACGCAGGGGCCCTCTGGGCCTGTTTAATTCGAATACAATTTATAATATAATAATAATACTTGAAGCAATTGTGACAATCTTACCAAACGGTGTTAAAATGTCATTGAACGTATATTCGACATTACTGAGTAGTTTTTCAAAAATTGTAATTAATATTATCCTTCATTGTAAGTCAATGATGAGCTTGTGAAGATCTAGGAAGACGTAACTTTTTTAACAAACTTATGAGATTCTCGAACAAGGTTTGATTTAAGCGTAAAGCTGTTCTCGGTATATCTGCATAATTATATACTTGTTACAATCCGTGCTTCATGGGTCTACGCCAGATTTCCTTTTCTAATTTACCGATTAGAGAATTTTTCGCTCAAAATGCGAAAGCATTTTCTAAGCACGCTTCCTTGGGAAAAGCAAGTAATGCGGGAAAGAGTCCGGAACTAGAACCTTATCAGAGGAAATGCGGGAATTCAGCGAAAGTTGCTCTAAATCCACGCTGTGGTCGGTATAGCAATGTTACCAGGAGATATTGAACGTCCTATCATTCTGAAAATGAATATGTACGCCCCTAAACGAAATCTTTGACTAGAATTTTTCCATGTGTGAGGACGGTGAGAGGATTCGCCTCTTCTTTTGGGCAGCTGAAATACAGGGTGTGTAATGATATCTGTCAGTAAAGTAAATGGTCAGTAAACTAAAAAATAAGACGCTGGCATAAATTTTAATTTTAAGTGTATTTCGAAATCAAGTAAAGATATAACATTTGTCTTAAATTAATCCAATTCAAAGGTTTCTCTCTTTAATTTCCAGTTGCATTCACTGTTGAATTGAATTCTTTGGTGCTCTCTAGTTTGCCTAGCATGTAAGTCGAGGGAAATTAGGAAATCACGTAGGAACAGCTGGAGGCAAATATGCGAATGAGTTGAAAACACATCTACCTTAGCCAGGTTGCAAAAGGCCCTCGCTAAAAAACACAGGAAAAACACTTCCCAGGGTCATTTTCGATTGACACTGAAATGGGTCAGGAACTAACTGAAGTAACGCCTAGATTTGTCGAGTCTAGGACAGAAGTTCAGTTACTAGCTTGCACCATATTTAGCGAATCGAAGGTCGATTGGCCGATTGACTCCTTCCAGCCGTTTAAATCCCCAGGAATGGATGGAATTGAGCCAATCATGCTTCAAAAGAGTAAACAGCTTGTCGTTTCCCTCATCGCCGAGGTTTGTCGCGCTAGCTTATTACGAAACCATATTCCTAACAGTTGAAGGAAAACGAGAGTAATTTTCATACCAAAAAATGGAAGGCGTGATAAGACACTTTAAAAGTCATTCAGACCAATTAATTTAACTTCCATATTTCTGAAAGTAATGGAAAAATTAATTCATCACCAAATCAAAACAAAGGATCTAATTACGAATCCTCTAAGTAAATTTCAATTTGCTTATCAAAATAACAAATCTACAATAGACGAACTACACATGTTGGTGGGGAACTAAAGAAATCGCACTAGCAGCCTTTCTTGATTCAGTTCACATTATTCAATTGAAAAGGCAATGAGAAAGCACGGAGTTAATCACAATATAATCAGTTGGATTCAAGCCATGCTTGCTAGTCGAGAAATTACTGCCCAGCTTGAGATATGTGCCAAACAAGGAAAACAACTAAAGGTTGTCCTCAAGGTGGGATACTTTCGCCCTTACTGTGGCGGCTAGTCGTTGACGATCTGCTTCTCCCGCAGCATATCAGATCGATGTGCTGCATATATCCGATCTTTTTGTTGGTAGTGGTGATCCTCTAGCAGGAATATTTTTGGTCCGAAAACTGAATTTCACAATCACCGTGCCGCTTCAGCTGCTGCCGGCATCTTTCGACTTTTGAAACTTTCTGTTTTTCAGTCAAACTCGGTGTTTTACTGTGAAATCAATCGGTGAACATCTTTTAAAATATTCTTCATGGTTGACTAAGACATTCTCAGTTCATTGGTCATCTCGTTGGTGGGTCTGCCATCTTAAGTGTAGCTTGCCAGATATATAGCTTCGTATTCAGCCACTCGCTCCGAGATAGACGCTGTTTGAGCTGCTCCTAGCCTGGGGAACAGGCGCTTAGGTTCGCACCTCCTAGCTTAACTGCTTCAATATGTACATAAAGCATTTCCGGCTTTGCTTTGGATGTCCAGAGCAAATTGAATACTACTTGAATATTCGCATTTTACAATGCTCTTTTTTCAATACAATTGTATACAAGCGACAATTGTGTCCAGCGCCTCTATGGTTCAAAGGTACAAGTACCAGCGAATCACATGCCCTGGCGGGTGTTGTGGGTTCGAATCCGGTTGTAATCTTAGATTACAGCTTGGTTCGACTCATGCACCTTCCAGTATTGGACAAAAGGTAGGAGTCAAAATGACTACTTGTCAAGCATAGCTACCAATACCCCCCCCCCCCCTTCCTTTCCGCTCTTCCCCACCTTCACCAAAAAAATTTTCATTTCTTTCCCTACCGTCCCTTCATCAATTGTAGAACCATCGTTTCAAAAAAAAAAAAAGAAAAATATTAATATTAATATATATGTATGACCGCATTTCAAGGTCAAGACTAAAAACTTGAGATTAGTCAATTGTATACTTGTTAGTTATTCCAAATAACAATCCAGATTTAATTGAAGACCAACTATTTTATTTAAATTTTTAGATGGTAGGTATTCATTCGAATTTTCTGTGTAATTGTGGTTTCTGACTTGCTATTCATTTCACGAAAACCTAACCATGGAGCACGAGTTATAACGATCATCATCACACTACTCGTACGCATTCGAACGTGCAAATTTAGCAAAGGGCTATCGAAAACATATCCATTCTTGCTGTCTATTTGCTTATCTACCAGTATAAGCCTGCAGTACAGTATCTGGCCTTTTATCCACCTTCACCTACAGCACATTACAATTCATCCTTATCGTTGCCCAATTGCGCAACAGTGTTCAGAGCGGATGCTATCGGTTAGCTCGAGCGTGTGGGATTAATCCACAAAGCACATACCCTTTCCGGTTTGGCTGTGGATCATAAAGGTTTGGCTGTTTGTTTTCCGGTCCTTGTAAGCATCATGTTAAGCACAAAAACTACTAACACAAACCAAAACATGGATAAAACCAACCGAAATAAGTCACGGAAAAGATTCGACTAGGAACTTTGTTTGGGCTTTACACACACACACCTGCCCACACGTAGTCTGTTTTGTTTTTCTTTTCTTTCAAACAGCTTGTAAACAGTCTGAACCTAACGCCACGTTTGGGTTATTCGATGTTTTTCGTTTCGACTTTATCGCCTATTTACAGTCTATTTTGCGAAGCTTAAGCCGTGCGATGTTCACCTGCACCTGAGAAAACGAAATATAAGTTCACGATAATCGGATGCAGCACAGCAGCTGTAAAAAGCACACAATGTAACTGTTAAACCACAGGTAAAATGGCAAATTTTACAGCCGTTTTGGCTTGCATCGACTGCAAAATGAGTGTCTGGGGGGTCTGTGGCCCATAGTCTTTGTGGTGTGGCACGCAGTGTTGCCACATATTCATCTGTACTGGAAGGTAAAAAAATTTTTTTCATCTGTACTTTTGCTTTGAAAAATCTATACCAAAATCTGTACCACAAAGTTGGTTTGTTACATAGGGAAACCTGGTTTGTTTGCTTTAAAAAATAGAAAAATCGCAAATTACTGATTTCTTTGATGATATTGGTACATTACCTTAAAGACAGACATGTTTTGTTTTGTTTGCATTCATGTCAAGAGGTGCTCCTCTATTGATTTCAAGTAACAAAACTGAAAGAAAAAAATTAGTTTTTGACACCCAAAAAAATCTGTACCCATCTGTACTTTATGACAAAAATCTGTAATCTGTACCGTACAGAATCTGTACCAAAAACTTCGGAAAAATCTGTACTTTTCCAGATAAATCTGTACATGTGGCAACACTGGTGGCACGGTCTCTAACGACCGACCGGCAGGTGCAAAAACGATATTTTGCTGTCTGATTTTTACCCCGGGTGTTCTGCAACACGCATAGCATAGCTGGATTTACAGGTGTGTTTCTATAGCTAAAGAAAATTTTCGTCGATTTTCGCCTTACGATATGTACGATTCCGTCATCTTTGCCGAAAATCATGCCGGTAGAGGGTGGAAACCGTGGAGACGGTGCCGATTCCTTGGAATCTGCGTTTGCATGGCAAATTTCATATCATGTCGTCATTGCATAGCATGTTTGTGTTCCGAAAAAGGTTCTGTTAGGACGGAAATTCAAACAGATTGTTTGAATGGACTCATCTCTTTATGAAAAAAAAGTTAGGTGGAATTATTTGAGCAAGGGTCGGTCCATATTTTGATCGTGCGTTTCAAATGATAATGATGACGATTATGAGTCGGGGTGAATCTTTTTTTGCCGGTGTGCTGCAATGTTGGTTTTCGGTTGGTTTGATGAAGAGGAGTAGAGACGAACAAAAAAAAACTAAATCCTATTTATTGGTTTCAGCAGAATGCCTGTGCCTGTGCCACCAGCACCATCCCACCATCCGTTGCCATGGACGATGAAAAGGGTTAAGTGATACCCACGTGGTTGACGATGAGCGTGATCCTCGGGGCCGGGGGTGAATTCGTGCTCTGTTTGATTTCGGCGCGTTGCAAGACGGTGGAAATTATACACCGTCAATTAAAATTTGTTACATTTGGTCTAAATCATTGTAGTGCAAAGCGCGGGGATGGATTTTTTTTTGCTTCCGGCCTCCAATTGTCATCGCTGCACTGGTACGAAAGGGTTCACGAGGGATGAGATACGGAAAAAGAAGAAAAACTTAATATTATCCTGGGTACCTGCACGTATTGTGTGTTGTTCTAACCAGATGGCAAATATTTGCTTAGTTTTCGCTGAATATTGGTTAGGACAGAATAGCCTGAGTCTTGTGTGTATGAATTACCGCGAGTTTGTTTGTTCTAGGTTGCAGCGTAATATTGATAATAAAGCTAGTTCATTTACTTTTTGTACTACCCTGAAAGTTGTTTAATGTTTTGATTGTTGTTCAATCTTTAACCCCTAAATTTTGTGAGGGTTGAATGAAACTGAATTAGCATATTCACGGCATAGTATCGGTTGAAAGTAAACATATGTTTTGGGTGGATCGTTCGGCTTCCGCATGCAATCTTCACATCCGAAAAGTATCAGTTACAAATAAATGTTCTTCTTTCAATGTATCACATTTGTTGCATTTATAGAAAGGATTCTACAGAAGTTTGGTTGTTATCCTTCAATTTAAAATACTACAATACCTACCATACCATTTACAACAGACATCCTGAAGAGCAGACATTAAAACCGTTTAAGGTAGACTAGGGTTTACGGACAACGTCGGTATGAATTCCAAAAATAAAGTGAAATGTTTCAAAAGGAGAATAAAAATTTCAAACGAAAGCAGTACATATTCTGACTGAAGCAAAAAAACTGTGACCTCGAACAAGCGATGACAACTTTATATTTTTTTAGACGTTTACGTGTCTGGAATAGGATCTCCCTCACGTTTTTCGATTAGTAGTAAACCAACCACCAGTTTGCGTGTGATATCTTTTCTACCTTCGTGTAAAAATAACATAAAAACTGTTCGTCTTACAACTGGGAAAGCGAAAAAAACTTGAAATAAGATGTTTTTCCTCAGCATTAGACGGTGAACCGCTGTCTGATTTACTTCCTCGCACTGATTTCGTACAGATAGCCGTAGACCTCAACAAGCGACACCCTTGACGGGAATCGCGCGCACGAGATCATCAAGAAGGCCTTGGATTTTTTTTTATCACTATGCACTTCCAATGGTGTTGTTTTTCTGCAGCCCGCCCGGCTAAAACGGTTCTTGAAAGGGCGTCAAACAAACAGGCTTTTATGTTACTGCGTTTAACCATGGAAATGGCGTTGTTTGGCTGTCTAGCTAGGACGTACCGTGACAAAATAGAGGGAAGATGGAAAAATAAGCGTTTCCTCTCTCGTTTGTACATCCGACTGGCGGCGAATGTTTCAGCAGTTTTTTTTTCTTTCCTTCACTGACAAACTCGTTGGCAACATAATCATAGAAGGCTAAGAAATTGTAACAAAGCAAGTCTGCTAGGTTGGTGAAATTTTCATTCTTCAAATTGCAGGGCTGCTGGTGGTGGCCAAGGTGTTTTGTTAAGTGGTAAAAGTACTGGAAAAAAGTTAAAAATGTACGATGCATAAAAATCTTTTGCTTCTGCTAATGTTAAGTATATTTTCCCATCGTAAAATTTGCACTAAGCAGACATGTTCCGTTGACAGCAATTAAAAACATGGCCAAACTAAAAGCTGGAGAATAAATATCAAACAATACGGAAAGTAAACATTTCCTCTTGGTCCCATTTGTTATTAACGTAGAATATTTCACTGGTAGAGCCAACGGGCTTACCGCCAAGAGTGTCTGCATTTTGTCGGGATGCACTAGATATACCGATGAATGAGTCTACTAGACTTTTGCTGTTTGCCTTAAAGCTTCTTAGAACAACAAAAATTGAAAAGAAAAATATTTCCTTCTTGAGAAGCGCGGCGCCGCCGTTGGCTTTGTTTGTTCTATTTCCAACTCACTAGAGCCGGTGAGTTACAGCAAGTTTGTACTAAGAAATAGACAATACATCTAACCAAAGCTTTGGTTTCTTGAATAGTTTGGTTTGGTGTCGCGCAACAAAATGAATCCTAGAGGCAAGAACGAATAGAAAGAAAGATGGAATTGATACCACTGTAAAAGGTAAAATTCATTTTTCATCAAAAGTAAAGAACACCATAAGAACAATGGTAGAACGGTAGCTCTGTAAAATTCACAATCAAATAAGGAAAGAAAAACTCTGTCGCTTAAAAAAACAATTTACTGAGCTTATGTACCTTTAACAAATTCCACGTTCCACAATCAAGCAGGTTAAATTTCGTGGGAAAAAGTTGACGATGTGCTACGTCTATTGTTGAATCTCTCCGCTCGACTCATTCGATTCGATTGAGAAAGGTTTGTTTATTCTTCCTGCAGAGTTCCACCCTGCGCAGGAAGGCTTGAACATTCGTCCGACGTCATCATTGTAATTGCAGTTGAATGTCTCTCACTCTCGTGCTGCGGGATTTTATACTTGAAGGGAAAGTACCATTTCTTATCAAAACACAAACTCTCCTCCTGTTTTTGGCGCCGAGACCGCATGCGGGTAGGCGAGCTGCCTGGGGCTACCTTCAATTTTCCCATATCGACCCGTTTCGGTACAATAGGTATGTGTGCAATTACACAATTAAGGTGAATGATTTGATGCTTTTCATCGCCGTAGACAAAGATGAGAAATGGATTGTTCTACTCTTTGGTTTTTTCTTCTTCAGTCAAGCAATGCAATTATTACGGGACTCGACTGATTCATTATACAAAAATGTGAGGAAAATATTGACCGTTTTATAACAATTGAAACAATTTAAACTATCTTTGAACTAAAAAAAAGTCTTTAGAACAGCGTAAGCTATATGCACTTTAGAAAGGTTCACCGATTAAATCTAACTGACGTTCAATTGACAATTTCACCTAAATCAAATTCGTTCACTTAAAACCAAACAGAACGGCAGAAAATTAATAATAATTCAATCAGTCTGGAGAGTGCTGTACATACGAGAGATATGCTCGTTGTCACAGCAAATATGTACCTACAACCTTTCGCAAAGCACGTTCGATAAAGCGAAAGCACATCGAAACTAATTGAACCGCCCTAGGGAATAAAACCCGGCAGGCGAGGTGGTGGCGCTTGTGCTTTAATGCCATTTGTTGCCGACCGAACGAGCTGCTAGGATTCAACAAAACAGAGGAGAGGCCCCTCGTGCGTCGTGGAATCAATCGAGATCGGAGAAAGACAAAAGACCTAGAGAAATAATCAATAAATTACTATTCATCAATTGCACGAAGCGTGTTACGTACGACTGCATGCTATCGTCACGCAGTCGATTTTTTTGGGTTTCTAGATTTTTAGCCTGCAGCGTGTGGGAAGCTGTTGCTGGGGACTTTTCCAACGGAACATAATTTTAAGCGATTTCTCATGAGAGGTGATTTACTCGTCCTGTCTGCTGCACAAAAGGGATATTGACGGTCCGGGCTTTCGAACGAACGCGTGGGTCATGGCTTTGTACCGAAGGGGTCTACAGATCAGCATTATTGTCCTTTCCAGTCTAATCCAATTGGGCCGATGTTTTCGGCGCTCGGGACGCAAACAAAGCTCGAAGCGGTTTTCCTTCTTTATCAATTACTGTTTGCTATTGTTTAGTTGTTTTACGGTTAACTTTGGCGTAAGCGGATAGGGTCAGGGGCTTTTTTGAACAATGACGCTCGGTTGCTTGCTGGCTGCCACGAAAGGTAGCAAAACGGAATGCCATCGGCAATGAATTACCATTCGTTGTTGGTCGCGCGCCGTAGTAGGCTTAGGGTCTTGTTTGCGAAAAAGTTTACGGTCACTTCACTCCTGCCACAGCTGATTAGTTTGTTGGCCATTGTTTGGCGAGAGATAAACGCCTGGTGGTCATGGTTTATGCTGATTCCGAGTGCAAGGTCTTGTGAGGGAAATAAATTATGTTTCGAGTTTTTTTTGCTCTTGCGTGGAAAGCAAAAAGACCGCTCCAGGAGGAAATCCTAAGTACGAAATGAGAATGAAAAGCTATTTGCACGGCTTTTTTGCAATTAGGAAAGGTTTCAGTGTTATGGTAATTAGAGAAGGTATTGTGCTTTCGTTTCGTTGCGTTGTGTTAAAGGTGTCGAAATTGTAAAATTGTCATATCAAAATAGAAGAATTACAATGCAGTCGATTTTGGCGACAAAAATTTCCCAAATTTATAACTTATTTGAAGTTGTATTTATGAACGGCAAGGTCGCCTGAAACCAGAATACATTAAGGCTGTGAACCATTTCGCGAAATTTTTAACTTTTTGGTTAAATTTGTGACAGTTCGATGGTTTTTTACCTTCTGTCGAAAATAACCCTGCTCAGGAGCATGGTTAGTTTTGACAAAGTTTTTGACAGTTCGATGGTTCGCTTCTGAGAGCCAATGAGATATCCACAGGCGAGGAAAAGAGATTCGACGTGTTTAACTGATTTTTCGTTGGATTTTTTTTACATTGGTATGAATGCTTATCGCATAATAAATTTGTTCAAACAACCCGGGTTGAAATGACATAAATTTTATCTATCAAATAAAAGCAAATGAACATCAAAAATTCATCCAATTTTAACTCGGACAGAATAAACAATATTTTCATTCTCACCTTATATGCTCTCATTGAGCAAAAAAACTATCAATCCGTCAAATATGAAATGGTTCGCATTCTGAACTGATTTTAACCACTCAAGGAGAAATGACCATCGAACTGTTAAATTTTAACCAAAAAGTTAAAAATTTCGCGACATGGTTCATAGCCAAGTTCATTCTCTATTCGTTTGGACACCTAATCCCAATGTCATAGAAAGCGATAAAAAAATAAAATTCAAGATATTAACCTGCTGCATACAACATTATTGTACTGCAAATTTTGGGTAAATTCTGATTTGATAGAATTAAGTTAATATTTACCACAGACTAACAGACGTAACACTTAAAAAAAGTTCTAGCAAAACATCGTTTGTTTAAATGATAATTTTAAATCTTATTAAAACAATTGCATCATCTGGTGCAATCTTCACGCTACACAATGCGGCTCACTAAATATCAACTATTTTCTTATGCCTATAAACTTTTATAAATCATGTTTTTACTGAAATGTTTAGATATCGTCGAGCAGTTTAAAGTTATGTAAGAACTTGTCAACCGGACGTAGATTCGTTTTGGCGTTTTTCGATCGATTTCATAATTGCATAACAAAGGTACAAATGTGAGATGAACCTCATAATTACCTTTCCAAAAAGTCTTTTGTTATACAATCAATCAACATATGCTGTAACATCGGTTACCACGCAGACAAACTCACAATTTGTTCTTCATTTTCGCACAATTACCAGCTGTGAAACGATTAATGAAGAAACGATTATCATTATTTATCAAAACATCATGGAGCAAACACCCCGCACGCGCAGAACGCTTTGACACATGCATACGGCGGTGGTCATGGAAACGGCTCGAATCCTCCGTACGTACATTGTATCAAAAAATGACTAACGCTCGTGCCAAATTGCTGCTACGCCGCGGCTTCCAAGCTGATAAATCAAAATTATCACTCACATTCAACTCCACTCGAACAAATCACAACCGACGGTTGGTTGAACAACGCAACAAAGAACTTGTCGAAACATCAATTTAAGAGTAGTTACGAAACGCCTGCCTGTTCGAAAAAAAACACAAAAACTGCCAAAACGCTAAAGTCCAAACCAAAATCCGATTTAGCCGCCGTCCTCGGAACGGAAAAAGAGCACTTTTCCGAAAAATTAATTATTTTTTTGTTGCTGTCGGAAATCAACCCCTCAAATTGCGGCACATCCGCATGTGAGCGGGACAAACTCACCAATCCGTTCGTTTTACGAGTGCCGATGCAAGTCCGAACACCGAAAAGGGGTGGTACATAATCATAGTAAAGTGAAGTGATCATCTGCCATATGAAGCAATTTTCGATAGGAAACGAAGCAGCCAAAACAATCGTGTTACGATACTGTAGCGTTATTATAGTTTATATCGCTTTGCATGACTCTAATAGCTAGAGGATTCACTCGCTCTGGTCTGGCACATTTTGCACGAAAGCAAGAGTACAAAGAAGACAGATAGCTGCAAAGGATTTGCGACGCCGGTGATGATGACGATCACTTTCCATTTCACGCTGAAACCGGAGCGCACAGCATGAGGCTAGTATGTAAATGTTGGGATGCCGAAGAGTGGATCAAGTTTGCCATGAATTTTCACTGTGCGCGTGAAAACTTTTCTTCAGATTACGACGGGTTTCCGCTGCCACATCAATGGCTCATTTTCCAACGCATGTTAGGCAACACTACGGACCCACTGGTGCGAGTGGCTATAGGGACATTAAAAAAGATATGAGAAAATCGCACTAAACAGTTCAATCACTTCAGTCAGATCGGACAAATAATGAAAGTTAAGCAATTATCATAAAATTATGATCGATCGCTGCCAATGTTGAAGGCACCGATCGTATGCCACTTGCTGCGCCACTGACAGCCGGAAAGGTGATGAGTCTGCAGTCCGTGTGCGCCTGCTTCACATGAACTAAATGGAAAAGTAGCGACGTTAATCATAAGATTTGAGAGATTTAACTATGTATTAATTGGCTGTTGTCCACAGATATTTAAAGCATGGTTGGTTATTGAACGCTTGCTTCGTACGATAAAACTGAACCTTGGCGTGGTGTAGGACTTTTTTACTAATCAGTAAATGAACAGCGGTCACGTTTACTATAATTCTGAATGTGGGATATATTAGAATACTTGTGTGGATTCAAGTGGGATTCGGGGTAAAAATTACCAAATGTGATTGTTGTGTTGTTCAGAAAGTGTCTGCAAGAATAAGGCCAGTACGGGGATTTCTGACAACTGATAATTCTAAATAATTTGGACTCTTGAATATCCTTGATAAAAATCATTTATAGGGAGAGGGCAGCGCGGAGTTTAATGTTTCTTAGTAATAATGAACAAAATCGCAAAATCCGGTTGCCTGAAATTAAAGAAAAGAAAAAGCTTTTTACAATTAAGGTGAAGGTCGTCAGAGTCCAGCTGCATTTTTTACTTATTTTAGTACTTTTTCCAGGAGAACAGAGTTGCTAGTAGTAGGTAATGATCTGTTATGAACAATTATGCAACGTAGCATCGCGTATCTATTTTCACTGTTGAACTAGATCCGGCAGTAGTTCTATCACATAAAATGTTGTTTACGGTAAATTTTATTATCAGTGAATTTTATAAGTATACTAGCTGACCCGACAAACTTCGTATTGCCACAAATTAACCTGTGTTGTACATAAATCATGAATCTCGGATGATCTTTATCACTTCTCGAGTTTTGCAAGTCCCCCAGTGGGCGGCGCTTCCGACGGCGGGTCACCGGCAACACTCGCGACCGGCTCGTCCTGAATGATCTAGTGTTACTATAGATAGTTTTTGTGGTCTTGTTATTGATTAATGTTTTATGGAAGAGTCTCGAATTTCTCGAGTTGGATTAGTTTTTGAGTTTCGCCAAAATTTCTGTTTTATTTGTATGAGAGTCCATATCCCCCTACCACAGGGGTGAGAGGTCTCTAACTATCATAAAATAAATTCAAGACTCAAAAATCTCCTACATGCTAAATTTGGTTCCATTTGCTTGATTAGTACTCAAATTATAAGGAAATTTGTATTTCATTTGTATGGAAGCCCACCCTCTTAAAAGGGAAAGGGGTCGTAATACACCACAGAAAAAAAATTCTGCCATCTAAAACTCTCACATGCCAAATTTGGTTCCATTTACTTGATTAGTTCTAAAGTTATGAGCAAATTTGTATTTCGTTTGAATGGGAGCCCCCCCCCCCTCCTAAAAAGGTAAGAAGTCCTAATTCATCATGGGAAAAATGGTTGCCTCCAAATACACCCACATGCCAAATGTTGTTCTATTTGCTTGATTAGTTCTCGAGTTAGGAGGAAATTTGTATTTCATTTGTACAGGAGCCCTCCCTCTTAGAGTGGGGAGGGGTCCTAATTCACCGTAGAAAATTTTCTTGCCCTCGAAAACCTTCACATGCCAAAGTTGGTTCCATTTGCTTGATTAGTTCTCGAGTTATGGGGAAATTTGTATTTCATTTGTATTGGAGCCCCCCCTCCTAATGTGGGAAGAGGTCCTAATTCATCACAGAAAAAATTCTTGCCTCCAAAAACACCTACATGCCAAATTTGGTTCCATTTGCTGGATTAGTTCTCGAGTTATGAGGAAATTTGTATCTCGTTTGTACAGGACCCCCCCTCCTAAAGTGGGAAGGGGTCCCAATTCATCATTGAAAAAAAAATTGTCTCCAAAAACACACACATGCCAAATTTGGTTCAATTCGCTTGATTAGTTCTCGAGTTATGAGGAAATTGGTATTTCATTTGTACAGGAGCCCCTCCTCTTAAAGTGGGGAGGGGTCCTAATTCACCATAGAAAATTTTCTTGCTCTCGAAAACCTTCACATGCCAAATTTGGTTGCATTTGCTTGATTAGTTCTCGAGCTATGAGGAAATTTGTATGGAAGTCCCCCCTCTTAAAGGGGAGAGGAGTTATAATTCCTCTTATAAAGAGGGGAGGGGTCTCAATTCACCATAGAATAAATTCTTGTCACCAAAAAAAACACCCACATGCCAAATGTTGTTCTATTTGCTTGATTAGTTCTCGAGTTAGGAGGAAATTTGTATTTCATTTGTACAGGAGCCCCCCCTCTTAGAGTGGGGAGGGGTCCTAATTCACCGTAGAAAATTTTCTTGCCCTCGAAAACCTTCACATGCCAAAGTTGGTTCCATTTGCTTGATTAGTTCTCGAGTTATGAGGAAATTTGTATGGCAGCCCCCCCTCTTAAAGGAGAGAGGAGTTACAATTCCTCTTATAAAGAGGGAGGGGTCTCAATTTACCATAGAATAAATTCTTGTCACCGAAAACACCCACATGCCAAATTTGGTTCTATTTGCTTGATTAGTTCTCGAGTTATGAGGAAATTTGTATTTCATTTGTATAGGAGCCCCCCCTCCTAAAGTGGGGAGAGGTTCTTATTCATCATAGAAAACATTCTTGCCTCCAAAAACACCTACATGCCAAATTTGGCTCCATTTACTGGATTAGCTCTCGAGTTATAAGGAAATTTGTATTTCGTTTGTATAGGAGCCCCCCCCCCCCTCTTAAAGTGGGGAGGGGTCCCAATTCATCATAGAAAAAACTTTTGTCTTCAAAAACACACACATGCCAAATTTGGTTCCATTTGCTTGATTAGTTCTCGAGTTATGAGGAAATTGGTATTTCATTTGTACAGGAGCCCCCCCTCTTAAAGTGAGGAGGGGTCCTAATTCAACATAGAAAATTTTCTTGCCCTCGAAAACCTTCACATGCCAAATTTGGTTCCATTTGCTTGATTAGTTCTCGAGTTATGAGGAAATTGGTATGGAAACCCCCCCTCTTAAAGGAGAGAGGAGTTATAATTCCCCTTATAAAGAGGGGAGGGGTCTCAAATTACCCTAGAATAAATTCTTGTCACCGAAAACACCCACATGCCAAATTTGGTTCTAGTTGCTTAATTAGTTCTCGAATTATGCAGAAATTTGTGTTTCATTTGTATGGGAGCCCCCCCTCTTAGTGGGGGGAGGGGTCTCTAACCATCACTAAAACCTTTCCTGGCCCTAAAAACCTCTACATGCAAATTTTCACGCCGATTGGTTCAGTAGTTTTTGATTCTATAAGGAACACAAAACAGACAGACAGACAGACAGACAGACAGACAGACAGACAGACAGACAGACAGACAGACAGACAGACAGACAGACAGACAGACAGACAGACAGAAATCCTTCTTTATAGGTATAGATTATTGACACTCTACGACCGTTAATTTAATAGCATAAATAACACAGGTCTGCATCAAAAAAACTGCAGAGGATTTTTCAACTGATTCTTATAGATTTTTGTCCGCTGATTTCAGAAATGATAATAAAAATTGTCCATCACGTCACGTTTTCATGCAATACTTGTTGAATAATCTTGAAAGTTGGTTTTAGACATAAAGCAGTAGAATATCCCGGACGTAATTTATATTAAACATCTAATTTTTACATCAGAATTGTATTTATTAATGGAAACCCTTCCATGTTTTGGAAGAAAATCGTATATGATAGAGAAACTACGGAGAATATTATTTTAAAGCAGATTTGGTGCGCTCAAATACACCCACTTGCGCTCAGTCGACTGTATTGCCTTATAGAAGCAAATTCGGTAAAAGTCATATATGAGACATTTGTAGAGCTGAATGCAATCTACAATCTTTCTGAATTGAGTATTCCATTATTTTTTGTATTTACGCAGTAAGAATGTTGCAACTTTATCCATAGCGCAAACAAACGTTCTATTTATGTAACAAGATTTAAAGGCCGTTTTTATTATAAATAGAACAGATAATGCTCTATTCAGCAAAATTGTAGATTACATTCAGTTCTACAAATGGTCCATACATGTTTTTTACAGATTTTGCTTCTGTGAGGCACTGCAGTTGAATGTGCGTAAGTGAGCGTACGTGAGTACAGTAACCTTGTGTTGAAGACAAAAATAAATAGTAAAGATAAAATATTTTAGCCCAGTAGTATTTTTTCTGGTATTTATTAGATAAATATTTACAAAAATAATCAAAAAAGATCTTATTCAGGTTTTTTATGACGAATCTGTAGCATAAGAAGCATAATTTGCAAAAAATCTGTACGTGATGGAGAAAAACGCAAATCAGTTTTGGATTCAGCACCCCAAAAAACATATAATTCACCTAAAATATCTCATGCATCTGAAAAATTTTTTTTTTTGCAAATCTGTGTAATTGGTCAATTTTATGCTCAAATGTTTACGTTGACATCACTCCATGTATACGCCCGTTTCCTTGGTAACGTACAACAACGACGGTCGCGAATTCGGAATTGCAATCGAAACAAAGTAAAGTTTCTCCTATTAATTCTAGTGAACAGTTCGGGCAAAATCATTACAATATCTTACTAAATAGCTCGTTCGGGTGGTAAATTAAAGTTTTCTGTGCCCCAAGTTAAGTTTCGCGAGTGATGTGACGAATGGAACGGCCGAAAAAAATTAATGAAAAACCGACGGTAAAAAAGTGATAATACATATAGTGATGAGTTTTATTTGGGCAGAAATCATAGTATTTAGTGTAATTAATGCCCTAAAAAGCAATAGAGCCAGTAGAATGCAATGTTTAGTGCTTCGAGTTGCCAGATCTTATTACGGCTAGCAGGTTAGTTGAACTAATTTTATTGTTTAGTGATGGTTTTCCTAGTCCATGGGAAGGGTGATATTCGGTGCCATACTGACTGCCATAATTGTACTCTGACGACCTTGTCGTTAATATTTGTTCGCGACAAATACATATTTCACCTACGGTTTGCAGGCTTCATCAGTGTCTGTCGAACAGCTTCAAAAACTTTAGTTTTTAGATAAAACTAACCAAAGAGAGGGTGAGACGAGGTAGGATGAAGAAGGGTGAGAGCAAGCTGCTAAAAAAATTAGTTTATTTTAGAGATGCAGGGCGCGTCGGGGCGCTTAGTGGAGGTCGGTTTTTGGGGCTTGGCGACGGATTCCCGTTGCAACTTGCAAGTACTTCACACTAGTTGTTTGGTCTCGAAGGTTAGGAGACGGATGCGACTCTATGGTTTAAAGCTTCTGTCGAATACCGCGAACGTCGTGCTATGCTCAGTTTTCTTTCTAGACCTGTTTTGGGACAGTGCAATGGTGCCTGGGTGATGGAATATTAATTTTATTCCAGTCTGAGATTTGTCTCCCTATTGGTTCATGTATGGTTGTTGTGTTGGGGAGTTGATAGCGGGTTCGTGGTCGATCTGTCATCAGTGACTTCGCTTCGATTTATGAAGAGGTATTATTTTTGGGTAAGAAATTTGTATTGATTAGAACTGGGATAAGGTTATCTTAGAGTTTATTCTGCACCATGCAAATATGTCACAAAAACAATACCAACATTTTTGTTGGCCTCTGTTACTGTTCTACCCGGCTTTCGGGTCGTATTAGTGGATGTGGGAGGTTATTTTCTGATTCCAAAGCGCATTAAACATCTACGAGTCAATGTCACGTAAATTTGTATTTCACAAAAAATAAACTGCAGACTATTCTGCCACTTAGCTTTCAATTTTCCCGAACTGGCAGACCTTTCTGCAAGCCCCTGCATCACCCAAGCCACCACTATTCGTAGTCTGCGTTGATGCCTTCTCTGCGGCCATACTAGACGAATTTTGGTTACCCCTCCGTGACGGTTGGGGCTAAAAGCTCGATCATGTCGATGTTGTTGACTAACCTTGCCCGCTAACTGGCTAAACGGCTATCTCTTTTAGTTTCGTTGCAATTTAACTTTAAGGCGCGACTGGACTAGGCTCGACTTCCAGCTTGAATGCGTCGTTGATTCTCTTTACTTGTGTCATTGTCAGCGGTGAGATCTCAAATATATATAACTCATCAATAGTCACTATCTATATTTATACGTAGGTTGACTCCGTCGTCCCAAGGTTTCTAGTAAAGATGTCGAGGTCGTCTGCGAAGGTTAGGAGTTGGCTACTTTTGGTGAAGATCGTTCCTCTCGCTTCAATGCCTGCTCGCCGGTCTCCAGGTCTCGGGAAGTTGCAAAGTCGTTGCATCGCCGGACGTTGTCGTCTACCGATGTGGGTGTTCATATCTTCAATGACGATTTTGTTGTCAGCTCGTTAGTCGCTTCACCGTTCTGGTAAAATTTGGCCTTGCCGTCACAAATCCTCCACCCTTTCTCGCCTTTGCGTCAGATCTCCTGTAGCGCCACGAATATGTTCTAGCCTAGCTGTTCGAGCAACACCCAGTCGGCTCCCACAAAATTCAGCGACCTGCAGTTCCAGGTATCATATGTCCATTCCAAGTCCTTATTTCGATGCCCGTGCATGCTGAATGTTCCGAACGAAGTTTACGGAGGTTCACTCAGAAGAATGTTTCTTTAAATCATGCGTCTCCTTTCTAAATCTTGATGGAGACTCACTATGTAATACAGTGGTACCGGACGTCCTCATTTTTCTTGGATTCAAGGAAGACAAATTTCGGGTTTGTTCGGTTTAAGTTTTTTAAATGCGCGGTTTAAAGGAATGGGTCAAGTTGCAGCGAGATCTTAACACCCTTTGGGCTTCAACTTAATGTTACAATACTGACATTCATTTTGATGCTAAATATAAGTTCCGTTGCGTATAAAGAAAACAGTATGTTTCGATTCATCATTCCGATATTTCCCAAATATGAGCTTGTCGACTATATAAGTTAGTGATACCCAAGTATTAATAAATCAGTTAAAATTAAGAGATTATTTCCTAACCTCATTGGACTTTTAATCAGCCATAAACTCTTAGTGCAGTGCTTTTTTACTCAGAGCTTTATAATGAATTTCAAATCGACAAAACGATGATTAGCGGCAAAAAAATATTGTCTGCCTGCACGGTTTGATGTCTTTAAACGGGATGCAAAACAGGTGCCCACCGCTCGTTGAACCTCGTTAAAAGTGACGGCCATTGTTTAGAGTTGTTATACTCTTTAAATTTTTATCAAATTTAGGATCAGATACATGTATTGACTGTGGAAATAACTTCTGCGAGTGAAAAAAGCTCTTTAGCGCGACAATGACGTAATTTTTTTGCAACCCTTTATGCTGCATCAGCAAGTACATCAATCAAGTTGTATATTGGAAAATAATTTTACTGCGCAAGTTTCAGTTTCCACTCCCTTCACCTCACCAGTGAGATGAGATAAAAGCTAAATTGGAAATTGATGGGTGGTATGCGTATCGAAACACATACGCAGCCTCTGTCGGTCGTCTCCTGCCCTGATGACGACCGGGGGGCATCTACCGAGGAATCCCACAGCGCAAAACGATGCATATTTTCAAAGCTCGCATGGTGTGATCGCGCTTCGCTCGCGCACTGGCAATCGGATGGGTATCAGGATGAGGAAGTAGTTGGCAGCTGATTGCGATTGCCGATCGGCGATCGGTGATGGTGGTGGTTGTGATGATGATGATGATGATGAAGGCGGTAGCGATGATCGCGATATGGCTAATGGCGAACGATGGGTTGCCGTCAAACATGAAGCATGAAGTGACGTTTTGCGCTAGAGGATATTCGCCGATTCGCGTGTGGCAACGCGCAGGTTCACTGCACTGCACTATTCCATCCGGCGTGAGGTTATTATTTGCATGTTTGTTTTTTTTGCATCGAAGAACCGCATCCAGCTACGCATTGATTTATTTGTGTAGATGCCACTTGCAAGGTTAAGGGTGTTTTGATCGAGCTATTTTAGTGCTTGTTTTTGGACCTATGGTTACTTACTACGTTACATTGCTGATGCTGGTGAAATGAAAATTCGAGAAAGCGAATGTGTGAATAATTAAAATTTATGTCCATTCGTGAAAACCAGGCTTAAAAAATTGATTGATTGTCTACATTTCAATTAAAATTAATTTGTGTTTAAACAAATGCAAATACCCACCAGACCAACATGTGTAATGTATATGCCGAATCAAAAGATGTTGCTTCAAAAACCCGTGCAAATTAATTTTAAAACGTACGAAAAAATTGTTTCCCGCGTCATTTTAAATCAATGCCCGTTTTAAAACCCTGCAAAAAATACACGAAACGAAGCTGAACTGTACCTACTTGTGTCAGTAGTACTGACCTCGAATACTAATTTCGACAGTTCGAATTTACTGATATGAGCTGTATGACACCCTTAGCTATGTCAACGTAACAAAGCATAACTGCTCGAACGGCCTTTCCTCTGTTTGGTGTGTATTTACGTGAACTGCTCGAACATGCTTTCCGCGCAGCTTTGTATGCGTAGAGCACTCTAGTAGCAAACCCATGCATACAGGCAAGGGTCGCTCGATTTACGCAAACGGTTTGCGTGTTGAGGTTCTATGCTTCTATGCTGCCTGGCTCGAGCATAGCACGCTGTGGATGGAGCATGCGCATGTGTACGTGCAATCAACAGTCAATGTTTTCATTAAGGCTTGCTTTGCCTCGAAGCTCGAACGAACACTGGCTAGGTGGTTCAACGCTGGCTATGGTGATGCGCGCTGGCAACGGTGTCTGCGGCAGTCAGTGTGCATTTGGCAATCGCACGTCGAACACGCGTTTATGTCGGTTTATTCACCGAAACTCGGTGAAAAGTAGTGTCCTGAAAGGTTCTCGTTCGCGTGTTTTTGTGCTCAGGTGTGAGGGATTGGTTTGATTGTGACGATAAGCACTGGCTACTGTAACCGTAACAGAAGGTGCTAATTCAAGACATCACGGTTGCTGCTTGCTTGGATGGAATACAGATGAAGAACAGTGTGTCCCGAAAAACGTGTCCAAAGACCGACCGAGAGTGGGAGTATCGGAGGAAGAATTACCATAACCGAAGCGAAGATCAGTGAGAAAAGGAAAATCATGAAATTGATTTTTACTGTTTTGTGATCCGTTGTTATTCCATTTTTGGGGATAGTGAGTCGGGATGCGGGAACGATAACATTGAAGCAAGTGATAAAGAAGCTCTTTTCTGGTTGATCGATCATTTACCGATCGTCAGCAGTCGTAGTGTGTTGTGATTTATACCGCTAAATTTCTACGGTTTGTTGAGTTGCTCTTTGGAGCTATTGATTTTCCCTATTCAGTGCTTACTAGATTAGTTGTGCTCAGTGTCTACTTGAAACGAACCAAGCAAGCTTTAAGAGCATATACTGGATTCTTGTTTGCGGGACGTTTATGACAAATTGAGGCCGCAATTGCTTCTATACCCGCATCGCAAATAAACGTGAGTGACTATGCGTGAGATACATAACCACATGCACCTTTTTTGGATTAACAAATCATCTGTCACCTTCATCTGTGTGGCTTTAACTGACATCCAAGTCAAGTGCGCGCAAATCACCCCTCATTAATCCGATCAAAACGAGATCAAACGAACCTATTCATATATGCAACCGACCAAACGTGAACGCGTTCATGTGATCGATCACATGCGTTTCAGTCGAACTGCAACGATGACAATCTTGATGCGACGTTAGGATCAACGACGCTAGTCACGTGCTATCCATCAACCACCAACGAACGAAATTCATCCAGTACTAATACTCGCTCGAACTTCTGGCTAACCTTTCCTTTGGAAGAGCTCGCGCAAGGGCGAGCAATTCACTAGGAAAGCTGCTCCCAGGAGTGACAAGTCAATCGAAGATGAAATACCTCAACTCTGGGCACCGGGAATCCTACACCCTGGTCGTCCGCAAGAGGTACATGAAACGGATGCTGTATGTACATATTTTTTTGTTGCTTCTGCTGCCATCATCGTATCAAGTTCCGCTGTAGCTTTGTTCCTCTATCCTCGATTGCGTTCCTGCTTTCTTCCGTATCACCGCGTAATGGATGAGAGTCATCCCAAAGCACTGTGTAATAGAGCGTACGGTAGTTTACAGCATGAGTAGAAAAAAGTAGTTCATTGAGGTTTAAGGCGCTCACACACACGGCAGGAAACCTTAGTTGCATGACTGATTTTTATTAAAAGTAACCATCCATCTTAACCGATTTTCAGTGAGATATTCAAATGTCAGAAAGTCTAAATAAATTACAGGAAAAACACACAAATGTACTAATGTACTGCACCGTTACGTACGCATATGTTACCCAACCTGAATGGATAATTAATTATGTCGAAATCAACACTTAATAAATCTACAGAACGGCATTCTTACAGGACACATTCTTATCGCTCGGCAGATCTTTTCCTAGCGTAGCCGGCTGTGTCGATCTCCAGGGGACAATAATTTGTATATCACCTTCCACCGTCGCGCCCATGGCCTAAAGCGTTTAGGAAGTGAATAAATGACTAATTGCTTGTAATCACTTCTCTCCCCCATATTTAAATGTGACAGTATAGAGGATTGAAAAAAAAGCTGCAGGTTGCGTAGCCTACTGCGTGCAGTCACAAACGCGCTCTGCAAACAAATTAAGGTTGCCATTTCCGATATGTTTGTGCTTCTGTTCCGATTCCCAGGATCCGTTAGCGGTGATGATCAGGCCTATTTGTGTATAGCAAGCAAACAGACAATTCACCACATGCGTTCAAACAAATCAACGGCGGGAGTCCTACAGGCAATGTCGTGCCGAGACGCCCGATCGATAGTGTGAATAGATTTTTATCGCTCCAGGATATTTTACACCCGGTCACCGAGGAGCTTCCTTTCCAGTCGAATAAAGGAAAGTGAACCATCCGAGAAATAATGACATTTTTATTTGTTTCGGTTTGAGAGCCATTGCAGCCATGCAGGCTGAGCAATTTTCTGTAACTTTTCTTCCACCTTTCTGCCAGTTACAGCCCTTTTGTGCGGAGATCTCTTGCTGTGAGTTATATTAAATTTCCGACTCTTGGTCTTGGTACGACGACGACACAAGTTTGAGCATACATGTATGTTTGTTCCGTTTTGTTTTCGACCTGATTGTTGTGTGCTAGTAGAACACCTACTGCGGCAATTGGAATGTCAGATAAACGTAATTACTATTATTTCTTGAGACAGTTTACTTCACCAATGGGGACGAGAGTTCAAAGCAACCGATTGAGACGAGTTCCTGCAGTTTATCTCGCCTGCAAAAGCAATGCGGTAATCAGAAGGGTCACAAACTTGCAGGCTGCTATGCAGTGCGATAAAACATCATTTGAGTGTTGCATTTTACAATATGGAAACGCAGTTATGTGTGCCGCGGTTCGTTTTAAACTATTGCCTTATCTCTTTCAAAACAATCTCTAAGGACACGAACCTACCATTAGAAGCGTTCCATGCGTACACAGAACTCTGTTGCGTTAAATTTATCATTCCATTGGCTATCCAACTGCGGAACGAGTGCAGTTCGAACAGTGCATTTATCATGTTTTGTTTTGAGATGCACGTCAAAGTCATAAGTCTTACAATAATTTTTTTCCGCACATCAACGCCTTTGTGATTAATGATCGGAATAAAATTCAAACGCAAATTTGTCCTGTCAAATTTAGTTGTCGAGGGAAATTATCCGCCTTCTGTTTCAATGTAAGCTTCTTGTCGGCCCCCGGACAGCACCACTAGTGTGGACGATACTTGTCTTTTCGAAGATTAAATCTTAATAAATTACCTACAATGGAACAATAATGGTCAACGTGATCGCCGCAAGTTCAGAACAGTGAGTAGGTGCAAATATCTTGAATATTGCTGCTTTGCAAAGCGCACAATACAATAGCAGTATAACTTATATTTTATCGCATCTAGTTTCAATCAAAAGCAAACCCAACGTCACTGCCAGTTGTGAACAGTATCAACCCTCTCAGGTCAGTTATTAAACTAGGAAATGAACGTGCAAAAAACGATTGAAATTCATAAACATCAAGTGCATACATTATCCGTTGCACTTGAAATGTAAATTACCGGTATGACCGATATGACATTTTATAATTTGGTTTATAACCATTTTTCGTCAGCTGAACAATGTCACGAAAAACCGTTCGGTAAGATATCTTACCGAAAAACGCAGCACGCGATCGTCGCAATATCGCAACTCCCTGGGTGTTGTGATGCAGCAAACCCAAAAGACACCTGTTTTGTGGTGTGTTGCCAAGGAAACTGACCGACCGTATCGAGGACAAACCCATATGTGTGTACTTCGAAGGCACCGAGCACCGGTCACGATAGAAGGCAATGTGGCGATGATGATCGCGTTTCGTCGTCGATTACGCTATGGGCGAGTGTGATGGCTTCTGAGCGATTACGATCTCCGTGGGCATTACTATACTATAGGACTGTACTGCTGGGGTGGGCATTTTAGCAATTGCAACCGTCGTCGACGTCGTCGTCATTGTGATTGAATGCAATTTCAGAAATTGAGGATGCGATTGGAAAATTAATTTGTGTCGTGTTTTTGTAAGATTCTCGTAAGGTCAAAATAAAGGTTTTTCATTTGAATGGTAATTGAACGAAAGGAAATAATAACTGTTTGCGATGAGTGAATGAAATTGAAAATTTCCTCGGAAAAGTACTTCGATCCATTTCAATGGAATATGATAGGATTGTCCATTAGGTGAGCTCAAACGTGGTTGTGGCGATGTAAGTGTTATGTTACCTTTAAAAAAGTTTCCCTTTGAAGATATTGCATCATCGAGCACTAATGGCATTTTCTCTCGATTTCACCGAAATTTTCAATCAAGCTTCTCAGACTGAACTGATCGAAGAGCGTTTTTCACTGGTTCAACAAGCACAATTGCTCAAACCGAACAAAGTGGGAAGCGTGTTTCTTATCAAATCAAAGCAGTAACCCGCTGAACAAGTCTAAACCTGTTATAAATCGCAGAGCAACAGCAAATGCAACACACAGCCGAGCCTATTTCATTCAGTAAAGTTTATTCATTCATATTCGCAATGTGTTGTCATCGTCAACCAATGTGCGCGTACGCGGCCTACTATGGTGCATCAGCAAATCCCAAGTGTAACCCCGCGAGTGTTGTGGGTTCGCATGAAAGCGTCGTCGTAGGTACCGTAGAATGGAGCGCAATGAATCGCTGCCATACTATCAAAAAAAAAACAAAATTTGCTAAAAGGCTGAAAATATGAAATTTACTTCTATTGAACGTCAATTGTTCAAAATGACCTGGTAGAATGGTGACCAGTAGTACGGTATGCAAGGCGAACTAACAAGATCGCACCTCTTCGTTTGCACGCGATACGCGTTACGCTGTAATTGCAGAACCCACACTGCTCTGCTGTTCAATGTTCGAGTACGGCTTAAGTCCGACTCGGTTAGCTTACTGACTGCTACTATGTACTGCTTTGACCCGGGCTAGAAATTATGTGCGGTGTCGTGACGAGAATGGTGATAATGAGAATAGTGATAGCGCGAAAACACTATGGTCGCGACTTGATGGCTACCATCGTGATTTATGACTGCCGGGCCAAAATGTGAATGGATCCTTTCTAATGCTTCTCACTTTGGGTCTCCTAATCGAATAAAACGCACAATTTTTACTCTACTTTCCATAACAGAAAAGGGTTGTTTTTGCTACAACTGAGCAATACAAGCTAATTATAAATCCAGTTTGCTCCCAACTAAATTTAGAACGGAAGTGTTCTGCTTACAAAAGAGAGATAAAAGTTTTAAGATATCAATCTTCAACATGTAAATGTAGTGCCATTGTTGGAAGCAAGGAAACCTTCACAAATTCATTTGTGAAATAGAAAGGTGAGAAAAATCGTCCGGAGCTACAATTTTCAACCCCACGAATGCGTTGCATTAATAGAACTTTAGCCGACAAGGGAAGGGAAGCGTAGATTAAAAACAACTGATAAAGACTCGCTCTGGTGACATTTATTACCCAAACTGACCAGATTTTCTTGTTTTACTCTGACAAAGTATCATCTTGCTTTACTACCAGTTGAAACAATTAATAGGTTTTTTTTTTTCTTTTATCGTATAACACCAAGCAAACCGGAAATTATTGCCTTAAAGTTGTTTCTTAAAACCGCAGTGCAAGTTGACCAGCAGCAGAGTAAGGCACGATTGCAAGTTGTGTTTTGTAATTTAAGAACCTTGTGCCTACCGTTGATGGGTACGTAAATGGGAGGGACACATAACGTCATACCGGAAGACAAAACACGCAGAATAAAAACATGTATTGTTCTAACTGTGGCTTGTTACTTTATTGGATATTTCATCCGGAAAGGGGACGTCGGTCGAGTTATAATTAGAGCGTGTGCCTTTGTCCTCCGGGGCCGTGGTGGATATGGCCTGACTTGGCTTTTGTTAACAATCATTTCAAGGGTCGTAGGTTGTCGCTCGCTGTCCGTATCTTGCCAACCGAAACGGGACACACGCTGATATAGGCCTGAAAGAGCTTCGGAAACCGACTGATTGTGCAATAAATAAATAAATAAAGGCTAAGGTGTTGTTTCGTTCTTGTACACACGACCAACAAGAAAATTTATAGCCTTGTAGCGCTGCGAACTCTGTGATTCTAGCTTAATTCTCCTACATTTCTTTCGGCTGGTGAAAGAGCACTACAGAAACTCAAACCGCGTGAAGAGATTTTTTTCTGTAGGTACACTTAACACAGAAAGGTGCATCGTTTGACTACTTCGAAGAGGGAGATGAGAGAAAAGCAACGATCTACGATCTGTGTCGAGTGGAAAACATTTTCACCTACGATAGCGTGGTTGGTTTGCGTTCATATGATTCACTGTTGGCTTTTGTTTTGAAACTAGGCGGAAGCCTTTGCGATTGTCACAGTTTTTAAACCTGAGCATTTTAAATCCAAACCCTTCTTCCGTTATTCCAAAGTTTAACGACTTCTGCGGCTAAAACGGATTAGATACGATTTTGTTGTGAATCGGAAAGGCTTATGCTAATGGATGACCATAAGTATCAATTAGTGAATGATTAATTAGCAAGAGAAATACGTCAAATCGTATAGGCATTCTTCCATGTCTATGTTGAAAGAAACGCATCAGCAACTATAAAACGAATGTCCATACTGAAAGCACACATCAACATTAGTAATCGAATGAAATCGACAATACCGGAAGTATAGCCAACTTTGATCGCAATCCATTACAAGGGTTTCTTTCCTGTTTCTGCATTTCAAAAGTGAACGTAAAAAGCGGTAATAATAATACACACCGTTATTGAAGTAAGCATGTTGACACCTGTCTGCTTGTCCTGCGTTAATGCTGTTAAACCCAACATTTTGCGTGCATCTTTCTGTGAGAAAATTTCAAGAAATTGATTTTTTTATAGAAATAGAAGAAGCCCAAACAAAGTCGATCATTATTTTATAATCAACAGGAGCGGTTGTCCTTTTCTATTTTCTCAGCGCACAGTGGAAGGCCGGAAATCGTCAGTGAGGAAATTTAGTTCTAAAAAAACTTTACCATCGAGAAACACGGTCCCAATGAATCAACATGATTGTTTCCGCTTCCAAAATTATTCCGTTCGATTTGGTAGGGCTCATGAGAATTCTTTTTGTGATGAAAATTTACATTTACTTATCAATTGTCATCGAAATGTTTTGTTCAGTTTGTAATTTGATAACCCGTTGCTTGTACTGCGAAATAATTAGTTCTAAAAATCTAAACTTTTGGCCATGCTCAGTGAAGCATCGGGTAACGGTTTCGATAAATTGTCAAAAATTATATCAAATATGCCACTGTCATTGCCTTGGTAACATATTTTGCACTGCCCAAATAAACAACGCCCTGGCAATCGAAGTGACATCTGACATTATATCGCACAGAAACGTTATTAGATGAAATAAAATGATTTATTTTACTTGTTTTCTATCGCAGCCATTTCTTACTTATTGAAGTGTTATTTTCAGTTTTTTCCTGTCTGCACAGTACAATAATTCACTACCGCCAGTGCCGTTCTCCGGTGAAATTAGGCCAACCTTCCTTGTTCGAACATCAGAAAAAAATCTCAAACAAGTTTTCCTCCTTTTGGTCGTTTAACGCGCTTGCAAACTGTCATCAATTCGATACGACGTGGGAAAATAGGCAAGTCAATGGTTCGTATGCTTCACGCGACTTATACCGCGACTCCTTATTTTCGTACGCACCGTCCCTAATTTTCTATCTACAAATTTTTCCGGAACAATGCAAATTAATAAAAAACTACTCGTTATATTACCAGTCAACAACGGGAGAAGAGACCGGCGGCGGCGGACCAGCAGCGGCGGGGTAAGTGAAAACGAAAGTATGCAAGCCACTATTCTTCTGCCTTAACAAGCCACCGAAAGTGGTCCCCTAAGGATAAGGGCGAGCCTTGGTATGGTAAATTCCATAAAGCAGGGGTCTTAATGCATACCCGTTGCATTTGAGATTACGTTTGCTTCTTGCGCATTGGCAATTTCTGCGACGTGGTGGCCTACTGTCAACGTGTTCGCGAGAAAGTGCTTTTGTTCGTTCCGTCATTAATGCCCATGTGGTTCTTTAGCTAATGCATTTTAGCTAGCTTTCTTCGGTGCGATGGGATTCCTAAGGATTTTCAGATCTAGTCGTTGTGAGAGCAAGAAGGGCATTGTGGATTTCGCTCTAAATAATACGACTAGAAAGAATTGAAATTTGGCTTATATAATATGTTTACATATTATTTTTAGTTTGTATATACAATATGGATTCTGACCTTTTTTTAAATATATTTTGTGTGACTTTAACTCAGGCCATTTGTAACAAGTCAGTTTATGCTCATAATTCTACTGTAGAGCTGTAATTTAAGGAAACAAATCCTAAACCGTAGTTAAGGCCTGCTGTAAACTAAATTATACAGGTTAAAACCTACATGCTATAAACTGACTAACCTGACCACCGAAAATCCATTGACTGGAAGAAAGCAGTGCCCGCTAGCCGCTACTTTTCAAAATACAGGAGTACTAGCTAATCAAACTAGTTTGGGCGTCTTAGCAGAATTCCAAGTACAATTTAAATGTTAATTTTTTTTTTCTTTTACTCGTACAAAATTATTGTTTTTTTTTTCACAGTTTGAACTCACATCAGAGCAATACTGAGTTCGGTTTCTTACGAAAACGACCATTCCAAGACTTTCCCGCTGTTCTTACCGGAACAAAATTTATTTCCCCGTTTTTTTTTGCATGGCGAAGTTTTCCCATTACCATAACTCTCAGTGACGGACCTCGTCAAATCTATCCGCGCGAAGAAATAGATACCCCTCGCCCGTTTCGACTTTCGTCTTTCCATGCTGCAGCAGGTGATAAATAATGGTCCTCAAGTGTGCATACAATTGGTACTACACGCAGTAAGAAAAGCGAAATAAAAAACGAGAAAAGTTAACTTTGTACCGTCAGTTTCTTGGATAACGATGTCGACTTCAAGCCGGAGAACTTGAGTAGGTTCTCTGTGACTATTCAGTGGAACTGCAAATCAGCTTTTCGCTGAATCTTCCTCGGTCCCCGTTTTACATGCAGAGGAAATGTTCGCCTTTCCACGATAACAAGGGGAAATCCTTTCTTCTGGAACGCTAAAGATCTTGCCGATTAAAGGAATTGTGATGCACCGAGCCTAGGGTGACGTTAAACGGTTTCCTTTTCCCCTAAACACGTCGTCGAAGAAATGCAGAAGTTGCCTTTGTGTAGCGTTTTATTGTTATTGCCTTATTTTTATGTACTTTGTAACTGCGAACCTTTGGACCGAGCGGCGAAGGAAGTCGGCTTCTTCATCAATCAAGTACCATTAGCATATGCGATGCAGAGCGCGAGGTAGGAAACCCCGCTGGGCACCGGAAGATGCAGTTTTGCGGCGTCTGTTACGGATAACATTCTCGGTTATTAATTGTCTGAAAGCAAACATTTGAGCAAAGGGATAATTTCATCGATTCGGCATCGATCCCGTTGGGATCGATTAGCGTTCCCATTGACGTGCGGTAAAGGTTGCGGTTGTAAATGGTTTTGATTTGTTGTTGTAACGACCACCAATGTTTACATTGCTGTCTCGAAATAAAAATATCTTTATTGCAGTTTTATTCAAATTTTTGGCTTTACATCATTGCCAGGTTTTCGGGCAATTCATCCGCTTTCTGCACACATCTGCATATCTGGAAATGAACCAGGCTTAGAGGTTAAAACAAATCGCCGAAATCGGTTACAAATTGCTACAGCCAGCGGGAAAATGGAGCGCGGTACCTGCGGCATCAGTGTTATTTCCCAATTCGGTCGGCTCGGCTTGGTCTCGTTTATTACGAATCGAGATCACATACATGCGCCTCGGTTTATGAGCGGTTATTGTTATAGCGGTCACATAGCTGAAAATGTAATTATCCGACAATTGATTGTCTCATGTGCGCGCTGGTTTAATTAAAACAAAATATTCATCGATTGCATTTTGGGAGATGGAAAACAAATTAATCGCGCACGGGATGTGATATTTGAGAATATATTTCATCTGCCTACGCCGGAGCTGGAATTCTTTGAATTATTTTTTGAGTAGTTGATTGGAAGTAAAAAAATATTAAAATGCACATCGGTAGGTAAAACCTTTTATAGAAGCTGCTACTTTTGAGCCTAAACACAACTCTCAACCTAATAATAATTAATTCTGACTCTGGTTGTACGGATTAATTATAACGAACCAGAAATAATTGAAATTTAATTAGAAATTCATTTGCATCAAAATGTTTATGTTCCATGACAGAGCCAAAAAAAAATAAATATAATTAAGCGATCTAACTGCTTTCCTTTGCGGGACGTGCGTATTAGGGATGGTTGGATCAGCTTATTCGTTGTCGTTTCCAAACAACCGATGAGGAAACATCAGCGGAATAAAGAGGACGAGTTCGGATTTTGATTTTAAATTTTATGGTTCCATGCAAGCACTTCAATGTTTGTAGGGAAAAATGTAGCAAGTTAGAAAAAACCTTGGCATTAAAAGCTAATTTCCTTTTTTTTCAACTTAGTCCGATATAATCACTTTGGGTGACAAACTGAATACTTAATTTCACGGTCTCGTCCGTTTGGTAGGATTTGATTAAATCTTTAAACAGAAAAACACGAAGGTTTGTTTGAATATGGTTCGCATTTTATTATTTTTTATGATATTCAATTAACTCGAGTGAATTCTATCTTCCCGTGGTTGGGTTGTGCACCGTACAGTACAGAGTTGTACTTTTTCCCGTGTAGGAGAGATGTTTGGATGGTGTTTAGATAAGAGTCCGACCTTCAGGTTAAAATTGTTTTATTCCGTTGTCTGTACCGAGATGCTTCCGGTTTGGGTCATAGAACACTGCTTTATTCGTGAAACATCCGGCTGGTTAAGGGTGTATAATCAGCAAAAAACTGTTGATAGGGGCGAAACAGTCACAACATAGAACACTGGCCTTAGTTTAAAACCGTCCGAATGTATGCGCGTGTGCCCTGGCAGAGCAAGGCATATTATTTATCTCTCTTGAATTACTAATTCATTCCGCATCAAGTCTGTTGCCGCTTTTAGTTTTCACCAGCGGGACCACATTTGCATACGAAATGAATAAATGATAAATCCATTATGAAAAAATATTGCGCATCCCCCTGATGCCATGCTGTTGTTCCGTTTCCAGTTGAAGGGCCACCCGTCAAAAATACAACTGTTTTGATTTTGTCGGTAATATTTTATTCACCACTGGCGTGATAGGTTAATAAATATACATACATACATCAACTGAAGAGCGAGTGCAAAATGAAAATCATATCAAGCTAGCTTTTTCCACTATTTCCTTTTAGATATTTATTTTATGCGGGTTTCCATTTGTTGAACTAGATTTTGTACAAAATGTTGTTCAAATAAATACAAAAGACTGGACCACTCTTGCATTACAAGCGTGGCATTCAGTTCGGACGTAGCAGGCGGCACGTCGTCCTTGTGTCTGTCTATAGAGAAAGGGTTGTATTTTGATGAATAGTTAATCATTATGCTTGCTCTGACAGTTCCAGCTCTATGTCTACTGCTCTTTTTGGCTAGTCTTTTTTTATGTTAGGCACAGACAGTAATTATGAATAAAATTTTGTTGATCTTATGTTGAGGGCGCAACACCGCACCATCGTGGCTGGACATGGACAGTTCAAATGCAACGGATTACAAACGGCTTAGCAGCACTTCAGTCGCCCTCCGATGTGTGCTCTAGCGGAACATATTATCATGTTTGATGCATTCTCGAGTGCATTCTCCGGTTGTATGGTCCGTTAGCAGAGGGATGATGATACCGTGCAGTGGACAATCGGTCGCTTACCTATTTTACAGCATCCGTTTTTCTATCAGCATCTCACCTAAGTAGGGTATCTGTGGACCACAAGCGAATTGAGGGTAATCGTGTTTGTATTATTTGCGCGTGTACTTCACTCGAAAGCCGGTCCTCGATTCGCCTCGAAAGCCAATATAAGCAAACCTAATCTGTTTATCTGCTCGCACTACATCGGGATTATCTTAATCTGCATGAGTGGATTTTTATTTGTTTATTCTTTAGCGATTCACAATTCAAGGTCTCAATTTAAACCCGTAGTGACTGGATGTATGCTGTTGCGGCCAATCTAGGTTTTAAGTTTAGTTTTTTTCAGTTTTGAATCACCATGCGTATATGTGAGGTTTTGAGGACCTAGTTCAAAAGGCGATACTTTTTGGCTTGTATGTACATACCGCCAACCAATATCAAGATGAGATGAACCAGCGTCATTTGTTCAGCGTTATTTTTAAAATTGAACAAATTTCTTAAAGTACAAATTTTTATAAAAAGATAAAGCCCTACGATAAAACTGAACCTTGTCGTGGCGTAGGGCTGTTGTTAAATTAATCAGTAAATGAACAGCGGTCACGTTTACTTCTGGATGTGGGTATATATCAAAATACTTTTGTGATTTCAAGTGGGACTCGGGGTAAAAAATTACCAAATGTGATTGTTGCGTTGTTCAGAAAGTGCTTGTATTCCGTTTAAGAATAAGGCCAGTACGGGGATCTCTGATAACTAATAGATGAATGTTTCTGGGATTCATCCCTATTTATCACAGCTATCACAAATATTTCCAAAAATGTCGGATTGATTGGGTCGGTCGGGGGTTTAGGGTTAGTAAGGGGATGTAAGCGGGATACCAGATCCGGTTGAATGCCGAAGGATCACTCTACAATGATTACGTGTAATAATAGAAGTGCTTAGGTAGCAGACGGGAAAATTAGGTCAATTCGTGTCATGTGTTCGAATCTCGTCTGAGCGGTGCTGCTAGATAATCTGGCCGCGGGGTCTGTCGATGGGAAGTGGTCGAGTCTTAGAGAGACGTTTAAGCCCACAGCTTTATTGCACTAGCTTATTGATCTCGGGTGTTGAAAGGCGGGTGCCTCTCTATATTTTAAAGCTTTTGTCGACTACCGCGAATGTCTAGCTTGTGCTGCTTTCGATATACTTTGCATCTTGGGACAGTGCATAAATGCTGGGGAATGAAAGATCAAATTTTCCCTGATAAATTGATAACCACTAATGCTTCGAAATTTAGTTCATTTGTGGTTGTTTGTGTTGGAAAATTGATAGGGGCGCGCGGTTGAGGACCAGTGCTAGTGCCTGAAAACCTTCTGCTTCTGCTTAGTGCTAGGCGGGGATGACGAATTCTCCACTTCTTCACTATACTACATTTTACAACTCAAGTAGTACAAAAAGTCCAAAGCACATTTACAAATTCGATCTACCATTTTTCTTCTTATCATATCATCGTCATCATCATCATCATCATCATTATATTTAAAATATGATATTCCGGCCTTTGGCCTTAGAGTCAGTTCGTGGAGTCCACGCAGGGCCGGAACGCCTCCGCCTGCGGGCATAGGCGTGACGGCTATGCTTGGGGCCGTACCTGTGTTTAGTGGGATTGCCTGTCTCGGCAGGTAGAACTGACGTTTGAGGTCTCCCTGACACTTTGTTGACATCACAAAAGGGCCCAGAGCAGAGTTTTATACGCTATTAAGCGACCAGTTGGATAACCCGAAAAAAAAGGAAAAAAAAGAAAATTTTTATAAAAAGATAAAAACTATAAGAGAAAGATCACTAAATTGTCGCTTTAGCTTTTCGCACCCTGATTCGGAAATAAGTGCAGTACATCTCAATTTCAAAAGAAAGGTTGAAATAAATACATCCACATTATTCTCATAAAGCAAACATTGACCCAGAAGCATTCCGGTACGTTCCTGGAATCGGGCCCCTTTTGATACTGAAACCACCGTATGATTTATATCTAATTAAGGCATTCATTCTCTGTGTAATTTAGAATTTGGCAGAAATTATTATTGTTTCCAAGTTCACGTCTGTCGCGTGCCACGTTCAGTTTTGCAATTATGGTTATTATGCATATTCCCCTTGTTTGAAATGCATTCGTTTTAAGTGCAAACCCAAAGACCCAGATTTAATTTCACGCAGAAACACCACTCCTCGACAACCTGACCTGTCCCATAATGTTTCAATTTGGGATTTGCTGTTTGCAATACTGTGTATAGCAGGCTGTTGCAGTGCAGCAGCCGTAGCCAGGCAAAGGCACACATTATGTTATGTTTACTCTGAGTAGGCCAGCCAGCCGTTCGTTTCGTACAGATTACGTCCGTTCGTTCGTCGGTCTATCTGTCTGTTCGTTCGTTTGCGCCTACCCAGCACATAGTCTCTACATGGCGGATCGTATGTGTAGTTATTGCGGTTACGGTCTTGTTTCATATTTCAATTAATGCATTGCTATTGTCCGAGTATTTGTTGCCGTTCGGTGATATGTTTTTCCTCCCCCATCATATTATAATATATATCATCGGCAGAAGGCGACATAACGGTTGATTTTTAAAATATGAGATACATAAAAAGTGCAATTTTCCAAACCAGGTAAATTGAAATTGATACGTACCGCACATCGTAAACCATGCTCTGTTCTATTTAATAAAAATAAATAAATAAAGCCAAATTTTTTGTTTAAAGTCAAACAAGTACGGCGAGTTCAACCCTGTCTATCACTTGAAAATGCATGATGTTGACAGACGGAGCGGTAATTACTTCCGAACGCAGCAGGCGTCCGATTATTGTTTACGAATTGCTAAGCATTTTCTTGCTCGATTACAGATTATCATCGCGTCCTTTCAAAGCTCGAAAACAAGTTGAGGCAAGTTTCAACATTCCGCTTCCTAGCCTAGCTAGAATAGCAATCAAAAGTTTGGTTTTACTAGTCCGTTTTTGTCGAAAGGACCAAACAGGCGTCGTATTACGAGAAGAAGATGATCAATAAAATAATTATGTGTGCATATTTGAATTTCCAACGCTGTTCATTCCAATCATAACGCGTAACAGTTTCTCTTCGTCTTCGTCGTTTGTATGTTTTTACGTGATGTGGTGTGCGTATGTGTTAATAGTTTTTTGAATAATTTACATTTGGTCTCTCGTATAGCTTATCACTAGAAGCGCCTAGCCTGCGTTGTGCGGTTTACTGATTGATGCCTCTGCGTCGTCATCTTCGTACCCCTGAAATTAGTCATAGTCGCGCCTCGGTAGAAGAAAAATGATTTAAAAAAGCGCTGGATAAATCTCCGATGTCTGCCTTTACCATATGAATATTGATTGATATTCGGTACTGAAGAATGCCGATTCGATACGATTCGTGAATGGAATTGTATATTGCAAATAAATGGGTCTTTTTCCTAGGCACGTAACAAATCAAACGCGTAACGAATGTCAAATTCCGGCCGCATTCGGTATGTAACTGACACCAATCATTACGTCGTCGAAGGGTGCAAGAAGGGCGTAATATTGGGTTCAACGGTAACGAGTATCGAGTATCACATAATTTGAATTTAGAACCCATAATTGGTAATTACAGTGGCTTCGGTTGTGGTTCATATTTTAATGCTTAAAATAGAATATATATAGTTCCCATCGCAGTTAAAGTCTCGCTACGAGATCACAAATTACTCGGTTAATAGTTAATTGTTGCGTCAAACCACAGCCTTTAAGTTTATGGTTCATATCTGATGGAGTAAAACACGTGGAGTCAACAGTAATAAGCTTACTCATTAGTCGCGTTTGGACTTTCAACTGCCACCGCGCACCGGTTTGGTCGTGGTCAGAGTTGAAGTTCAGCTAATTGTCTCAAGGTTTCCGAACGGGTCGGTTAATAAACGAGAGAATTGGCCACCTGGCTTCGGAGTCAATAAATAGTGGCCGCCAATGGTGCGGTAAAGAAGGAAAGTCAATTAATTCGTTTTGTTTAGCTACTTTTTCATCGGTAAGAGTGCAGGTTGTATCCTCTAAAAAGCTACCGGTGGTGGCCTCCGAATACAAAGGCGGGTACGGGTGTATGATCTAGGTTGCAGTTGATTGAGATCTTGTTTAACTGTGGCCTTTTGGTTCAATTTTGCAATATGATCGTACTCTAACCGTGAAACCAGGTCGCTAAAATAGTTATACGGTAACACTCCTCCATCTCCGCGTTGCTTTGGCAGAGTTCCATATTTGGAGCAGCAATTTTGGAACCGTTAATAACACAGACTCACCCTCGGCCGATATCGACGGCGTGCATACGCGCGAATGAGCTACCAGGTTCAACCGGCCGAACCGAACGAGAAGTGTGCCAAAGAGCTCATGCCCCTGCTCTAAAACCAGCAAAATTATGATTGCATATCAATTCTGTAACTCTCGTTCTCTAGACCCAATTATTACCTACCGGCAGCTCTCGTGGAAAAATAGCTGTATTACCGAAACCCTCCTTTCTTTCGCTCTTTTGTTTATATCGACCACTGTTTTCACTCATCGTTTTTTCCCGTTCTGTTACTCCATATTCTGTTGTATTTCGATCTTTTAATAAATGGATTGATTTATTTCACCCATAATTTGTTTTCTATGCTGCTTCACCGTTGAGTAGCCCACTCAAATAATTGATTAAGAGCCGCCGACGAGTGGCAACCGTGTGATTAAATGAAAATTTTTAAAAAATATAATTACCGCTTGATTGTGCCTTAAGCATTCTTGTAAGCACGTGCCATTCGTAAAAATGCAGCTTGCTATATTTAGGCTTCGCACTGCTCTTTAAGGACTTCCCTAGTTAACATTTTCATCGACGGAAAACCATTCGGATGGATCATTTAAATAATTTGATGTGCGAGTAAAATCAATTACAATCAATTTACGTTGTTCCTACTACGATGGTCGAAAAAAGAATCGGTCTTCTCGCAATTCTTGTACCAGAGGATTTCTTTCTTCGAAACAGACAAAAAAGCACCGCTTCTTATTTACTAAAATAATACAAAATAATTGAAAATAAATAAAATTAAATCCGACCCTCCATTACATCCCAACGGCAGGCTACAGTGGTGACGGTGCAGATGGGGTTGGAACACCAGAATTTACTTTCGATAACGTTTCCGCTGCTACTCTTTCACCCGTTTGCGGTTGCCATCGCCAAAACCGGAAACTTTTCGTCGAGGATTTGTTGAATCAACGTAATCTAAATGAAGAAACGACCAACAAAAACAAAAAAAAACACAAGCAGGATCATTTACACTCTGCGATAGGAGACGACGATGACTGTTAATCGCGATAGGCCCAAAACAAATAACTCGTTGATTGCCGGGCGGGCAGCTGAATTGACTGCGTGCGGCTAGCAGAAATTGAAATGGAGATGTAAATTAGAAGTTCCTGTTTCATATCACGCTGCACGCATGATGTCCCTAATCGGATTTGAAATTCACCGTTCCGCGTAATGTGGCCGGGGCACTGTGGCGGGTACGGTACGGTACGGTACGGTACTCGACTATGTGTGTGGGATCATTCATGCGAAAAAAACGTAACATCATCCGGCACCGCCTGTCAAACCGGTTAGAAGCATTTTCTGCTCGAAATGTTTCTATCGACAAGCGTCGGTCGGTGAAATGCGGTTGCTAAGGAATTGTTTTGTTAGTGCATTACACGAAGAATAGAAAAAAACAATTGCAGAAGGCTGTGACAATAGCGGTGTAAATGTTCAGTCTCACAGTTACATGCTGTTAGAGGTTTATTTGTTTACCTATATTTAGACTGCTTTTGAACAACGGCTAATATTGGCGTTCCACGAGGGAGAATTTGGTCAAGTATCGACGAACGCGGAACGAGTTGACTGTAATCGTGAGCCAGAGCCAGAACAACTATTCCGTGGTAATGAATCGCCTAGTTTTACGAGAAGGTGAACTAAACTCGTAAGGACTATACACCGAAACCTGACATATGTACGGACGAGAGAGGGAATCGAATCACAAACGAGCGTAAGGAGGTCGGCAGTTCTTCGATTAACATCTAGCAGTGAAATAACAAAAGGGAACGCAACGGAAGTTAACATTAGTGTTGCCACATGTACAGATTTATCTGGAAAAGTACAGATTTTTCCGATTTTTTTGGTACAGATTCTGTACGGTACAGATTACAGATTTTTGTCATAAAGTACAGATGAGTACAGATTTTTTTGGGTGTCAAAAACTAATTTTTTTTGTTTCAGTTTTGTTACTTGAAATCAATAGAGGAGCACCTCTTGACATGAATGCAAACAAAACAAAACATGTCTGCCTTTAAGGTTATGTGTACCAATATCATCAAAGAAATCAGTAATTTGCGATTTTTCAATTTTTAAAGCAAACAAACCAGGTTTCCCTATGTAACAAACCAACTTTGTGGTACAGATTTTGGTACAGATTTTTGAAAGCAAAAGTACAGATGAAAAAGATTTTTTTACCTTCCAGTACTGATGAATATGTGGCAACACTGGTTAACATTAAAGTGTCTTCAAACGGTAACAGCGTGCCGGCACCCGATCTCAAAGCGATCCGGTGAAAAATCAGCCAGCTGAAGTATAATAGAGTCGTCGGAAAGGACCGACTAGCGGCAGAACTCTACAAATATGGCCAAGAATCGCCAGTAACGGAACTTCACTGGATAATTTCAAGAATTTGGGAGGAGGAGAAACTACCGGAGAAGTGGATGGAAGGTGTGGTTTGTCCCATCTACAAAAAGGGCGACCGGCTAGATTGTAGTAGCATTACGATGGTCAACGCCGCCTACAAGGTGCTCTCCCACATGTTCTTGTGTCGTTTATCCCCAATAGCAGGGCAGCATCAGGCGGGCTTTATAGGGGGCCGTGCTACTACGTGTCAAATTTTTACTCTCCGATAAACCCTCCAGAACTGTCGGAAGTACAACGTGCCCACGCATCATATTTTCGTGGGTTTCCGGGCAGCATACGATACAGTCAGGTTACAACTAAGGCAGATAATGCACGATTACGGTTTTCGTGTTTATTGAACGTGTGATCCGGCGAGTTCAGTTCAAAGAGGAACGATCTTCATCAAGCGAAGCAAATTTCTAGCTTTCGCAGATGATCTGGATTAAAAACGGAGTCTAGGAGGAATGAGTTACAAATCATTGTCACAAAACCAAATATATGTTAGAAAGAGGCCTCAGAGAAAAAAACGTTTGTCTTCCACGGATAGTGACTATTGACGGCGATGAAGTGGAAGTGGTTGATGAATTCGTATATTTAAGATCTCTGGTTACCGCCGATAATAATACGATAATAATAGGAGATTGAACCTGGATTCAACCTGAAAGTCGAGCCTACTTTCCAAGCACTACTTGGAGAGATTCACATCGTACACCGGAGTATGCGGGGGGCCGGCCACTTCACAAGGATGCCGAACGACTGTGCAGTAAAATCCGTCATCTTCAAGTACCCCATGGGTACTAGGAAGAGAGGGGCCCAACGTGCTAGATGGCTCGACCAGGTTGAGGCCGACTCGTAAGTGTGTCGAGACGCTCAACAAATTGGCGACGAGTAGCCCAGGATTGAGTACAGTGGAGAAGAATTCTCCACCCCGCCTCTCTGCTTGTAGAAGGCAAGAAGAAGGCCTTCCTTCAAAGTTGGCTATACTTTACCCACTCGTTCTTCACTGCCTGTACTATATTCAATTGTAGCTGTTCTAGGCGTAGGCGATTGTAGGCGAGGATCCATTGCGTTCTTCCGACCAGTACAGCTACCTACACGGGTGATTTTTGCACTGTAAAGAAGCTTTATCGGGATAATATAGAATTCAGCATGAAGGAAGAGTGATGAGTGACATCGAATGGCCCAATTCTACTAAGATTCGAGCCAACGACGACTTTTAATTCTTTATTTCGTATACAACAGATATTCACTACACACTATTCTATTTGTAAAGCAAATATTAGACTCGGGAAACCATCACAAAAAAATAAAATTAGTTCAACTAACCTGCTAGTCGTAATCAGATCTTACAATTCGAAGCATCAAACATTGCATTGTATAGGTTCTATTACTTTTTTGGGCATAACTAACACTAAATAACGAGATTTTTGCCCAGTTAAAATTCATCACTAAATTTTCACTTTTTCGCCGTCGATTTTTCTTTAATTTTTTTCGGCCGTTCCATTCATCACATCACTCTCGAAACTTAACTTGATACACTGAAAACTTTAATTTACCACCCGAACGGTTATCTGGTAAGATATTATAACGATTTTGCCCAAAACGGTTCGCTTGAATTAAAATGAAAAATTTTACTTCCTTTCGACTGCAATTCCGAATCCCTCGACCGTCGTTGTTGATACGTTACCGAGGAAACGGGAGTGATGCCATATTTACGTTGAGCATGAAATTGGCCAATAATTTTCGCTATTAAATTAACGGTTGTAAAATGTCGAAAATATACTTATAAAATTCTCTGATAATAAAATTCATTGTAAACAACATTTTATGTGACAAAATTACTGTCGGATCTAGTTCAACAGCAAAAATAGATACGCGATTCTACGTTTCATAATTGTTCATAACATACTACAAAACGATAGTGGAAACAAGTACTGAAATCAGTAAAAAAGCAGCTGGCCCCTCCCCTGAACCTGAATGGATTTGGGCTTTTTCTCAAAATTCTCGTACAGGATTGAACCCAAAAATATTATGATTTTTTTCACGTGAACATAGTATATCGCTTATTTTAAAAATTAATACCGCCCAGGTTACAATTTTGGTTTTATTACACTCTTATGATGGAATTTAAGACCAAAATTGGTCATAAAAACTGCCATAAGAGGACAATAAAACCCGCATTGCTGCTTGGGCGGTAAACGGGGTAACTTGCAACAATTCCGTCGAATTTATCGTATCTTATGATATAATATGATCATTTAAGTCAATTATTATTGAAACTTGTTGTTAACAGGTCAAAGAGCTTAAAGCATGCCGTTATACTCATTGTGAATTTTGCATCTGGAAAATATTTGTTTCACTCGCAATTGAACAAACAATTGAAAGAAGCCCAATATACATGTTTTATAATAAAGTGAATTATAATAAAGTGATATATTTGATTCATGATAATTATTTTTGTTGGTCCTGCTTGTTACCATATTATTCATACAATATGTGTGTGGATGGGGTAACTTGTAATATCTGATAGAATAAAAAAGCTGTTTTTCATTAACTCCACAAGCCTAGTTATCATTCCTTTTTGCCTCAAGCAATAGCAAAAGCACAGCTGGCGAGCATAAACAATGAATAGTTGTTCATTCATGCTACAAGCGCTGATTTGTTTGGTTCGATCGATCAATTTTAGTACGCCTGATCAATTACGAAGCGTGCAACTGTGTGCATCCGTTCTGGCCTCTATATATGGCATAAGCATCAGAAAGTTTCCAGTTAATTTCATGTTTCCTTATGACCCACATTTATTCAATCAGAAGCATGTCTAGTTTGTTGACTGACTGAGTTTACTGCGAAATATTTTCATAAATTAATAATTCATGCAACAACACCGCTCCCTGTCTCGCTTCTCGTTACTCATCGTGATTGCGATTGTATTGTTAATAATTAATATGGTTTTGATGGGGTTTGTGCCACCTCTGAAGATTGCTGGTTAAACGGCGAGTTACAGCGAGCATCATTCCGCACTCGACTTGTTTTCTGCCATCCGTTTATGCAAGTAATATTGAATTCAAATGGAGCTTAAACTAACATTCTTTATTATCCATCTTGATAATAATATTTTCGACACCATAAACATCTTTGAAACGCGTTTTTCGTTTGTTAAGATTTCTCATCATGCTGTTTAACGATGTAAATTTGCTGGCTTGCAAAATCAGAACACGACCAAAAAAACATTCCTTTCTCGTTGCCGGCATCCCCAGAGAAAGAGAGAGAAAAAACGATTCCAGCGGTGCCGTCTAATTCAATTATGATGATCCTGTGAGAAAAGAACATTTTTCATGGCGAATTTCCCGGCAGCGGCAACCCCCTGGGAGCTGCTCATAATTTCCGTGAGATTCATGCTGAAGAGAAATTTTCGACCGGGCACTGATTTATACTGCTACCAGTGTCCGGCCTTTGTTCTACCTTTGGGTTTTTGGGTGGTTCAAGTCAAACACGCAATTTAATCTTATTTTGGAACTTCTTCTCCACACTTTGGCTACACGCCTTTCCTCATAATTTGAATAATAGAGCATATTTATAATAACCCTAGCGTCAGGTTGGATGGACGTCTGAACTCTTCTTGACTAATGTTCGGCAAATTAACACTCATTAGCATGCGTTGGTTAGCTTCCACCGCTTCCACGCCTTTTGTAAAGTACCATCAAATGACTTAGCTTTATATACAAACATTTAAAGTAATTGTGCTGAAAGATTAAATCATCAGCCATAATAACGCACTGTTCCAGTTCATATACCATTTTTAAGGAGGTTAAAATGAATTTGTTCAACCGTTACAAATTCAGATTTTCCCGCATGAAATGGGAAGTTACTATATTCAAAGGCTCCCTCTGGCTGGCCCAGAACTGAAGCGAGAGGAAGGCCTGCTTTTGACTGCGTGACATACTTAATGATCTAGCTGCATTCAACCATGCATTGTCTCTCGGAACCAGTAAAGAGCACATGCTGTTTTAAGGGAGGCAACCATCGGCAGTGGGTGAACGAACGGCATTCAAATCAAACATCAATCTGCCCGAAAGTAGTGAAGCCAAAGTGCAAAATCCCGTATCAAATTACTCCCATTTTTCCGAGCTATTATTACATTTTTTTTTCGAAACAGAACCGCAACAATAATGGTCAGTATCAGCACCACGAAAAAGGCGTTGGAAAGGTGCAGCGCAGAGCGCTCATATGTGCGTTCCTGGTTTCGAGGGGAAATCTGGTCGGTCAGTTGGGCTGGCTGCGTGGCTGGTCAGCGAGATGCACAGCGCAGGAGCAGAGGCGTCAAAAACTGACACCTTTTGCGGAATCCCGCTTCCGAGCCAGCCGGCCGGGCCAGATTGTTGCTTTTGCTTCAGGAGAAAAAAAAATTAATTGAAACAACGGGGTCGAGAATTATTTAGAGTGGAAATTTTGGATGCGATTGGTGCATGTTTATGTACGAGGCCGGGTGATCGATCTATTTTAGATTTGGATTTTGAGTACACTATTTTTAAGAGTAGTATGCGATTATTGAAGCATATGAAATTTGGCTCACCTACATAATATAGTTGCATAACGGGTTCATAATAATTGTGTGCTCTGAGTTGTGGCTGTAATCAGTTCGGTTTGTAATTACATTCTTATTAATATGTAACTTACGATCAAGGAAGACTAGATATTTTTGAATTTACGGTATTTTGTTTGGACTTGTCCTGCCAATTTATTTATTTATTTTTCGTCCATCGTGGACCATTGCAGTTATAAGAAGTTTCTTAATTAACTAACCAAGAAAAAAATTGTTTTTTGAGCGCACTTCTATTCAGGGCTTAAAAAGGGATCGCAAGTTGAATGTGACTGCCGTGAACTTTCCACATTCAAATTCCGATTTTTGAACGATCATTTGACCGTTTTTTTTAATCCAGTCAATCTGCCGCTTGCGCTGCTGCCGTCGTACAATTCATGCGGCATTTCAGCAAAAGCAAACAGTCGATCTCCCGTTTTGCTTTGCGCTTTGAGAATATAAACTGCAAACTGACTGGAAGCATACGGTGACGTATTTTTTCGTTTCTCTTTTTGTCTCCAAATCGGCTGCTCACAGTAAAAGTTTGTCACCCAGACGTCGGTCCGACGCAAGCAAAATATTCGTTTGTATTGGACGGAGTCCGACCGACTTCTTCCATGCACATGTAGTGGTTGTTTTTTTGTAGTATTGAATCATACGATTGTGCGGTTGTTTTTCGTAGCGTGGTGATTGCCAGTCATTTGACTGTTTTGCAGTCATTCGCTGCTCCAAACGGTAAAGGCAACTTGATCGAAACGAAAATGTCAAAAAGTTTTAGAAGCCGTTCGTTCTGCAGCGTGCAGTCGGCGTTTGACTGAGCAAAATGCCAGTTGTGTTATGCATGGCATTCGTATTCCACCTCTAAACGGACGGTGTGAACTTGAATGCGCGTTGGTGTGACTGCGGTAGAAAAAAAGGATCGGTCGAAGCCCTGCTTCTATTCATAGTCAAATCGATAACTTTACAATTCATGTTAAAGACATCATTCTGTTCACAGGCCCATTTTTGGCATAGGTTGTTCCTTGAGTATTTATATAAAACTAGTTGAGCCCGAATTTTACGATCCGGAAAATATAAATGTCGGTTCAGAATTCAGAAAACTGCGGATGCATTCCATTGGACAGTGTTTGCGAAGATGTTTAATCTTTGTATTAGTTCTTTGAGTTCTTATATTGCATAATATAGCTCTAAGATGTTATACGTAAAAGAGTCAGCCGGAAACTAAAACAAATAGTTTTTATGCTCGTATTGGATTTTATTTAACTTAATAAAAACTTCTGGCTGTTCGCAACATTTATGTAGTCTGATTAGAGTAAAATGTTGCTTAGAAAATTCTTGATCGTTTGCTATCATTAACTCATCTTTTAAAATTTTGCAACTTGGTCCGGTCTGATTTAACACCTACCATATGATATCGCGACAAGCAATCGAGTTGTGCACGCGAGTCGAGCAGTTGAATCGAGTGGTCGAGTCGAGCAGTTGAATCGAGTGGTCGAGTCGAGCAGTTAAATCAAGTGGTCGAGTCGGGCAGTCAAGTCGAGTAGTTAAATCGATCAGTACAGTCGAGCAGTTTAATTGAGTAGTAAAGTCGAGTAGTCCAGTCGTGCAGTTGAATCGAGCACTTGAGTCGAGTCTAGTCGAGCACTTGAGTCGAGCAGTCAAATCGAATGGTTTAGTCAAGCAGTCGGGTCAAGCGGTTAAGCCGAGCAGTTCATTCGAGCAGTCGAGTCGAGCAGTTGAGTCAAGTAGTCCAGTTGAGCAGCTGAGTCGAGCAGTCGAGTCTAGTCGAGGTGTCCAGCCGAGCAGTTATTATTATTTATATTATTATCTTCAACTTAGAGTTGTACAGACAATTTGTTTTAGTCTAATAGTTGTATCCTACGCTTATAAATAGTTTTGCTAATGTCGAAATCGTACACTTCACTAGTATCATTGAAGACACGGCAGCACATGGCCCACGGTTCGTTGTACCCGTAGTTTGTACGATGAGAAGGCTGCCACAGAAGGGAATGATTCCGGAGTTGCCTTCGGGGGACACGGACGTTCACTTGGTTTAAAAGAGAGCTGCAATCAACATCTCCGTTTAGTAGTCCGAAAACAAAAAGTCTTTGCAATAATTTCCGTCTCGCAGCTAACGAATACAGGTCGATCAGTTTACAGCGTTCCCCATAGGCTGGTAGATTTATAGGATCATCCCAGGGCAGAAAACGCAGAGCGTATCTCAGGAAATTTTTTTGGATAGCCTCTAATCTATTGATATGCACAGCATGGTATGGAGCCCATACAACAACAGCGTATTCCAGAATGCTGCGGGCAAGTGCACAGCACAACGATTTAAGTGCGTATATATCCTGGAATGCTTTACTGTTTCTTTTCACGAAACCTAGAATTGCGAAAGCCTTAGCTGTTATTGTAGAGATGTGATCATTGAACCTGGCTTTACAATCAATAGTAACGCCCAAATCCTTAATAGCCTGTACTCGACGTAAATGGTTTTGCCCGATAGTGTAATCGTTTTGCAGGAGGTCGCGTAGACGGCTAAAAGATATGACGCAACATTTCGTGACGTTAACTTCCATGCCGTTCAGAGTGCACCATCGTGAGAGAGAATTAATATCGCCTTGAAGAGCGCACCCATCAAGTGCGGACTTAATTTCACGGAATATCTTTAAGTCGTCTGCGAACATAAGTTTAGAACAGCTCAAACGACTGCACAGCTCGTTAACAAAAAGTAAAAATATCAAGGGTCCTAGATGACTGCCTTGAGGCACACCGGATGGCACCTCGAAACAAGCCGAATTAGTACCATTGATGCTGACAAAAGCAGAGCGTTCGGTAAGGTATGATTGGATCCACTGTGTTACTCAGGTTGGTAACCCCATACACCGCATTTTTTCTACTGCCAGTGCGTGTGGAACTTTGTCGAATGCCTTGCTGAAGTCGATGTATATCGCATCGACCTGTCTTCTTTTTTCAATGCTCGTGATCAGTGAGTTGACGAATACCATCAAATTCGTGGCTGTAGACCGTTTTCTCATAAAACCGTGTTGGTGTTCCGAAATTATTGGGTGTACTGCATGATACACAACATCGTAGACCATCTTTTCAAGAACCTTGGGGAGACAGCTCAGAATTGAAATTCCGCGATAGTTCTCAATGTCGTGGACATTTCCAGTCTTGTGTATAGGAGTGATGGACGCGACTTTCCACATCGTTGGAAAAATACCACAATCTAGTGAACGATTGAAGATGATTGACACGGGTGTAGCGAGGGATGTGGCAAATTGTTTAATGAACGATGGTGGCAGACTGTCTGGACCAGGACCTTTTGAGGAATCTACGGACGAAAGTGCTTGTTTCACATCCTCGATGGACACGATCAAGTGTGGCAGGTAGATGTTGTAATGCGCTATGCCGGTCAGCCAATCCCGATGTTCATCCGGCGTATGAGAAGGATGAATGTTCGAGAACACACTCTTGAAGAACTTAGCAAAAAGTTCAGTAGCAGCTACCGCGGAGTCCGTGCGAGCTTCTTTCAAGAAAACGTCGTGCGGAATACCGCCATTACGTCTAAGCTTCTTCACAAAAGTCCAAAAAGTCGATGGATCCCGTTTTGCGTTCGCCTCATTGCGCAAGACGTACTCATGGAACACTGTGTTTAACCGGCTGGAGTAGAACTCTTCCATGTCGCGAAGTAGACGCTTGTTTTCCTCTGATCGTAGTTTAATAAACCGTTTTCTGACTTTTCGTAATCTGTTCCTAAGATTTCGCAACTCAGGGGTCCACCAAGGTTGGCTGAATTGCACTCGCGGCAGTCTTTGTCTAATAGGGATACAGTCGTGGATGATATCGAAGATCACATCATAAAACCGGAGAACAGCGTGGTCAACATCACAATCTGCTAAAACTGTTGCCCAGTCTAAGGATTGAAGGCGTGTATGAACTGCAGCTTCATCGCAGGAGTCATAGTCATAGTAATAGCGAACTGTAGCGAAGTCTTCAGTAGCCCGAATGTAGTCAATTTTAACAATAAAAGGTCTATGATGAGCGTCAAGATTTAAAATTCCACTGGGCGGTTCGAACAGTTCAATTTTGTCAGTGTCGCTAACGAAAGCCAGGTCAAGTAGTCTGTCATTCGCATTACGAATATCCTGAATCTGTTGTAACCCACATGCTAGAATGGAATGAGTCAGGACTATTTCTTGTTCAGATGAGGCGTTAGTTGTTGCACACAGGATGCATGGTCAGAGTACACAAGTGGGTCTGAGTTTGGTCTAATGTAGACACAGCATATATATACAGACTGCATTGGCAATGATACGCACACTGCGACTTGCTCCAAACTGTTTGCGTTAACCAAGGGAACCAACTTACATCGCAGGTGCTTCTTAACGCCTATCAGCACGCCACCGCCCCGCAGGAGCTGAGACGTAGCAGGATTACGGTCCAGACGGTAGATCTCGTAGTCAGACGAAAGTTCAGAGTTTAACACGTCGCTGCTAAGCCAGGTTTCAGTCAGCGCAATGACGTCATAGTCGCTGGAGGAGAGAGCCAAGCGAAGGTCCTTGGTCTTCGTTCTTAATCCACGAACATTCTGGTAGTATATTGTTAACGAAAGAGCAGCTTGAGGAACCTGACGAGGGAGTGATTGAAGAGATCCCGATGGGCCGGAACCTGGATCAGCGGGTAGGTCAGGCGGACGGCTAGAAGCGGAGCAGGGATCAACGCTTTGATGATTTGAGGAAAAAACGTACTTGCCATTCATGGCGGCTTGGAGAACCCCTTCACCGCTCCCACACACAGGGCCGGGACGACTGATGAACGCTGGCTGCAGTTGCGCGACTGTGGTGGGGGGCTCTGGGGTTTCCATAGTGCCAACTGCAGTGCGTCCCGGTGTACCCTCAATGATGCGTCCTGGATTTAAATAACTGCGACTTGGCTGGGGTAGAATGATTGACAGCGTAGTTGCTTCAACTGTACAGTCATCTTGAGCTGTTGGCTGACAGATTCTTTGAGAGGGTCTAAATAGGCTGGAATCCAGATCACTGACTAGACCAGAGAGAAGGCTAGAAGCGGAGAGAGGATCAACGCTTTGATGGTTTGACGAATAATCATACTTGCCACTCATGGCATCTTGGAGAACCCCTTCACCACTCCCACACACATGACCGGGACGACTGTTGGACGCTGGCTGCAGCTGCGCGACTGTGGTGGGGGGCTCCAGGGTTTCCAGAGTGCCTACTGCAGTGCATCCCGGTGTACGCCCAATGATGCTTCCTGGACTTGTAGAACAACGATTTGGCTGGACAATTGCATTAACTGAACAATCGGGGTTGAGGCGGCTGTATCTTAGCGGTACCGCAGTGTCAGGATACCAATTAGGATTTAGGTTGAGGTCTGGATCCCTGCATTTGTGCTCATATGTATCCCAACAATCTGCGTCACGTTTTTTGAACGGTAGTCTTCGAATTCCCGAAAGTATATATTTTCAGGCCAAGTGTCGCTTGAAAGTGCGCAGTCTTTGTGTTCAGATGCGACTCCAATTTTGAATGAAACAAAACGTAGTAACGATGGATCTTTTCCTTTTGGAACGAGTTTTACAATCCTCGGATTCACATCTGCGCTTAGGCCTAAGCACTCACACACCAAGGCTCTAACGTCATCTTCCGAAGTGCTTGGGTGGAAAGCGGAGAGATAAATCCAAATAAGATCATCCCGCATGGAAACCGTCTGAATCGATCCAGTGGCTGCTTTTGTCCCACGACTACTCATAATGCCGATCGGGTTTGAGTCATCCATACGTCTGCGTTTGGGCGTGTTAACAGGAGTGTTTTTTATATTCTGCCAAGGTGTAGGAGGAACCGCAAGGGGTCGTGCTGCTTGAAAGTTGTTTTCTACTTTTGCTGCAAGAGTATCAATTGTAGAGCTTAATTTAGCTATATCAGCCTGCATTGACAACATTGCACTTGGTAATTCCCCCTGTTCAGAACCCTCACGGAATGCAATGGTCCTGAAATGCTTGTTGGAAAACAAATCGGCACAGGCATTACACATCCAGAATATATTCCGCTTATGTTCGCTTAACATCTCCAGCACCGGTTGATCGACGTTAGCGCAAATCAAATGAAAGGCTGAACCGCAAAATCCACGACAAATGATGCGTTCAGTTTCAACAACGTGTTTGGTACATTTTTTACATTCCATCATTCAAACTGGGGTGGACGCTCTTGGAAAAGTAGTTGTCTTCGCAAACAGTTGTTTTCGCAATTCAGATGTAGATGTCGCTTTCGCCGAATCGAAACAGCGCAGCAGTTTTAATCGACAGTGGATATGCAAAACTCAATAAGCCGTAAAAACGAGAACTTGCAGAAAATCATTAAAAACTTATGGAGCGATTTGATACAAATCATTCACTATTGGATACACTGGACCAAAAAAAGCAAGCAGTTGAGTCGAGTAGTCCAGTCGGGCAGTCAAATCGAGCAGTCCAGTCGAGTAGTTGAGTTGAGCAGTCGAGTTAAGCAGTTGAACCGAGCAGTCGAGTCAAGCAGTTTAATCGAGCAGGTATGTCGAGTAATTCAGTCGAGCAGTTGAATCTTTTACCTACAAAGAGTAATCTAGTTGACCAGTTGATTCGAGTAGTCTAGTCGCGCAGTTGAGTCGGGCAGTCTAGTTGAGCAGTCAGGCCAAGCGGTTCAGTCAAGCAGTTAAGTCGAACAGTTGAATCGAGCAGTTAAGCCGAGCTGTCGAATCAAACAGTTAAGTTAAGCAGTTGGGTTGAGTGGCTAAGTCGAGCAGTCCCAGCAGTCGAGCTGTTGAATCAAGCTGTCAGTTGAGTCGAGCAATCAAATCGAGTAGTCTATTCGAGCAGTTGAGCAAAGCAACCGATTCGAATTGTCCAATCGAGTAGCTGAGTCAAGCAGTTCATTCGAGCAGTCGTGCCGAACAGTTGAGTCGGCTAGTCCAGCCGAGCAGTGGAATCAAGCAGTTGAATCGAGCAGTTGAGTCGGGCGTCGAATCGAACCGTTGAGTCGAGCAACCGTTTTCGAGGTCAGAAGCGTTACATATTTCTAGGGAAAGTTTCATGTCGTCTGCATATATTAAAACATTTACCAGGTTAAAAATGTGTTCTACATCGTTAACAAATTTAATAAACAGTTATGGTCCGAGATGGGAACCTTGCGGAACACCTGATGTGACGATATGACGATGTGACAATCTACATAATGCAGATCGGATTCGATTATCTGTAAAATTAAAAATTGTTCCGGTTAGGATGATCGTCCGCAAAGAAAAAAATCTCATTTAAAACGTACCATTTTGCTAACTCTTGGCCGATTGTGTTAGAGCAGTAATTTACTGCTATATTATATTCCATCAAAGCAAGGCTTCTTAGATTAATAGCTGTGCTGCACAAATGATGTGATTGATATTGGCATCAAACGAGGATATTATAGTATTATAGTACAAGCACACAAAGGATGAATCCAAAATCATAAAATCTAGCCCCAACCAAATAAGTCTATAAAATATATAGACGGACCTTTTTGAGTTAAAACTAAGTACTAGGAAAAACATCCTCAAACATGGCTCAGTTCTCATTGAATCACTAACACTAACTCACACAATTATGTAGGTAAAAGATTTTGTTAAAAAACTACCACAAATAGTTCATGCGACGTTAATGGACGGAGATTAGTGGAACAGAGAATGGTGGGACAGAGAACGGTAGGACAAAAAATGGTGGGACGAAGAATGGTGGAACAGAAAATGATAGGACGAAGTATGGTGAGACTTAGACTGGGTGGTCAAAGAATGGTGGGATGGAGGCCGGTGGGTCGAAGAACGGTGGGACGGAGAATGATAGGATGGAGATTGATGGGACAAACAATAGTGGAACGGAGAATGATGGGACAGAGGCCGTTGGGACGGAGATTGATGGGACGAAAAATTGTGAAACGGCGACTGGTGGGATGAAGGCTGCTGGGACGGAGAATGGTGAGATTCCAAATGGTGGGATGGAAAATGATAGAACGGTGGCAATTGAGACGAAGATTGGTGGGACGGAGACTGGTGAGTCGGAGAATAATAGATGGAGGCTGGTAGTGGGATGTAGAATGGTTGGACAGAAAATGGGGAAACGGAGAATAACGGGACGGAGAATGGTGCCACACTGAATGGTGTGGTGGAGAATGTGGGACAAAGAATGACACAAAATGATGAGACGAAGACTGATGGATTGGAGAGCGGCAGGATGGAGGCTGGTGGGACGGAGTTTGGCTTTGAATCTCAATTTTGAGTCGACAATAACGCCTTGATCAAGGATAGAGTTAACACGTTCCGTACATCCGGTCACATGTTATATTAATGGAGAGGTTCCACCAATTATTTTTCACAGTTTGCATATCATTTTTCACAGTTCTTCCAATGTTCGTTCTTCACAAAAAACATTTTTTGCCTTGTAAAAAGTACCATTTAATTTTATTTCCAAAATAGAATTAGAGACAAGGTGCCCAACGCACTCCGTTTGCAACTGCCATGTTTTCACCCCTGCAGTCATACAGTCATCAGCACGGAGTTACACCGGCTGCCATGGCAAGGTCAGGTCCATTTTTGGTAAAATTACAAGTGAGGGTTATGTTTTTTCTCGCGACAAATGTCAATTGCATTTCACTTACAAAAAAGGCCAGTTTTGCAGTAATTTTGTAACATAAAATTTTTAATGGTACCTATTGACATTATATTCATTAGAATCTAAAGAAACTTAGTTCGCATATTAACCAAATATTTAGCATTTTTAAGACTTTGAAGTTTACATACGCCAGATCTCGTATCATCCAGTCGGACCTATTCCTAACAAGACCACAGTTTTACATCTCACCCATGGGAATAATAAAGTTTACAATGTTTCAAGTTACAACGATAAACAATTGTCATATGCCTCTACTTGTCATCTGCTACCTGTCGTAATTGCTTCTTATCTCGTGGTGTGTTGAAAATGAACAATTGAAGAAAAACATTAAAATTTACACTTGAAAAATAGTCTAGGCCACCCAATACCTCCGACGCGACGTTTTTTTTGTGTGTGTTTGTGTATATGATACCTACATTAAATAAACAGCCGACTCAACTAGCGCTCTGACAGTTGTTGACTAATTGACGTCCCACGCCTGTCCGCACCGTCCACTTTGTGTTCCACGCCGAGTTCGGGGTGATCACGCAAACGAATCAATTTATCAAAATTGATAAATGGACATAACTTCCTCGTCGCACGTTACAGGTCTATAGCAGCATCTAGGTTTGGCTTTCAGCCGACCCGTCCAGTCCAGTTCGGATCAAATTGATATGAAACTATGAGCGTATGTGGCATGCTGCGGAGCGGTTTTAATGACGCTTTTTATGATTACCACTAATCTGTTGGTCTGCTGGGTGGTTCATTAGAGATGGATTTAGATTTCACCACTCCCTAATAGTTTGAGCGATTAATCATATCAATTACAGTTGTTTGCTTATAGAGTAGATTTGAGTACTATGGCATATTAAATACGTGTTGACTATAATAATTTTTATCTTTTCTTTTCCTTTCAAACATCAGACGGCAGCATATGGGCGGGTGGACCACGGCTGCAAGCAACGCCAAACAGAATGGTCTACCGACGACGCCGAGCAAGAGTGCCACCACCAGTCCGGACCGGCTCCGGGGGGCCACGCATGATCTGTTCGAGCTGCTGGAACGTGTGCAATGTTCGCGATTGGACGACCAACGATGCGTTCTTCCGTCGTACTTCACACAGGTGCGTGTCAACTGAATTACATATTTATAGACAAACGGACTATGAAAACGGGAAACAAAAACGTGCAATTCATATCGTCTGCAACCGGCAAAGCCTGAAGGAGCATATATCGAAGAATCCTCACCGTTATTAATTATTTCTTCTACATCGGAACGTTTATCCTTGACGGGCGCGTTGTTGCTTAACCTTCCGGTGTCGTAATTTATTCATTCACGTGCCACCACTTAGGAAGACTCTTTCATTTATGGGTTGTTACATGAGACCATTTTTCCAGCTTGCAACTACTGCCTCTTCCGTTTTCACAATAATTTACAACTGATTATGATGAGCTTGGCACGCTATCCATTGCGCTCGCTGCCGGGGTAGTTTCGATTAGGATATCGCCTCTTGCGATCTTCCACGCTATTCTGCCCGCTTTTTGGAGATAGAGAAACACGTGCTGCTCGGGAGGTAACGGCTTTCAACTCTTTTTAAAAGGACGATGTTCCGCCATTTATCTCTTATTACTTAGGACGTTATTATCCAGTTTACTTCGACGCAGCCAACCAGGCAGTTGATGGCATTTTGCCAAGCGAAAAAGTGTTTTACTTCAAAATGTGACCTATTTTATTCACGTCTATCCTATACATAGAAAAATAATATAATTCGAAACACGCCTAAGGTGTTTACATATTTGCTCAGACCAGCTAAAATTAAATATACTAAGATTTGTTGCTGTCAAATCAATCATCCAATAAACGGTACTTTTAAATACTAAATTGGATATTAAAATCTATCGCGTGTTAATCGAGAGAAACGCGGCAGTGTTATGAAAACGAATAAAGTTTTAATTGTCTACCGCTAGACAGATCTTGTAGGAACTATTAATGGATTTAGGCGATAGTCACTTTCGACACGTGGTATTTTGTTTTTCTGATTTCTCTCCTTAATTTCAACCATCACACTTTAATCACGCTTATATGACCTCACTAGTGCCAAGCGATTTCAGTTGGAACTCGTTTATTTATAATCGCTCCAGTCAACGAAAATTGTGCACCGAAGGCCAAGGGCGCGTAGGACCTTTGTCGTTGTCGCCGTCGTCGTCGCGCGAAAATTTATTATCCGTTCTCTTTCCCATATCTCATAACTGGTCGTTGCTATGCATTCCACCGGCAAGCTTGCCGTAGATGCCATCGCCGGTCGAGGGTTGGTTGGCTGCCTTTCTAAGTAGATTTATGGCATCCCATCAATGAGCTTCGCTCCATAGCATCGCGCACTGCCAGGGCAGAGAAGGACACTCGGAGTCATGCTTTACGTTGATTTTCGTTTTGATTTTGCACCTGGTGGGTGTTCGGGGAAAGAAGATAAACCTGCACGAGGATTAAATTTAATGAGCTTGTATCTGTTGCTGCTGTTTGTTAGGTAACCGCAAAACTTCTAGCATAATATAGCATATACTGGGAATACGACGAACAATAGACGGCCTCGATGGGTAAAGTTTGTAACCAATATCAATTTCAACACCATTGTTTTAAGCAGCCTTCCAGGGCACTGCTATTGTAAGTAGGCTTATTCCGATCCTTGTCAGACGAGCAGTAAAGATTCGATTGGAAACAAAACAAAAGCTTTCTAGGTTCATAACAATAACAATAGCTTGAAACTAGTGTGACATCTTCTTAACAACGCCACTTTATTCCGTTCCGTTGGATTAAATATAGGTACTTCGCATACCAAAATCTACGAAACACGTGCTCTGTATTGAATACTTCAACTGCCCTGGTATGAAAATGCTGCCGGTCATAAACTCTCCCGGATGCTGCTGCTGCTCTGCTTGGGATGCCACAGGGCAGTTAACCTCTCATCGTGTGCCACTAATAATGGTGAAATCAACTAACAACCTAAAGACATCTGGTAGGCATAAGCCACATTCTTCGGTTTGCTTGTCAACAATGCGGTGGTTACCCCTCTAGGAGATTTGTCTCGTATTGTTTTAGGTGTTCATTCGTGTTAGTTTTTTTTCTGTTCATTCGTACGTGTCATCTTTTATCTTCCTAGTTCTGCGACCCATGAAGTGTCAAAAGATAAACACCAATTGGTGATCCATTTGTCACAGATGTAGGGTGTCTTTTTTTCACTCTATTCCACCAATATACCATATTGAATCGTACGCCTTATGCTTCTTGGCTGGCGATAGACGCATTATTATCGGTTTGTTTTTACTTTCGTCGCCGTCATCCTTTTTTTCCGTAAATCACCATCTGCGCGTCGAAGACAGCCACCTAATGAGTCTTTAATTGAGCACCTCGAGACGATGACACGCTTGCAATTTACGCACGGTCGGCGTTTGATCACAATCGGGTGCTCAATTGAGACAGCAACTGACGTTTCGATGGTGCCATGGTAACCGACGGACAGATATTGTTTGGAAACGGTCAACAACTCACATTAACCTTGAAGTGATAATCGCTTTCTGTGTGTATGCATTTGGATTTCTTTCCTTTATTTGTTGGATAATTCTACTACTGTCCGTTGACGCCATGCTGCAGTGAATCCCATGGTGTTAACGTTAGATGGATCAAAATTTATAGCCACATCCGTGTTGGGATCCTATTTTGTTCTATCTGGTTAGGTAACTTTCGTGTATGTTTGTTTTACGCACAATTAACAACAGCCAGGAGGGATTCGCATTCACATCTGTTTTCACTGATCCACAATGGAGTGCAGGACATTCAAACGAATGTTAAGCGCAAACGCGGAAGAAGGATCCCTCTTTACGTTGTTCATTTCGATGCAGCACACAATATCGTTAGAATTAAACCAGAATGACCAGGGATGATGGGTGGTGCATTAGTTTGTTCTACTAATCGCATTGTAGCAATTTAACATATCCCGCAATCAGCGGTTCTTTTGTGTGCTCTACTGCAAGAAGCAACTGCGCTCTTCTCTTCCGCAATGATTATATTAGGTGTATCAAAAGGGCGGAAAATAGTGAACGATTGATTTTTCCCATTAAGCTGCTGGAAATTTTCTATCAGTCACTCCTTTCCTTTCCTTATTGTAGGGCGGCCCCTACAGCAAATCAATCATCGCTGCGCTGACAAGCTTCTTTCCATAATAAAGGGTGCTTAGCGGTGAATAACGATACTTGCGAAAGATTAACGCTTCTATAGTGTTGATATAGGTTTCCCGATCGATACAGATAGTGCAGTGATAAAACAAAATAATTGGCTTCTTCCTTTTTGCTTTACACTACCGCACTGGTATCCTTGCGAAGCCGTAGAAAGGATTAGCCATCATTATTTTCTGTGCCAAGCCACGTCCGGATGGTTAATCAACATTTTATTGCGTGGTTTCCCCCGTAGCAGCGGTAGTAGTATTTTTTCCACATGACTACCGCTTTGATAGAATCGGAAGTCAGAATAAGATTTTGACCCATAATAATGAAATGGTTCGGCCATCAATTAATTATCGCCCTGTTTCCCATTTTCGGTACATTTTCCATTCGGAATGGAAACTAGACTCTAAATATGACCCGCCCGTCTTAGGAAGGATATTTCATCCTACCTATTACCATGTACGATCCGAAAATTTGAGCCGGGTGAAGATTTATAGGACTATATAGGCAGCGCCATGCTTTAATTGCCGCTTATCACCTGTCAATTGTTTGTTGGAAAGTGTTTCTTGGTTTTCTATCATTTTCCTAGCCTATGAATCGGTTTATGGAAGTTTCAAACCGAAGGAAAAAATACTATGATATTTAAACACCGTCTGATCTAAAGAAATTTTTACCGCAGAAGTCCTAGAAGTATTACCCTTACCGTTTACCGTACATTTTTCAATTATACTCAAATTAAAATTATGCTATCTTTTGACATTATGGGGGATTACAAATATTACAAAATTTATTTTAATAATGTCTGTATTCTTTTCTGAGTTTTCCTGGATAATGCAGCCAACTGTTAGTGCACAGGACACTTGCGGGGCTATTGATTCTGTCTGGAGTCAATGTCGGGATTCTAACGTATGACTTACTTACTTTACTATGTTCCGTTAACAATTCTGCCCTAAATGAATTTTGATCCTCCAGTACTGTCGGTCCTGGGCTGCCTCTTTCAATCCCCTCGAACACCAGCTAAATGTGCGTCGTCCTCGACAGCACACATCCATCGGGTACGGGGTTGCCTCGAGGTCTACGGCCTCTTCTTGATTCTCTAGAAATAGTTTTGACTACTCTTTCGTTGGGCATTCTGGTCACGTGGCTAGCCCACCGCAGCCTGTCACATTGAGCAATTTTATGTCTCGGTAGTTTTTACACTCGAGTCGATGTCCTTTTTTGAAAATAGGGCAAATCGTCGGAAAACCATGTTCTGCCACAGTTCATTTCGTGTAACTGAACCGTACGCCGCCTTAAAATCCAAAATCAGATTAAGAGTTTGCAAGTTGTACTCTCGGAACTTATCTAATAACTGACGCTGAGTAAACAATTGATCCGCCGTGGAGCGGTCGAGCTGCCAGCTTGGTACTCGCCGACGAAGGACTCCGCTAACGGTCTCCGTCTATAGACTAGTATACGGGAAACCACCTTATAGACAGAATTGAGCAAAGTGATGGCTCGATGGTTTTTACGCTCCTTCGGCATTTGCATTTCCGCCCAGATCCTGTCAATGATCCGGTGGATTGCTTCGTATTGCCGCTCACTCCCAGCTTTTATAAGTTCAGCCGGAATACCATCTTGCCCAGCAGTTCTACCGTTTTTCTACTCACAGATTACCTTCTTAACCTCCTCCTGCGTTGGTGTTACTGATGTGTTAATATAGAACGCCAATTTTCTCTGATCTGTTTCTCATTTTTAATTGGTTTCTGAAGTTTTTTGAAGTTTCGTTGACCTATTGCCCAATATTTTCCAATTGGGCGCAGTTCCGGCGTGTTAGAAAGGTTTTTGTCCTTGGGAAAGATTTACATGTTACTGGCAGTATACTATTTCTGGGCTATTTTCACGATCCAACCAAAACAGCACTGTAATATTTCTTCAGAAAGGCAACAAGCACTCCTTTCATTGATTACTTTCGGGAACTTTGACAACTTCTACTGCTTAAACTTATGTCGAACTTTTCCTTTTCCGATAACCGCGTAAAACTGAGAGCTGCTCGACAGCCGCCTTCATGTATTTCATCGCCCATTATGATACAATCTAACTTAGCCAACTTTTTGTTTTCGACATCGGTTAGCGTGAATACTCTTCAGAACATGGGAGAAACAAATAAGGGGTTTTACGTTTTCTTCCCAAAAATCATTCATTTAAAATAAAATGTCATTTGCTTACAGCTGCTCTCCACAACGTCATCCAATAGTCACTATTTTTAAAATCTTGGTATTAAGCCGAAGTATATAAGTTTAATAGTTTAGTAGCTACTCCCACGAATTCCTCTTGATGCTCAGAAGCTACCGCCAACCACCGGTCGAGTTAACGTGAAATCCGTTACCTGTTGATTAAAGTCGCGCAAAAGCGCGGGTGGGCAATTACATCCAAACTAAATCCCGCTTAAACGCGTGTTTTTGCCTTCATTTCGATCAAAGTTATAACAGCGTAACGTAACCATATCACACACCTGCATGCATACCGCCGACGCAGAAAAACAAACCGCACCCTCTCACAGTGTCAACAGAAACAGATATCATAGCAAACATACACGACGTCGTAGGAAGAAAGGGTATCACACACAGGTGTGTAGATGTCACTTAATTCCTTCTCGCCTTACGCGTCTCAACATTATGTGCTGAGATTGAACTCCGGAAAGGGAGTTCGTGCGAGGCGTGCAATCATCGCAGTCGATTCTGTGCGGTGCGGCATTTTTGAAAAGATCTCTCAATATTTGGTGTTTACTCCGAGCGCAGGTGAAGATGCGGGCGGGTTGCTATGATCAATGTCAATATTAGCACTCCCGTGTGCGTTTGTATGGACGTCGTGAAGACGTGACGTCTATCGCCGAGATAATTTTTTGTTTGTTTGTTTTTTTTTCTATTCCCTTACAACCGCGTGCAACAGCTGGTAGCATCTGTCACTATTGTAGAACGAGAACAGACTGCGTTCAAAACAATGGCTGCCTAATAAAGCAGCAATTCATAAATCAGGTTCATTCAGGAAGTAAAAATATGTTATAAACCAGATTTGGCTGAAAAAAAATCCTTTTTTTCTGCATCACTTTATCAGCTGAAATTCAGTTACCGATCCCTGTCTAATTCTTTAAAAGCAGCAAAAAAGATGAAATATTTGGACGTGAGAGTATAATTACTTACACTTCGCTAAAAAGCGCTGTTTTTAAAGCATTGGAATATGATAAATGTCCCTGCTCTCGATATCGAACCCTGTTTGAGTACAGGCCGTCACGGAGGGAGCAGGGGGAAACATGCACACGGTAACATCACCACTAGAGAAAGGGTGAAAAAGCTGCTACAACAGATCCGAGCTATTTGGTTTAGTTTTTTTACTCCTGTGCTGCGTGGTATGATGATCTGGACGTTGAAATGGCCACTCGGAAAATGAGAACGAAGATATACTACATGCACGGTTAATGGGATTTACCCGGTTTGTTCTCACTTTTATTCAGAAGGAGACGATGGCAAAGGGTGGTGACCGTTTGAACCCAGCAAGCAGTACTGCTCGGCAGCAAAGAATATCCTGTTTCACCTCGTGCGCATCGCCGTTTTGGACTATGCTGCACAGGCGACGGTATGGAATTTAATATATTTAATTACAGCAAAGTGATTTGCCGGTCAAACAAGCCAGCCGATTTTCCCCTCGTTTAATTGGATAGATAGCATGAAATCGCAGCATAACTGTGACTGGCAACTTTCGAACCGATGGATATTGTCTATGATTCGACAATTTTTGATTTGGCTAACGATGACAAATAGTAGCGAAGAAGCCTTCTATAATTTCTGGCTAGAATGGGTTTGTTGAAAACCAAACTGTTTGAGGTCACCGAATTTGTTTGAGTTCGATTTCGCTTCTCAGCGCTGTCGGTTTATGAATTGTTACAGTAAAGTTTACAACGGAGCGCCCCTAGTTGTGAAATAGTTAAACTTTATGGTAGCATAGCACGCTTCCACCATGCAGTTTTATGTGTTTCGGAAACCGGCCGTCAGTGGCGCACTGAACACAACATTGTACGAAACTTGTTTTCAACACCTATTTTGATCAAAGTAGTTTTATCCATTGCATTCAAGGATTTTTACATTCCATCAAAACTTGCACACAATAAGCTTCTTGTTTGCAACCTATGAAAACGATGCTTTTCTGTTTGCTTTTTGCGTATGTTTTCTGACTGAACGGCAGCTGTTTCCTCTTGCTGCTGTACTGCTCTTCTTTATGATGTCGTTACAAAATTCTCATCAGCACACATTTTCACGCACCGGATATCACCCGTGCATTGGTGCATTGCCGACTTCACTCAGTGACACCCTGACACCGGCGGCGCCTGCTTAGTTGATGACATTTGCATTCGAGCATTTGAAAGATGATACATTTTTAATGGCTTTCAGGCGGTTGTGGGAACACGAAATTAACCCAATTTTCTCCCGGTGCCACCGCGGTCGGTGCTGCATTTCTGTATCTCTCTGTTGCGCTTAGTCTTGTGTTGTGTTGTGTTGTGTTGTGTCACTAATCGCTAGCGCTACTACGCTAGGTATTGCTATTGCAGTTGAAAACCGTAAGAATCGACTCGCGACATTCGCTTTTATTCTTGTTCTGTGTGTCGCAGCTACGTCGCACGTGGTGCGCTATAATCGCACATTGATGCACTATACAGCGCACCACGTGCGACGTAGTTGCGACACACAGAACAAGAATAAAAGCGAATGTCGCGAGTCGATTATTACGGTTTTCAACTGCAACAGCAATACATAACAATTCATGTGCCGTTAGATAGCACACGGTCGATAACAACACAGATGTGAAATTTTAATTGAAAATAAGAAACAAATCCAATTGCGGTTGCGTTGGCTGTGAAAACTATTATGCGCCAGAGAAATATTTTTATTTGGTTTTACGATTGGCCTGTTTAACTGTTTCATTTTATAGGATTATGGTTATTGTAGAAATTTCAATTTTCTGATTACAATTTCTCATGTGACATGTAGCCGGAACACAAAGAAACGTATACAGTAACATAAGCACTGTTAATTTAAATTCTTCTGCTGTCTTACCTGACACATGGCGTAGCGACCGAGTCACGGAAAATGGTAGGAGGATTTTCCGCTTTGTTAGCTGATATTTCATTAGTTGGTCGGTGTTTGTTAAGTCAGACCGAACCGAGTCGCAAAATTTGAAAAAATAAATGAGTTAAAGACAGCAAACGATCAAGACTTGTCTAAGCTACATTTTGTTTCAATCAAATTACATATGTAAATTTTGCAAACAGGCAGAAATTTGAGATGATTTTGAACGATTAAAAGCTACAAACAATACAGAGTAGAAAACTTTGAATTCATTTATCTCTTAATTAGAATTTTGTAGCTTGGTTCGGTCTGACTTAACACCGACCAGTTTACTACGATGCTAACGAAATTTAAGATTATATCTAGACTTTTAGATTAGTTGGCCTTGAGCTATAGTGTTAAATGTCCTCCGAGACAAAGAGAGTTGCTGCTAAACCCATAGTTGGCTGTGAAGCTTGTCAAACTGTGAAAGTTTAATGTCTCTAATGTCATCTGAGTTCGCTTTGCTTTGATTGCACACTAACACAAGGTTTACTAAATGTTTACAAGAAGAGTTTGTTAAGCCATATGATCGTGAAACATTAATTTATTTACTATAAACACGGGCAAACAGACACAACGCTGTAACAGTGATTTCAATTTAGTTTGTTTTTGGGAATGTCTCCTTGCTTGTCACGGTGGTACTTTTTAAAGAAAGGAGTAAAAGCTAGCTTGTGCGAGGGATATTGCTGCTGTAAGTTAATATTTGGAAATGTTGACCATAGATGGTACCAGTCACTGACGTACCCAGGTTGGGGCACACTGGGGCGCGTGCCCCATTTTCTCTGTAAAACAAAATAATTTGTGTAACATGGAAGTCCGCAGTTTTCAAGGAAGTTGTTTGGTCTAAGCAGGCGAAATGAAAATTTTCACATTCTCGAACAACCTGAAGTCTGAACAAGAATTTATTATCATCGGTTCTCCAAACATAGATAGCTAAATATAGCCTATATAATAGCTAGATTGCGTCATTTCCTTGATACAAAGATCGTGTTCTGTTGATCTGATGTGACCTTGAAGTTTCTAAGCAAATAACGGAGGAATCGGACTTCTTCCGCAGGTGAGTATTGACTAGGTCGTTTGGTAGCAGGGAAGAGCTACAAACTCAACAAAGTTTAGTTTCTAGCCTAATTTAAGCTTAATTTCAAGTCAAAATTTGATTCATTTGATTTAATCATTTGATTTAATATCCATCGTCAAATTCGTCTAGTCCGAAGTCACGTCCGATTTCAAATATAACTTTAACTCTAATTTCAAGCGCTATCTCGGCTCTAAATTCAAGTCCAATTCAAAGTTTACTTTCTACTTCAACTTTGGTTTTGAATCCAATTGTATTTAATTGTCCGGAGTTTTCGACCTAATCATGCTCTGTGACATGCTCAGTCAAGAAACATGATCGGTGGTAATGTAAAATTTAGCATGAAGGATAAAAAGGCGCTTAAGAGTCACTCAACATCGAATAGCCTTAATGCTACTTCGAGCTCACGACCATTCGCTTGTCAAGCAAACGCAGTAACTATGGAGCCCTTCTTAATATTTCACCTATTCCTTACTATTTTCTTTTAAAGATGTTCAACAATGGATACAAAGGTGTTTGTTTTAAAACGTCTATCCACTTGAGTTGGTGATATGCAAAACCTTAGCTGAAGTCCTCATTAAATCAGGCAAAAGGTTGACAGAAATGGCATAAAACGTTAATGCAACAAATGAAGTGAAGAATGTAAAGGAAAATCGAAGAAACTTCATTGCAGAACGTGCTTGTCACGGCGATGCGAAGGCGTCAATCCGGGCGGCGCAGAGAAATTATGAATGGAAATTATCCTACGCTATGGTACCTCACGTACAACTTCACCTTTCAAGCGAAGGTTTTTTATTACACCTACCTTCCAGCGTGAGGGAAACTTTACCCGGAATCACCACCATAGAATCTAGTCCGTCCCGGACGTTTCAATCTGGTTTTATCCTCCCAACCCAGATGTTGCCGATTGCAATCTCGGATGGCAAATGAAAGAATGATGCATGCCTACCTACCGTAGGGTCCGTAGGTCGTTTGCCTGCGCCCACGCACACGTTGACAACAGAGACACTTCCCTTTGTTTGACCCGAAAGTCGTCCAACAACAGTTAGATTGAGATTTTCAGGCGGAGATATGCCTTTCTAGCCTGAAACATACGAGCTTGAGACATGACGAACAGTTAATAATTTGTACTTTCCATATGGCCGATAGTTAATGATAACGCACAGATGGTGAAACGGCGAATTTACTGGGATGATTGTTTACGACCATTTTTAAACCTTTAGCACAGATTGATAATTGTCATAAATATTTTAGTAATTGCGCTTGTTAACGTTTTCTGTGAAGTGAATTAGTGCAGAACTCCTTCGTGTGTTCAAATGAGAAATCTCTGTGATTTTATTAAAATAATGTGTGAAGTGCCGAAAGTATCCGCCTTCGAATCGATCACTCCTTACAGGAGTTATTACCGAAAATAGAAGGCTTTATTTGAGCTTTGTAGTAAAACACCAAATAACTTTCGCTCTTCCGAACCCACAGTAAGCAACAAGGGTTTAATTAGATAAACACCGTACCAATTAAGCTACTACCGATTATTCGACTGTCCGTCCATCCGTCCGCGTTCGGTTGGGTTGTTCCGGCAACGATGTCTGTCCGAAACTGGGTCATCATTTCTCCCTCGTTCGAACAGCATAGCGGCCAGCATTGTTTCGATCCTACCTGGCGGCACCTGCTATTACAGCAGATCGGCAGCTTTATTCAATTTCATTAATCAAAGTGTACGGTATGGGCGCCAAAGCTACACAAGTAGGTACGTTACAATCACCATGAGATCATATTGAAAGAGAAAACTACAACCAATTTTACAAGTACAGTACACTGATTTTCCCTCTTGTTATGCTGTAGTTCGTGGTGGATGGGTAGACATTTTAGTTTCCACTGCTTTTCAACGGATTGCGCAGGAAAGTGCAGAAGCGAATGACGAAACGTTATCTGGGCAAAGGTAAACAGAACAAATGGCTGTGGAAAAAAAGATAATTACGAACACTTTAGCGGAGCGACTAAAACTCGCAAGAGATGCCGCAAAGCTAATAGCCAAGAAGGTTAATGGAAAACCAGAAACAAAAGGGTGTTATAAAATCAGTACAATAAAAACCGAGTTGGTTAGACAGTATCATAGATCTCCGCGTTTGTTTTTCCCGCTGTTTTTTGCCTTCTTTCCGAGTTACAATGGTTTGTAAATTCAATTAACACAATTTTTATTCAAAACGTTACAAACATCGTGATGCTTTTTCAGTGCGCGAGTCTCGTAAATTTCTCTGTGTGTATGTGCGATGCGCTTGTTTTGCTGAATTGATTTAAATGAAAGATGGCAAACTTTTTTCAATGGTCAAAAGTTGAAAAATTATGCAGTAAGCGTTTTTCGAAACCCCACCCTGAAGAGAGGGCGACTTTATACCTTGCTATACCCATAACTTGTTCGACGAGACTTCGACGGCGACGCGACGGGTATATTCAAACAGGACATAAAAATTCCAATCACGAACGGATGACGGTATGAATTGGTCTGTTGCAACGGCATAAGTATGCAAATTGTTCCGCTTACTCTTGAAAGGTTTTAATTGGGTGAGCTTTGGTCCACCTCGAATGTTTCGATGAAGCACGCGAAAAATATTTCCAGTTTTTTCGTGACGCCTTTTGTTGTAAATTATCAACCAGCCTGAGTTCCTCAGACTGTGAAAAACAACATATAATGGCCACTCACGTTGACGGTTGATATGTAAATGGATACCGTCTGTTACCTTAACCCCAATTCTCCCTGCTTTCCACGAAGCAAATCGCTATGCTAGACGACTCGCACTTCCTTCCAGAATTACCAGCCCAGTACTCAGTCGTAATGCTTTTTTTTCATAATGAATGTAGAGGTTTTAAAAATTTCTACGCTGCTACACGTCGCGCTCGGATAGTTTTTTCCCTCTTCCATAATCAGCAGCATAACTTTTCCTTCACCCTTCGAAACGAATCTCCCCTTTCTTGAAAGTGGATCAAGCCAGCCAGCCAGCCAGTCGAACGAACGATAACTATCTAACGCCCTATCTCTTTCGGCGCGTCTCTGCGCGCGGTCGTCCACTAACTATGAGCTTAAGCAGAAATTTATCAACACGAAATTGTACGCTATTCGGAACCAGCGAAGTGCCAAAACAATCCCACGCTCTCCGGCTGGAAACAATAATGGGATCGCATGTTTGAAAAAAAAATCGTTTACCTCTTTCAAGGAGGTGTTTGAACTTGTTCCAACCGGCTGACGACACGACGAAAAGGCCTACTCCAAAATCATTGGACCCATCATGAGCAAAGGCCACACATTGAAGCACACAGAAGATGGATCCATCCATGGCGTAAAGTGCACATACGCATCGAAAAAAAAATCCGTAACTCAGGTGTACCCCCACCACCACCGTTCACTTTTCCAAACGCAAGCACACCCCACATTCAATGCTAAACGAACGACCAGGTGGTAATTAGAAGAGTGAAGTGATTGAAAAGCGCACGGGAGTGTGTCGGTCGGATTGTTACGCAATAGAAAGCCTCGATCCACCTGCCGTCGCTGTGGCTGGCTGTGGCTACGGCTGCGTCTGTCTGCATTCGAAAATGATGGTGGTTTACCGTCTGCTTGGTTCATCTTGAATCGCTGCAGATTCGGAAAGCTGATGATGAGCACAATAATAATTACCTAAGTAAGCACAATATTGTGATCGGTGAGGAGGGGGCCAGCCGCAGCGAGAGAGCTCTTTGTGTAATTGAAGATTGCAAAACTAGATGGGGTCAAACGGTGATGGATGGAAGACTTCTTCGAAAGCGTCGGTAGTTTATTAACAATATTCAGAAGAAAAAACTGCAGTTGATTCGGGTTGCTAGGTGACACTTCTAGTTTATTAAATTTATGACATAAGCTTGTTGTTTTGAGTTGTGCTGACTACTTTGATCAGACAAAGCAGTCACAATTGACATATGACATATCGTCAAATAAACAGCAAAGAATCGTCTGTCAGCAAACTTTGAATCCCCTTGTTTTTAGTATCGCGATAAATTTCTAAATCGCTGCGCTACTCAAATCGAACCTCGTAAACGCGTGCTGGGGGCCATAATGATAATTGTTTGGGTACGAAAAACTTTTTCGTTTTTCATCTCCAACGACAAGCTTCCCCCGAAACCGCCGGAGCAATCCGCGATGGACGCGTTAATGACTTTCGACTGTCGTCGGTTGACTTTTGCGCCATGTGCGTAGCGATATATCCTCTCCGTTCCGTTGTTGGAGGCGCAACGCATCCCATAGCGTACAACACAGAAGTGACGGAGAAGTTGCTATTTATAAAAGTAAAATTGAATGAGTAGCGGAACACAACACAACAATGATGATGTCATCGACGCGACGGTCGGTGAAGTGCGCGAATAAATTAAATTGTACATTCCTTGGTCATGCGAGCTGGTTTGGTGACCACGCAGACACGTGATGGCGTTGCATTCTCTCACCTAAAAAAAGAGGTGATCAACACGTGAGAGTGTAGAAAGGATGATTGAAAGAAAATTAACACGTAATTCAACCGATATTCGCACTACATATATTTATACGTAACTCCGAAAGATATAAGGGAAATGTGAACAGAATAGCAGTATGGCTCTACGCAAGAGTTAAACAGTCGTACTGTAACATACATAACAGTTAGACAGACCTTTGGGATGTAACATCGAACTGATCAAACAAGGAAACTCGACACCTCCGCTTGAAAGAAAGAAAAAAAAAAACGAATTCCGGACAAGTGTTTCAACATTTTCAGCCCATTTAACAGACCGACCCATTTTGATGCAGGTTGACCAGTGTTGTTACATGGTTTCCCTTGTTCAATTTTCGATGAAGTTATTCACCGAAAACAGAGTGTAGCACATTCCACATCAACAGTTGTGTACACAGCGCACAGGGGAACCAGACGGAAGTACATATACTGTATAGTTGGTTGAACAACACCACGATTAACAACTGCTGCTTACCTTTTCAGCGGTTTATAGACCCGCAGGCGAGGTGCAAACCAGCTGGGTAAAGTTTAGTTATTTGAAACTGCAAAAAATACTCGGTGGCGGGTGGATGCATACAAAATGGAAAATTATGTAACTTTTATTCAGAAAATGTTCTCAAAACGCTTCTTACGCAAAGGATACGTTTCGGGTAAATCAAAACCGCGCAAGTGTATTCAGTATATTCAGAAAAAATATTTTTCTTGCCAATTTTCTATAATCTACAAATACCTATACTGCCTATACTCGCGTATGAGTCCTATATCTGTTCAAAAGTTTTTGAGATGATTATCAATGAGGCAATTTTCCGCTCATGTAACAACTACATTTCAACTGCTTAACAGGGATTCTATCTCAAGGCAGCATTTAATCAAGTGGATCACGGAATTCTGTTGAACAAACGAGAGGAATCCTTGAGCCTCGTTCAGATCCTATTTGACAAACCGCTTTGCGTTAAGATAGGAGATTCTCGTTCTGAAGTGTTAAAGATATGTTCAGGCGACTCTCAAGGGAGTAATCCTGGACCTCTTTTGTTGTCGCTATTTATCAACGAGCTCTCTGTCATACGCTCAATTTTTCTGTATGGCATTGTGGTATGGCGTCCATAACAAGCGTGTTGGATTGCTAGATTCGAGAGAGTACAAAAAATGTTTGTTCGCTACGCACTTCGTTAGCTGCCATGGCGTGATGTTACCAACCTGCCCTTCTATCATTGCTTGCGGCCGGCTATTTGGAATTGATACCCTAGAACGGAAAACACAGCTAGCTCTGTATCATTCTAGACTGAATCAGTTTGATTAACTTTCTTAAGGAGCAGTTTTTGTTCATGATTTTCCATAGTTCTTTTCGCTCGATGATATCACATGCAGCTTTGAAATCACCGAATAAATAGTACGTCTACGTGTACTCACGGCTTTTGTGGAGGATTTGCCGTAGTGTGAATATTTGATCCGTCGTTGATCATCCTGCAACAAAGCTGGCTCTATAAATTCTCGCAAATCTGTTCGCAATTGGTAATAGTCGGCGGAAAACGATTTGGGGTAGCACTTTTCAGGTGGCACTGAGAACGGTAATCGCACTATAGTTCCCGCCGAGCAGTTGAATCCAGTTGTCCAATCGAACGGTTTATTCGAGCAGTCGAGTCGAGCAGTTGAATCGTGCAGTTAAGTCGAGCTGTCGAATCAAGCAGAATACAAGCAGTTGAGTCGAGCAGTCTAGTCGAGCAGTTAAATCAAACCGTTCAGCCAAGCAGTCCAGCTGAGCAGTTGAGCCGAACAGTCGAGTTGGGCAGTTGAACCGAGCAGTCGAGTCGAGCAGTTTAATAGAGCAGTTAAGTCGAGTAGTTGAATCGAGTAGTCGAGTCGCGCAGTTGAATCGAGTAGTCGAGTCACGCAGTTGAATCGAGTAGTCTAGTCGAGCAGTTGAATCGAGTAGTCTAGTCGAGCAGTCGGGTCAAGCGGTTAAATCGAAGTCAAGTCGAATCAAACAGAAGTCAAGCAGTCCAGTCGAGCATTTTAATCGAGCAGCTAAGAAGAGTAATCCAATCGAGCAGTTAAGTCGAGTAGTTCAGTCAAGCAGTTGAATCGAGTAGTCGAGTCGCGCAGTTGAATCGAGCAGTTGAGTTGAGCAGTCCAGTCGAGCAGTCGGGTCGAGTAGAAAGTCAAGCAAATGTGTCAAGCAGTCGAATCGAGTAGTTAAGTCGAGTAGTCCACTCGAGCAGTTAAATCGAGCTGTTTATTCAAGCAGTCAAGTCGATCTGTCCAATCAAGCAGTTGAGTCGAGCAGTCGAATCGAACAGTTGAGTCAAGCAGTTCAGTTAAGCAGTCCAGTCGAGCAATCAAATCGATCAGTCTAATAGACCAGTCCAGTCGAGTAGTCTAGCCAACCAGTTGAGCATTCGACCAGTGAGGTGACTGAGAATACAACCCATTGCTACGAAAGCATGACGTCCTGTCAGGGACCTGTTTTTAATTACCGATAAGCCTCTTATGACGTCCTGTCAGAGACCTGGTTTTCGGTACAGACATAAGCCTCTTATATAAATAGATGAACTGCGCCGAATTTTTGCGAGTGTGTATTTAGCTTACGGTCGTCGCCCTCATTTGCCATTGCAGCCCGAGTTGCTGATACTGTTTACTTGCGAGGACTCGTACTCCCGACCGTGAGTAGAATCCAGGGCGAAGATGAAGGAGAAAAGAAAAAATAATGCAAAATCTGTATCCCAGGGCGCCAAAAGCCCTCACGGGCAGGTGGTTGTTCACTTGTCATTTGTCTTGCGAGTGGGTTATGCAGAAAAACGGTATGAGGCTGTGTGTTCGCAAGTGTGTAGGTAGCAGAATGTCTGCACACAGCAACGGCGGCTGTTTGGTTTACGCTTGTGTAAGCGGCGTAAGCAATGAATGCTATGCTTTTCGTACTCTCTCACGTGGGAGTAGGCATCGTTAGCTTCTCGTTCGATTTACAACATTGTCAGTCGTCAGTGATGTCTGAGAAGTGCCAATAGAACAGTCGATCAAAACGTGGTCGATTTGTAATTCTGTCTGATTTGATGACCTCTAAGTGTACTTGTATACTTGTACGTACGACCATGTGCTTGGAGGCGGCAAAGTCAATTAATCTTAAGCCCATTTTGTTGGTCAACGGGCGTGCGCTACAACAACGGTTTGTATTCTTCCTCCTAGGCTGAGCATTGAAATCCCCGATGACGATCTTAATGTCAACGACTCAACTACGCGTAGAATTCCTCTTTGTCGTCATCGTTAGGTACCTCTGAGGTGAGTGATGCGCTTGTTGATGATGCTTATGTTAAAGAACCGGCCGTTGGCTCTGCACATGCATATCACTATGAGAGGTGTACCCAGCCCACGTGTGTATGTCCATCTCTGAACGTGCGTGCCGTTGAGCTCTTCCAGCATACCTCCTGTAGCGCTACGACGTTGAACTTGCGGCTCTTCAATACGTCCGAAAACACTCGAGTGATCCCTTGGAAGTTGAGAGAACGGCAGCTCTTTGTCCCGGGTTAGTCCTTTTTCATGCGATTGTTCCAGTCGAAATGTTTATGTTTATGTAAAAAGTATCCGCAATGAGTCCTATCTGTTTTGATCATTGTCTGCTGCAAAAAATGCAATGAATAAGTCATGATGGAAAGTAAATATTTGCATATAAAACATGAACATGAAATAAATAACAAATATTTGGTCTTGTCTCAACATAGCAAATTACGTTATGGGATAAACGGTATTATTTGTAATTTTCTATTCTTCTTGTAGTATGAAAATGAATGATGTCAAAATTGTAATCTTGCAGACATCTACGGTAATTATATTAAAACTTAAGTTTCAACGAAGGGAAGGCAAATTCCGGTTCATTGCCATGAATTTTTCGGCTAGACAGTGCTGCTAGATAGAGTCACTAGAATTGTTGCACTAGCCCTGTAATTGTCCTGAACTCAAATAGCTGGCTGCGAAGTCTGTCGATAGAGAAGGGTCAAGTCTTAGAAAGACGTTTAAGCCCAAGGCTTTTTTTCATATCCCAAGACTTTGCTTTGGCATGAAATTTGCCGCGAAGGAAATGATGATTTTGCCCCGTTGCATATAGTGTGAGGGAAGTTACATCTGCCGGTCCACTGGAAATAAATAGGGATTTCGGAGATAGTATACTGCGGAAGATAGTTTGTTTTCAATAAACATTGCAATCAATTGACGCGATATGCTTTTAAAATCAAAAATATCACAAAATCTTCAAATCAAGATTGCACCGATCGGTTTTCCTTTAGTGTAAAACTGTGTCACTCCTATATCATTTGCTCCGTTTCGTAGTAAAGCCACTTCCAGTCCAGCCGCCATCGCAACGTCGGATGTAGAAGCGTGAAGTTTTCGCTATTCAACACACTTTTAACCAGTCCCAGCTCGCGTCACCCAACACCCCGGGTGTGGCTCCAATCATGGTCCATGGGGCCGCACCTACGACTGAACGCGAACACCTTTTCGCTCTCTGTGTGTTCCTGTATGTGCTCGAGCTCGAGCGCCAACCGGCAAGACCTAATTTCAACATGAATATTAGTTCTAAATCAAACAAAACTTCGAAACGTGTATGCCGGTTTGTGCTGCTAGTCGCTTATATGAAGGAAATTAAAAATAGAGTGTAAACTTAAAACATCCGTTTCAGAAACGCAATTTTTTTTATTAAATTCACTTGAGGATAGAAATTTTTGCGGAAGTTGAATCCAGTTACGTTCAATTAAATATGGTTAAGAAAAATTATAATTTGTCAAACTGCAATATCGCTGAGAATCACATGAAAATGGCACTTCCGGCTTTGCGCGCACTGTGTGTGCAGCAAGACTCGCAGTTTGTAATCGGCGCGTGGATTCCAACACGAACGGGTTGATTTCATTCTCTGTGAACAGCGGCGCGAGAATGTGGTGCCGTTCGTTGGGGTTGTTTCACTAACGAGACCAATAACTAAAACAACTTAAGATTCGTTAATATTGTTCCACCTACATCGACCTGGTGAACGGTGAATTCAAAATGTCAACAGAACGAGACTTGCCTGTTTAATTTAACTATCGTTTTTAGTACGTGTAATATTGAATCGGACCCGGTGAATAACTTAAATTTTAGTCAAATAAATCTTATTCAGTTGAGTGGATTTTCATCCAAATAGCCGAAAATACAGACTGGATCTCTGCCTCTAAATGAACGACCGCCATTGTTTGATTTCCCGAGTCTGATTGCAAGCTTCAATTTAGCAGGCGGCGCCACTTCAGACTGCGATACACTGACAGAAAACCTTCTTCTAACATGTGTTGAATTTTGACGCGATATGGAACATACTATTTTTTTTCGCACAGTGCACCACTGTTTGCAGATGATGATGCTCGGTTGAAAATGTACATATTTCAACTTAACGATGCAGTGTAGGCAGTCTGAACACACACGGACGTACGTTACGCTAGAGCGCCGGGTACATGTTTGCTCAAAGCTCGTTTAAATCTCCTGACATTTAGCTGAAAAATGTGCTCGTATAGCAGGCAGCATTCAACTAGTTCCCCGAGGGATATATGAAATATTTCTATTCTCAACTAAGCCATCTTTCGAGTTTAACAAAATTTTATTTTTTTTTTCAGGTATGCACCAAAAATCGTTAACTATCTAAAAGTATGTAAGTATAACTGGTTTATTGTGATACGTTACAACTTGCTCAAATATAGCGTGTTTCAAAACCGATGCAAAACCTTCCTTTCAACCGGAAAAGGAAGGGAACATCAAACATCCTGCCTTATTTCAAGTGCCTGTCTAAGCTATGCATATAGAACGTCAGAAGTACCGGCGCACCGCAGCTCAGAGGCAAAAAAAAATTCTCTCGAAGGAAGAAAATGCATGCGACTGCCATGCCATCACATCACCAGCCTGGAGCCGGTGCATGTTTTTGCATGCTAAAATCGTTCGTATTACCTACACAACATTGCGGCTGACTACGAAAGACTCTTCACGTACATACATAAATTTCGCGTGATATTTCACTAGCACCGTATACTTGGTGCACACACATATCAATCTACATATTTACAAGTTTTCCCTGCGCGGTCTACCGACCGATGGCATTACGATTCAAGATGCTTAATTGGATAGGTAGTTATGGCACTGCTTCAGTGCTACACCAGCCCGAGCGCAGCGCGAGTAAATTTATGGTCGCCCATCTCGTTCGTCACATTGAACGCCGTGTTCTCTGGCGATGGCATACAGGCAGCAGTAGGCCTTGGTTGGCTCATACGTACCTCATACCATGACGATTCGTCGTGCAAACAGCAACGGTAGACTCCGCCATATGCATTGCCTCGCCGCCGCGTTGGTGGGTGAGATAAGGACGACAAAGCACCCATATGTTTTTCGGGTTTTTGTTTTTGTTTGATTTCTGCCAGACGACAGAAACTCTCACTAGAGAAGTAGGAGAATTTTTCTCAACACTGACTGATGCACGCGAGAAAAGTTTCTCTCTGTTGGGTGGTATTTGCCGTCTCTCACTGTATCTCTCTTGCTGGACTGGCAGGAGCGCTGTTAGGCTAGGAAAAAATAATTTTCAAGCAGAGAAGTTAACGAATGTCCATTCAATTTATGTGCCGTCCTTTTCCAAATGATATTTATTCTGAATTGCTGAGAAAATTTACTTACATTTACACAAATATCTGCATGCTTGGTCCTGATATATGATGATCTTTTGAAGAAGGCAACTGTTCAGAAAAATCGAGTTTTTGAAGCCATAACTTAGGAGCTACCAAACGCTCTGTCGTGAATTTTTTGACAACTAAAAAATTAAGAAATAACAAAACATATTGTAGTAGATTTCCTGGAGGTAGAACGTAGTGTTTCAGACCTTGGTTTAGAGTTGTTCATTGCCGCAGAAAATTTGGTGAGAACCTTTTTCCAGAAATATTTCCTGGATATACTTTTTCTTGATTGCTAAGAAAACTTGCCTGCATTTTTACAAACAAAATTTTCTTCTATCAAGCTTTAATTGGCGATGTATGAGAAAATTAGAACATTTCACTCTAATTTAATTAGGAAAATAGGAGACAGTGAAGCTTTAGCTAATGCTAATGATTTTGTTCTCTAAACAACTTTCAGCAGTCGGTCATAGAGAAAAAATGTCACTCATGTTGTTCGTATTGAGATTCACGCACTGCACACAACCGATCCTCTGTATCTGTTATATCTCTCAACATAATCATGCAATGAGCATGATCTGATATGAGATTTGTCATAATGGCTTGATCGTTAAAAACGATTTTTTTCCATCCCTGATTTTGACACATACGGATCACCTACAACTTACTGGCTTCATTAGTGTCTGTTTCGAGGCAGCTTTCAACTGAAATTTAATTTTTTTTTGTAATTCATTAGGCCATTTTTTTAATTGATACTTTTATATTTTTGATAAAATAAACTAGGTAGCAACAATTTTTTGATATTTTAACAAAACATTTTCAGGCATACGTTACTCTTTCTGGTTGTTGAGTTCTCAACATTTTTTAATAGCTGAAGTATGTAATTAGTAAACTAAGTTTGAAATTTTTCTTTTTTTACCTAGATTCATAAAATCATGTAATTAAATTTACTAAGTATTCACAAAAAAATTCAACTCATTTGGCTTTAAGGGCAATTCACTTTTCAGTCGACTCAAAATTCCAGCCATGCTTCGCTACGCAACACCCTATACAGCCTGCCCACTATTTTCCGCCCTCTCTCATTTTCTCCCCCTTTGTCAGTCTCGCGGTTCGGTTTTCTCTTCTCTTTGAACGGCGGCTTCACCTAGTCTCCACTCCATCTCATTCGCTAGTAAACTTTCGTTGTGAACGGTTGTCATAATGCGTTGTTGCAGCGCCGTTGTGTTGTGTCCCATCGTCGTCGCCGCCGCCTGCGTCGTGTTTGAAATATGATCAACAACCGTGCGTTCACCACCAAGTAAGCGACTGGTAATCAAAGTAGTGCATATTATTAAAGAGCGGAACGGGTCTATAGTGTACGTCGGGAAGGTGTTCTTTTTAGCACCCACGACTGGTGGTACACAGATTTCGTAGCTTGAAACTTGATCACGATCGTCACGAACACCGGTTGCTGCGAGGAAGATGGTGTTTGCGTGCTTAGTGTTCTTGAATTCGATCCACATATAGGAATTCCGTGAGCATTGGTACAACTTGATCATCTTGGCCTTGTGGGTGTGTACGTTGAGTCGTACTGTGAAGCTGCTATTACGATTTGCCGATCGTGGATCGTGGCGGTGTTTCGGAATAATAGAAAGTGATCGAATGCGAAGTACACATGAAATTGTCGCTGGCGCGCGAAGCAATTGATTCGAACAGCAAAACAGCAAACCCAACTACCGAATCGAAAAGTGTGTTTATGAAAGTGATTGAGAAGCGCATACGAAAGTGAGAGTCAAGTTTACCTAAGTGCCGATTCCGATGGCGGTTGAATTCCGATCAGCCCCGAAGAAAGTGGACCAGCAATTAATAAAACTGTTTTGCGTTTTCTCATTTCCCGTGCGTGTGTGACATCTGATCGTTTCGAACGGAAGTGAAGCCGAATGAGTTTTAGTGGTTCTTTTGTCTAAAATTTGAGTTTCCAACCAACGAAAGTTTCATTTCCTAATGTTCGCAAACACTCAGTGCAAATGAGAGTTTTCATTTCAATGGCTCATTTCTGATGGACGCAAAAAAGCTCGTAAAAGTTGTTGATTGAACTGAATGAAGTTGTACGGGGAATGTTGTACCTCCTTTATTGACTTTCGTCTTATTTAAGACAACAATCCAGCAGCGGAGATTGTTTTGACTGGCTCACGTCATACGCTCTGCCTGCTCCCCACGAATAATATATGGACGAAACAGTCTCTCACTGACTGGCTGGTTACCAACCAGACTAACAGACAGGCTTGGGTTGGAAGGGTGGCAAGCACAGAGCCAGAACGGAGTCACATCTGACGATGACTCATCGCTCGTGCTGACGGTGAAGGAGGCAGAAAAAATAGCTTTTTGCCACGGTATAAGGAACTTTGGAGGGCTGCTTATTGCTCACCCGAGCTTGCAATTATAATTGCAGGTCGTTCGGCAAAGATCATCGTCCCATGACTTCGAGAATGTTCTGAAGAATCATAGAGCGAAAATAACTGCTTGCTAAGGATATAAAAATGACTAAAACGATCACTTTAAAGTGTGGAAAACAGTGAAAAACCTTGGACGCTGCTTTTTGGTAAAGCAAATTAAACGGAGCCTACGTTGCAGTTGATAGTTTTCGACCGATCTACTGGCAATCAGTTCCATCATTGGCTACGGTAAAGCTAGAACGGTGGCCTTCCACAACGAAGCGGGAGAGCGCCGCTGGGTGCGACAGGCAGTGATGGGGGTCCTTCGATGGCGGGATCTGCCCGGAAACAGAAGTTCCGTTAGCAGCAACACCAGCTCCAGCACCACCACAACCAGCATCAGCAATACCAATGCCAACAGCATTAACAACAATCGAATTGAGGTAAGCCCAACTTGGTAGATTATGTCTGCTAGCGGAATATGTTCTTACGAGGAGTTCTGGGAAGCCATTTTCGATAAAGCTATCAAATCAACAATCAATCAATCAATCAATCAATCAGCTTTAGCTCGTTCCGTTGGTAATATTTGATTGAAACTTAACCAGAAAATCACGGCCAAAGTTCAAAATACGCTCAATAACAGTATGTTTTTTTCCAAGATCAGAAAAAAAACGTTACGAACATCGACCCAGTGAAAACCATCATCTTTGGATCGCGTTCGAGAACATTTGATAATTTTTTCAATTCTAACGATCACAATGCCAAGATGCTTTGCTCGACATACGTATATTATTCGATTGCGATGAGGATGGATGCTTTTTTTTCAATTGCCCCAAGTGGCAATGTGTTTTGTTTGGATCACGGAACTATCCTCCTTGTCATGACTTGCCGCTGCTTCGCAGCTACGTAACCTTCAATCATTGCTACCACCACCATCAATCTCTGTAATGAACCATTTCTGATTGAATAATCGATTTTTTGTCATTAAGCAAAGTGCACTAGCAAACGCTCACTTCAACTGGGTTAGGGGCGATTCGAACAGTAATTCAGTAGGGTAAGTGGTTCTGTTTTACTCATTTTTTACCTGAGCACAAAATTCTACCTCATTACTGTTGTTCATAACGCTCGTTAAATACAGTTGAGGATGGTTGGCTTAATACATTTGAAAAAGTGTCCTCACTCACGATGGATAATAATCCATCATTGTTTATTCGTTTGCCTGACAGGCAGCTGTTAAAATTATTCACCTGCTCCGGGAAAGCCGATTTTTATTTCAAAGTCAAAATTGTTCTTCGCACATAGAACAAATGTGATATAGGTTAGAAACATACCGCTTGCCAGCTGTCGCCGTTTATGATATCTTTTACCGATGCTCAAACAGTCCCCTCCTACTCCTCACTGGAAGGCATACTGTGTGCAACAAAGTGACAAACGGGGAATAAAAAAAAGCTTCGCTTATCTGGCCACAACGCCGCTGCTAAAACGATCGATCGATGCACAGAGACGATAAGCGGCTTAGAAGGGAATAGACAAACATGCAGCTGAAATTCAAACCGTGACGGCTATGACCAGTACGGAACGAGCTCAATAAAATATAAATCGGTATCAATATCAATGTTAGGTCTAGTGGAAAAGAAATAAATCGACTCAGAAGAAGCTTTACCTTGGACTTCAATTTGCATGACGACTGGTTGAAATCATCACTCAGTAGATGATTTTCCACTACCTATTCGTGCGCAACAGCGCTATAAAATTAAAAACAATCGAAACTTGCGACTTTTGTGCTGTCAGTCGACAGTCAATTTTGGCCTACTTTTCTAAATATGCACGTGTGAATACAGTGCAAAACAACTCCTTGAACCGTGATTGTTTTATTTCAATGCCAAGCAAAAAATGGTTCTCAATTGTGATTAACAGCGAAACAAGCACATGAAATCTAAACTACTATAACCCGCATAAAAAGAGTTTATTGCTTCTGAATATTGAAAGCAAAATCACACCATTTGTGATTTCAGTTTCACTTTTGTCTCTTTGTGTCACCATCTCATTACCGTTCGATTTTCTTTTTTATATATTTCCTTTCATCATCTTGGGACCGGCCATTAATAGCTCGAATGATACTGTTTAGCTTATGGTGATAAATTTGCGCAGCCGATGCACACACGTACCGTAGCCTCCTTCATTTGTATTGTTGCTGCTGGTCCAGGCAAACTCCAGCCGAGAACCGGTTCCACGAGTTGACCGACTGACTCGATCGGGCAAGAAACAACATGCAGAGAGACACGTCAAGGCGGGACTGCATTCTACTGTGTGTTTTCGATTTTGTATTTCAATTTTTTCTCCATTTACCGTGTTGTCAACAAACATGTGTGACTGCTTTGCTGATTGCATTAGTGTCCCCCTGTCCAGTTCGATGCTGCACTGAATTCCAAGAAAGTGACTGTGATGCTTTGGCTTTTGCGCATCAGCCGATACACCAAGCTTTGAGTGTTTTACATTGCGTCCCACTTGCTTAAGTTTCAAGTTGAAAGGATCAAGTAAGGCGGTCTGTAAAATGTTGTTCAACCTAAACCTAACCTAGACACCTAGGAACACCGTTAAACGAAGCGCCGGCGCAAAAAAAAGCATGAACCTAAAACTGAACATCAATAATTGTAGCATGTTCCTACACAAACTACAGGCTTCACGGTTTCCCATTGCGTTGCTTGTGGGCAGCATACCCCGGACTTCGGCCAATTACCCGGAATAAATCACGGCGGAAACCAGAAATTAGTGCATGTAGCTTCCCCGTGTGGTAATTGCATCGATAAAAAACAAACACGAACAACTGATCCGTGCCGTACTGATACGAGCAACCGGTTCAATGAAACGAACTTGAATCGACTCACCCACCGCCGCACCCTCTTTTGCAATGCAGACTTTGCCAGAGCGATTGTATCCAAGGTGTCAAAATGTGTTATCAAAACCCCACTTCCGACATATTTCGTGGAAATGGGTGCCTGCCAATTTAACTTGAGTAGACCAACCAGAATGCCAAATTCCCTACCGTAACTCGGTTATAAATCCGACCAAAATACAAAGGAAAAAGCAATGAAAACTTTGCCAGCAGTACAGAAGGTTAATTTGCTTGACTTTTTACCGGCAGTTTCGCTTACAGATAGTCATGCTAATGGGCTTGTTGTAGTGCTGCGTTCCTATGCTATCTAGCGAAAAATGACATCATTGTCGAGGCCATTAGGTGCACGAATAAGATCAACAACGCAGAAAGGCTGCTCTGCAACGTTAAATTCCATTTTCCTTGAAGCAATCAGCACACCCTTTGGTTTTAAATGTCAATCTCGGAACCCGCCAAAGACCAAAGCTGCCTACCGCACGAAGCAGCTCCAGCTTAAGCATAGAGGCAATAAGTAGGCTCTGGTTCGGAGAAACAATAAGGCGCTCCGGACGCTTGACGTTGGCTATGCGCTTTGTATCGTACAATGAGCTGAAGTCAAAATTTGGGTGGCCAAACTTTTTAATGTTCAAATAGGCAAAGCATTATTCATATTTCTATGGAGAGAAATTTTAATTTCATGCTAAGTGAAGAAACTAGAACAATTTCTTTAACAAGTCGTTTCCGATTTAGCTAAACTTTGCATAGATGTTCTATGTTCTCTTTATTATTCTATTGTTCTATTTAAAAAAAGGTATCATTTTATGATATCGATTATTTTTTAAAGATCTTGATTGCTTTTTCAAAAGGTCCTAACGAAAAATGGTACTAATGAATTAACCCAGCGCATTAACACAGCGTTTCCCAAATGCCCAATCGGCATTTGAGAATCCGACAGGCCCTTGAGTATTATTCTTGTACAGCAGCTAAGCTTCTTTTGTTGACTCGAGATAACAAAGTACACACAAGTTGCTTTTTACGCGAAGGATACGTTCCGTGTAAATCACCGTGTAAAAAAACGCGTAAATTCCGAAATTCGCGTAAAAATACTCGTGTAAAAAGCTACTCCAGTGTACTCTCTTCACAGCAAGCAAATTGTTCTCGCTAGGAGCGCACACCTTCCATCCGACCGAGGAGAGATGCAATTACGGCGATGTCTGGGAGGGCAAAAGGGCGACATAAAGCACGTCGCCTGCAAGGCTCCGGTAGGCTGTGTTATTCGGGAATGGGGAACTGGTATCAACCGATGAAGTTTACTCAGTATCCATCGGGCACTTCGTAGTCTTGGCGTCCTGTTGCCCGACTCTCGCAGCAATTTTGTCAATGTAACTCTCCAGGCAAATACTGTATTTCCCGTAAAGTCGGTGGATCTCCAGTCCTAGAAAGAAGCTTGGCGCTCCTAAATCGGTAATGTCGAACTTCGCTCTCAATGCTTTGGTGACATGGTCGATCTCCGCAGAATCCTGGCACGCGACTAGTATGTCGTTTACCGACGATCTTGATGAGAAACTCGTTTCGCTTTGTGTAAATGTCAGGCTCTGCAGGACGCTATGTAGAAGCTGGTTCCAGCACCTAACTAATGTCTAAGACCATACAAGTCGACCCTGATGTGATAATTCTTGAAAAAATATTTTAATTCATATAAAACCTGCGAATGTAAATCTTACTGACAACAGCAGATTTATTTTAATTATTAAAAGCCATGAAGGTTGACAATAGTGTTGGCCGCACTTCTTTTGAACTTCCACCTGCAGCCAACCGCTTTGGGACCGGGTGGAAGATCAGTGAGCTCCCATGTGCCATTTCGATCATGGGACTCCAGCTCCTCCTTCATTACAGCTCGCCATTCCGCTTCGTCCGGACCAGACAAGGCTGCTTCCATGGTTTGCGGCTCATCATCTACGGCGGACATTTCATTAATCAGCCAACGAAAGGATAATCCTCTTATTATTTTGTGACGATCGAGGAAGAATTTTTTCTGGGTCAAATCCTTTAAAATCAGGTTCGTTCTCGGTAGAACTATGGAACGAATTGCTATCATCGGTGTTACCCTCTAGCTCCTCAATCCTTCTTCCTCGATCATTGGTTCATTGACTATGTGTTCGGCGAAGACAGGTAGTCTTGTATCTTATTGAAGCTCCTCGTGACTACCACTAACTGTAATGCAGTTCGTCTTGGGCTTCAGAAAGCGATAAGCTATTCTTCAGGTACCTCCATTTCCATTCAGCAAACGGAATCTGCTCGAGTCACGTACCGCTGCGATTTTGTTGGCATCCGCAAGGCCAATCGTCGAGTGCATCTCCGTTACACACGGAAAGAAATCCGATTCCGATACCATGAATGAAATCACAACTTTAAATTGCTGTCAAATCATGACTGAACTGCCATATCAAGCAGCACAAAATCATGAATAATTGTTCATGATTTGGTGTTGAGTTGTACTGCAAGAAGCTCGTGATATCATAATTATTATTCATTGTGTATTTTCATAAAGCATAAGCTAGAAACCTGAAATCATGAGTCATTTTGCTCATTTTGGAGATTAAATTTATATCCGTGCATTTTCGAGAAGCAGTGCCCGAGTCTACATACAACGTCATCGCAATGATTGGTCAGCAGACTAGTACCCTCGTTCCTTTGTTTCGACTAGTATGTTGGCCTTCTGATTTTTCTCAGTTGCCTACTTCTTGTCGTACTCCGGGTTACGACAGTCCCTGTGGAAATGTCCAGCTTTATTGCAGAAGTGGCACTTTTGTTCTTTCTTCTGCAATACGTATATCGTTTTTAACTTTTTATAGATCATTCGCGTCTAGTGTGGAATATTTTCATCTCAATTATAGTACCTTTGGCTTTATCTCAGTTAACTCGAATATTCCAAAAATATGAAAATTCTGAAAACTGCGGATTTATCCCACTGTGCAAGTGAAGTAGATCATCAAATCAAGCAACATATGTATGGCGCCTAGACCAACACTACTACGATGGTGTGTGTGCTTCGTGGTGTGTACAGTCATGCAGTCGAAAAATAATGCTTGTGGACAGTGTTGTGATAGCAACCCGACATTAACTGGTGTTAATTCAAAAGCAGTAAATTTCAATCAATACTTTGTATCGGTTTTTCTCACCCGCTACTAATTGACTGTGCCACTAGTATGACGCTTGGATTATGCATAATTTAGTTGATTTAGGAGGTAATTTATAAGCATGTACTTTGTTACAAATAAAATAACGAGAAGAATATATTTTTTGTCACTTTGGATGTTCGGTTACCCAATTGGCGAATAACAAATTACGTCAAACTGCGGATAATTATCTGTTAGAGGTTTTGTAAGGCATTTTATAGTTTTCAACGTTTCTTCATTTCAAATGTGATTCCAACTACAATGGTTTCATGATACAGTGGTATTGCAGTATTCAATGCATTGTTTAATATATCCATCTCGTCATTCGTCTCTCCCGCGCACAACGGACAATATTACGAGGTCGTGAAATATTGGCGACATGAAGTCGTTTCCAGTTTTATTTCATACTCGCCACCGCAAATTCAATGGACGGACCGGGGGCTCAGTGACGTAGGACGGAAGAAAATAATTGGCCTTGCCATTATCTGATGTCTGTGTGTGGTATGGCAGTACTCATCCTGTATCGAAAGGATACAGTCAGTTAAATGGCGCTTTATATTCTGCAAAACAAAAAAAGTAGTAAATGACAGCCATGCATACTGCCAATTGTAAAAAAAAAAACAATGAATAAACTTCCGGACCATAAAGTAAATTTACTCGTAACGATGCTGCAATTGTTGGCCAATTTTAAACCAACTTTTATAGTGTTGGATTTAATGAAGCAGTCATTATAATCAGTCACATTGCCAGTTTTTCTAAAACAAGAAAAAAACTCACCCATTTGAAATTTTCATTTTAGAGGAACTCACAGTTTTTACATTGAATTAATAAAAACAAATTTTTCAATTTTGAACGAAGTGAAAGATAATCTATTTTCGCTCGACTTGGGATAATTTCCTTCGCCATCGATCGTATCTCAGTACATTAACCGTTGTATGAACGAAAATCTCGGTCACGCTCGCTCGCAAGTGCAACCCAAAAAATTGTCGATTCGACGTTTAGGAAATTCCGCACGAAAGGCATAAAAACCATCCTCCAGTAGCAGAAGCAGCAGCAGCAGCAGCCAGATGTAATAATATTTCTTCAATCAACCTCGAAAATTGCGCACACGTCTTCGATTCAGGCCACTAATGCAGCTATGCGAAGATTATTTCGTCGTCGTCGTCGTCGCCACCGCCACTGCCGCGGCATTCCGTGATCCTCCGTGTCCATTTGGTGGGTTCGTTCGTCTTCAGCTAAACTCCGATGTGGCTCAGCCTGGCGAGACCTCACCCAACTAAGAAAAGAAACAAGAAACAATTTGATTAATTCAAGCACAGTTATCGTTATTTACGATATTGCATCTCGCTCCAAACTGTAGGATGCATAGATGGGCTGATTCGGATGGCAACACGCGCCGAAATGGATTGACCGTCGAGGAAAATGTTTAGACAGGGATGAACTTCCATTTTTCGTTCACTGCTGGAGTGTTTCCCATCTCGACTCGCTTAGTGGTAATTTGTGGATGCTTTTATGAGTCAAGTATGCATCCATCGGACTGACGTTACCGTCCGAAGCTGCTCGCGCGCTACTTTAAATAATAAAAGAGAAAACGGAAATCAAAAACTGTTTAGCTGTACGACGCTACATTCGAGGTTAGCCACAATGGGTACAAGGGGCCCACCAACGGTAAATATTGGCAATATGCGGATAGTTTTTTTTTTCGTTTCTCCTCTAGCGTTCGTTTGCTATCGGTCGGTCGGTATCTTTCAAGAGGATCTGGTTGGTGCGCTGCGAGTCATTCGAAAATCTCTCGTGGAGTGTGAAATTGGCACTCTTCTTGCGTTTGGTTGGCGGATTGGATAGTCGATTTGATCATCCCGGAAGAGCGGGGAGAAAATGGGTGCTATTATTTACCCAGCACTTTAACGGTGCGTTTTAAAGTTTTGCCCATTCTGTGGTTAGTGAGTTCCGCTATACTCTATAGACATTTGGGTCCGCACTTGCTGCACAGGCAGGGAAATGGAGTTTATAATAATAAGAACTGAGGAAAGTGCTTGGCATCAGTCAGCTCAAGATGGTGTAGTTTTGAAAATGATAAAGTTTTGTTTTATATTCATCCCTGATACTATCTAATGATGACTAAACTTGACTCTTTGCTCGCGAATCGTTCAAACAGTATATGTAATTGTAGGTCCACAACTTTGGTCTAAATAATTGGAAAAACTAAGATTTATGCTTTATATTTTCGACAGCTCATGCCTAAAACTTCAAGCTTTTCTACAATTTTTATTAATGCTTTTCTTAAACATACAATTTTCCACTATTTTTTCTGCTACAATTCAAAGGAGCTGTTCATGAACTCTATGTTCTTCCGAAACGCTGTCGAATTCAGTCATTGTGGGAATTGTTGCATATTGTAAATGATACAAACTTTTCAAGCGGTACGAATGTCATCGTATTACCATTGGCGTAGATAGAGGGGGTGCCTGGGGTACCAGGCCCCCTCCAGAAATGTTCCTCATTGGAATTGGAAACCGGAAAAAAACTCAGCGTATATGTTCCCGCTGTGTAGATATTTTCTTTTTCACTAGGCGTTGCAAAAGCGTAGTTGTCGTCGCTAGTAGCTTAGTAGCCACCCCGGCTCATACTGTTTCAAGCATTCGTCTCCATTCATCTACATCTTGGGCTACTCGTCGCAAATTTCCCAGTCATAGAAGTCGCAAATCACTTTCGACCTGGTCGAGCCATCTTGTACGTTGAGCCTCCCTGTTCCTGATGCTGGTGCAGTTGTTAAAAAGAATTGTTTTCCTCGTACTGTAGCCTACTGACTTTCGCCAGATGACGATGGGAGTCTCTCCAAATAGTGCTTGTAGCTCATGATTCATACGTCTCCGCTTTCAGTTTGTGCTCCGCCAAATATAATCCGTAGTACCTTCCGCTCGAACATAGTGTATGCCTAGCGTTTTGCGAAGGGCTAAGGAAGCCTAATTTCCCGCTTAAATGCGCTAGATCCCCTTACTAGTGTTGTTGTCCGTGTGCACTAGCAATCCCAAATACACGAACTTATCTGCCACTTCTAGTTCGTCGCCATCAACAGTTACCGTTCGCGAGAGGCACGCGTTTGTTTCCTTTGAGTATTTGGTCTTGGCCGCATTTATGTTTAGAACACTCGTCCAAAATTCCGATTCCGTCGGATCACCCCTTTAAGTGCGATGCTGAATAGCATGCAAAATAAGCCGTCACCTTGTCCCAACTTTCGCCGCGTCTCAAAGTAACTCGAAAGTATCCCCGAGATGCATACGAAACACAACACTCTCTCCAATGTAGCTCTGCCCAGTTGCGTCAGTTTATTCGGAAAACCGTGTTCGTGCATTATCTGCTATAGCTGGTCTCGATCGACTATCGTATGTTACTTTGAAATCAATAAAGATGTGATGCGCGGACAGGTCGTACTCCCGACATTTCTGGTAATTGCGCGGACCCTCATCAAGCCCGCCTGGTATTTCTCCACAAAACCTTGTGCTATCGGTGATGGTGATATAAACCTAATTTTTTCGAAGGCACCCCCTAGCAGTGCTGTTAATATTCATCAGCATAACGTTCAAACTTCTGGATTATCAGTCTACCTTGCGTTGAAAATCTGCTTGCTTTGATCAAACGTGCATAATAACTATATACAGCAAGCATGAACTTCATGCACGAGAATATAGAATATCAGCGCCCTGTGATATTGTAACAAACTGATATTCACGTTTGAGCAGTGAAAATCAATAAAAAAAAATTATGTTGTTATTTAGCATCTATTGCGTTCAGCTGTTGGACATAAGATTTTTCTTTTCATTTACTGCATTTAAAATTGTTTTTTCCTGAAGTGAATATCACCTTCTGGGTTTGAAAATCACTTTCTCCCGTTCTATTTTCACGATATATTGAACTTGTATAGGGTAGATGCTCCAGTAGTTGTGGTAGTACCAGTAGTGGTGGAAACTCGAAATATATCATGATTTTGGCGGATTTCGAGATAATTTCCGTTTTCTATTGTCTAATATATATTTGTTAACAGCTTTATCTAAGATACACAGTTAAAATTCAAGATGTTAGTGCAAAAATTACAAATTCCTTTTCAGCAGTCCAATAGAGTGCAATTGCTTAAGAAATTCGTAACAATCCATAGCATTTTAACAAGCCTACGTTGTTATGCACCTGCTGCCATGCTCATTGCAAGCGTTGCTAAGGCGCTAAACAACATTCCACTATTATAGGCAAATTTTCCACTATTATAGGAACATTACCACTACTTTAGGAGCACATACTAATGTCAGGAAAAGCAATATTTTAGATATATTAACCAGCAGAATGGTATAATTTTGGTATGTATTTAAAGCCAACACTATGGTGCATCATATTATCATGTAGTTCAATTGGAAACTGATAAATTGAGCGTTCAAATTGTCTTTACACACTATCCCCCGACATAATCCCTCCATTACTGGAGCATCTACCCTACTATGATGAAAATCACTGTGCAGTTGTACATACGAAACTCAGAGGCACAAAAAACAATGTATTCTAAGAAAAAAGATTTTCTGTTTTGTTTGAAATTCGGTGATAATCAAAGGCCCTGCCCCCTAGGCCCCCTCCAGGGAAATTTCCTAGCTACGCCAATGCGTATTACTCTGATGGACTCCCTTAGTTCTTAGTTTCCTCGTGTGTATGAATTTGCAAGTGCTATTTCATCTACTCAGCGCGGCGTCTTGTAGGTGGGTTGAATGTGGGAGAGAAGACTAACCCCGTCTGAATAGCTTTTGTTACCGTAAGCAACAAAAGAGCTACATGATTTTTCTGATGACAATGAGATTAGCAACAAAACTGTAAACGGAAGGCGTATTTCTCAAGAAGATATCTCCATCTTAACCCTGGCACTGCGAGTTTTTCTTGAATACCTCGGCTTTGGCGATCTTTCTGAACAAATATAATTTATTTAATTAAAATTTTTATAAACTCTATGTTTTCGTCTCGACGGCACGCTCTTATTCCGAACAATTATCGGCCCATCAACGCCTGACTGTCTACCATGACTACAACTTGTGCTGTCACTGTCAGCATCGGCAACGCTAGCTGAGATGAAACTTTCGCACAGCTGTCTGCGATTGCGCCATACCAGTGACGGCGCGCGGCGCGCACATTTGTCACTTTCCCGGTGACGTCATCCGCATGCTGCCGCATTGCGCATCAAGTTTCACTTTTCCAAGCGTCCATTTTCTCACCACCGCCGCTACCCGTCAATGGGTTGGTTGTTGGTTTTCGTTGAACAAGGCGATTTTTCCCTGTCTGCCACGGTGAAATGAGTAGAGTAATTCACGTTAACGGGCAAAACTCAAAACAGTGCGATTAATAAAGACAATAGAGCTGAATTAATCAGACGGTGGTCTGCAGTCTATAAATAACGAAAAGGACGCCAAAATATGTGCGGAGGTTGGCAAGTCTAGAGCATTGAAACAACAAGCAAAAAGTTGATAGCTATTAACATTGGACAGCTAACCAAAGAAAACGTTTATCATAAATGATACATTTACATTTGTGTGGCATATTCTTGTAAATTATTACCGCATCAGTCTTCGCTGTTTCTCAGTCCTTTGCCGATTTGTGTTTGTGTTTATTTTCACTCTGTTATTCTGTAATTTATTCCGTCATATTTACTGTATCAGCTCGACGCGGTACAAAGCCGGACACCCACTTATTCCGCCATATCTTAGCATTGCTGGCTGAGCTGAACTTGGATTCTCTTTACTTAAGGGCAAACAACGTTTTTTGCGTAACCTCAACGTTCTGTGCGTGATGAAACGATTATAATACTTATTTAGATTTTATTCTCGAGGCGGCATATGTCAGGTATCGCCCACTAGTTATGGACAAACGACACCGTTTTTTCGTCGCTTGAGGAGTATCCAAGTTAAAGCAGAAAATAGGCAGTACGAAGAAGGGGTGTTTCTACGGTTTATGATAATTTCTGCCTTAATTGTCGATTCCGCACACGCGTCTTATTCGTACAACAGTTTTAAACGAAAGTGGTTATTCAAGCCAGTTGCGGCTGATTCAAATCGCCCTGCAGGACACAGGTTGTTGTTTAATTTATGTTATGATAGGCAATAAAACGGTGGCTTAGGCATTTTGAGCAGATTGTAAAGGAATACAATGGACTAATCACGCGACGAAGAAATGAATTGAAAATCTTTACGATGTCGCAACACGTTGATTCACAGTAATATAACATGCAACTTTTTTCTTTCTCTTTCAGGTAAGCGTTAACATCAGTGATACGGAGGCTGTTTTTTTGAACACGGTAAAACATGGAAAATCAGATTATCTAACTAACTAACTAACAATACCCTTTGAAGCACACATATAGATGATCAAAGCAAACGCTGAGATGTGAGCTGTCAGGAAACAACAGGGTGGTGAAACTAAATCCAAACTTAAAGGGAAAGATTCTCGTCACCCTGAAACATGAAAATGATCATTTTCATTAGTAATTTTTTCCAGTCATTACCGCATGTTCTTGTGCCGAGCTGACCTTGTTCGATTCAGCCCCGCACACTGCACAGAAAAGTATAGACTGGGTACCTGCGGCGCAATGCTCTAATTACTCAATTTTATTAGCAATCAGTTAATGGGTGAATCGAAATGAATTGCGCTGGAAGGTAAGGTAAAGCTAAAGGAAAAATCACTCTGAAAACCATTACTTTTCAACAGCGTCCGTTGGCGGCTGCCAGTGCCGCTGCCGGTGGTGACGAAGCACGGTACGCACCGCTTGACGCCGGCGATGACAGCACTCGTTCAGCGATCAGGTGTGTCATTCGCGCGATGTACAGCCGGAGCGTGCAAATGCAAACGTGACTGCGACTAACAACATGCAAATAGTTGGCTGCAGGTTTTCTTTTTCTTCCCGTCTGACGAACCCTTCAATCTACCCGGTTTGCCGGTTAAGCATGATCGTGATCGTGAGGACTATGACAATGATTATGAAGTGGATAATGGTAGAAGGATGATGACGGTACTCGTTCGTATCGCCTTTATTTTTCAAGTAGAGAGAAGAAAAAACGGTCGATGACGCCGAATGAAACTCAGTGGGTAGTAGAAATTGTATTTAATTTAGTCGCAGCTTGAGAGAAATCGATACTTATATTTCAACGTGAATAGAGAGGTAGTATCCTTGCTGGTTTCATAACCGAACCGATATTTGCGCCTGAAGGGTGGTAACTTCCGAACGAATGTGTGAACTTTCACAATAACTATACTAATGGAGGCTTGATGTTAGATTTAAAAACAGCACGTGCTCACAGCGGTGAAGCAATACGTCGACTATGCGGCAATCGACGGAATTAGAAACAGTTCCAGGCTCGCTAACGTCACCCAAAACGTGAGTTCATTTGTTTTGAATTCAAAGGGATGTGAAATAAGTAACTATTCATAAACTGTTTAATCGCTTAATTCTATCGATTAATGTGGCAAAACAAGCAAACAAAATTGCTTTTAGTTGTTCTAGACCGTCAATACGGCATACGGCATGCCTCCAAATCCCAGTCGCCTGGCCCCGCGGCTGACCGAATGAATCGCCATTATTTGCTGTCTGATTGATTACCTTGTGCCGGGAAGAGCTTGGCGAATAAAAGCAGAATTAGAGGCACTGACATCACATAACAATCAGACTTTCCAGCAGCAGAACACCAATCAATCAAGCTGTTTGTTGCCAATATATGCTGTAGCCAGCCAGCTGACGTATTGTGTAGAAACGCATCCCAATTAATAAATTACGTTCAGTTCCAGGGCAGTGGTAAAAAGCGTCAATATACTGGCAGCCGGCCAACGACCGCGCTTGCCGGAGTTCAGTCGAAAATAAATTGTTTTTGATTAGCTCAGCACAACGGACCGAATTTGGAAGAATTAAGAAAATCGTAACAAAGAACATCGCAGAATTAAATCACCTTCAATATTACTTTGCTCACGCTTACTAGATAATCAATATAATTAATTTCCTTTATTTCTATTATGTTATCGATCACCACAACTGAACCCCTTCGGGGAATTCGGCACTAATCGCGCTGGTATTAAGCTTTGCTGTGTTTTAGGTGTTGAACAAAACCACCAAGTGATTGACGGTAGGGTAATACAAGACGGTCAAATGTTTTTCTGCGGTGGTTTGATATTCATAAGCACTGCAACAAGCCTCCAAGCTAGGAAATCGATACTGTTATGCACTTCTGCAGGCACATTTATAATGCAAATTAGATGATGATAATGCGGTGTACCTTCAGCTCGTACGCTCGATAATTACCGTGATTGAATATGAATGGACGAGCACAAGCTCCTGCTGATGCTGCGTTGTGGTCAATGTACTTTTCTGCGCTGTGTAAAAGTTGGCTATGAGAACACAAAATTGCATAAGTTCCCTGATAATTAGGGGACAACGACATTGACCGTGAGCGAGACGACGGCTGAGGCATAAGCTCGTGCACGAGTTAGTCCAACACTAGGTGAGTTCAATCTCCTCTTCCAAGCGAGTACAAGTGACTAACTTTCACTTCACTTAAGCAGGGTAAAATCGGAACATTGGCAACGGTAAATGGGCTCTTCGCAAATCTCACGAAATGAGTTTTCTTTCTTGATTGCTTCTTCAAATTGGTAAATTTGTAATTGCTTGAATTGCTTTCCCAAATCCGTGCACACAAACAATACTTACGAGTTTACTAGTTACTGTCCGATCGCCAATACCGTATTGCTTATTGTTTGGTCCATTAAAGTGGGAAAGATTTCTACAGGATAATTGAACGTTTTTCTCTTGATATTTCTATTAACGTCAACACAGTAATGAGCTGAAAGCAATTTCACATAGCTCAATTTGTGGAATTTGGAGAAAAACTTTATTGAAAAATCAAACTATGTTTTCAATGATACCTAATTGTTGATTAGCTTTAATCGCCAAAAATAAAAATTTCATCAAAATATCATACCAAGGATTTACGATCATTAAAACATTCAGCAATTGAAAACGCCACTTGTTTGACGTTCTTGAAAATATAAAACTGGGTCACTGGTTTCGATCCTAATGAAACTCGGACCAAGAGAAATCGCTCTTCAAAGCCAATTCAGCGGTCAACATGCGGCCAGTTGAGATGGAATCGAACGAATGAATGAATGGGCAGCAGCTAGTTATTACCATCATCAACTAGAACCGTATGCTTTCGCATTAGGGTTGTTCCTTTTACATAATGTACAACGCTTTGAAAAATATAAATGTTGATTTAATTATCAGTTAATGCATAAAATTAATACGTGCATACTAAACAATAGCACCATAATGGCGGTGAGGATTAGTACACCCTGGCCGCTAAGCGCAGAGGAAAATGTATCATCAACACTGTAGGCTAATGATACGGCTCGTATACGTCTTCTCGTCTTCGTAAACAATAACGGATCGATGAGCCGTAAAGAGCTGCAAGGCTGTGTCGCTGGGCTGTGTTGAAAACGGTTTCCAACAATGGCGAGTCGCGCCGCAAACTTTCTACATATGCATAACGTGTGCTTTACCAGCTTCCACGAGGGCAGAGTGAGAGATATGCCTAATAGAAATGTCGGTGCAAGCAGCAAAATTGCATGCGAAAAAACACACAAACAATTACTTTTTTGCATGTTTTGCTTAGCTACAGTTTCTCTCAACATAGCAAGCGTTCAAGATGTAACGCGTTGCCGCCATGCTAATGTGACCGGTCACAAAACCGGTATGAAGCATGAGCGAGATGCGAGCCGACATCGGCATAGTTTGACGTTTTTTTCCTGCGGTTACATCCCAGTTACTTCGTGGAACAATATTTTGATCTTCATTACATTAAAATGCACATAAAACGTAAACAGCCAGCTTTAAAAATAAATGCAATTCATTACGTAAAGCATACAACGGCGCCCGCTTTCATTTGTTACACTCAAGCGATCATTAATAGCGGAGCTTTCGGTGTGTACATTCACGTCTGCATCCTTCAGGCATCTCAGCGCTCGCATGTGAACCGGTTTGTTGCGTCTGCAAATAAACGAATACACTTGAACTTTATTAATAGCAATCTGTCCCCATTAGGGAACCCAGTATTAGCACTTCTTCAACCTCAATCAAAGGTAATAATATGGCTATAATCAATATACATTATAAACTCAAGAGGACGTCAGTTTCTCGTCTTTTCCGTTCAATTTCCATGCCAATCCTTCAACCAATGCCTGATCAACCTGTCATTATGCATTATTGGTCACAGAGGAAGTAGCCAAGACTGGTTTGTACAATTTAAGGGCATTTTGAGTAGCTTTAACCATGTTTTAGCTAAATCCAACCTACTTACAGGTACTCTTTGGATGGAAAACACGCTTCAACGTATTTCACAAAAATTCTTCCTAAATTATTCTTGAAATCTATTGCTGCCCAGTTTTTAAAATTATTGATTAGATTTTTGTTCAATTTCGGAAATTGAAATTTTTGCAGCTGCTTCGAAACATTCGGAACGAGTGAATTTTTCGACTCGTTCTCAACTAATTCAACGCATCGCAGTTAAGAAATAAAGTAATATTTTATGCGACTAAACTAGGGCGTGCATCTGTCTCTCACATGTTTGATGTATGTTTTTTCTTCTATAAATATTAATCGTCCGCGATGATTTGTCTGCTCTACATTTTTCTCCACCATATCGGCAAAACCAGCTGTATTTACCTAATAAACAGGTCGATAAGTCAAATATAGGAGGGCAGAGTTGTAAATAAATTCCCATACACTGGAGAGGGACAAAATCGTGAAAGAATCATCGCGGTAAAAGTGTGGCAGCTATTTTTATCGTGAACTCATTTGCAGCTTTTATGTTCTGTCATTTTCATCAAATTAATATACACGTGTCCCGCTAGTCAACTCAGCAGGCCGCGCAAAGCTTTGCGGCCAACAGCAGCAACCACGAAACCACGAAGCATTGAATGGCGTGCATGAGCAGTGTATGTCAGGTTTTTTTTTATTGTCGGGCATCTTCTGGAGGGAAGCTGTTTAATTAGCTGGCGATGTGAATACTTTACGCCCCTGCGAGATCGTATTTTTCCCACTAATGTGTCACCCGAAATATAGTCGCAAGTGCGAGTCTTTTTCTGGTTCGGGGAATACATGCCAGTTTATTACAGTGCTTTGCGCTAATTTCGGTTGATGACCGACCATCTAGAAAATGTCATTAACATGATATGACCCAGTGAGTGCATGTGAATGGCAAAAAAGAGATTTGATCGCAGCACTTGAGGTCCTTTTGAAAAACTATTAAAGAAATAGCAACACTGAAAGTTCGCTTCGTTGCATTTTGTTAACTCACAGCCTACTACAACTCAACTGGCAATTGCCCTTGGTTTTATGAACAGCTCATCATCTGACAATAGCTCACTGAGTTTGTTGTTTGATACTTCATACTTTTTTTTCTCCTAACATGTAACTGTAATAATTCATACCGCTGTAAAACACTGCCCGTATCTAAGCTCGTTAGTAGGAAATGTAGCAAATTCGAACCCTTTTTAGCACTGCTACGAGGCGTGAAAATCATACTGCTGGCCATTAGCTCTGCCAATCAGCCGTCGGTTTAGGTTCAGGAAGGAAAGCTAAATATTGTTTGCTTCGAGTAAAACAATCGGTTTCCTTTAAACACTCCAATAGGTCCGGTCATTGAAGAAAAACAACGCCACGTGAGTGCGTTGAATTTGAAAGAATCCACACGAACGGCTAAATTCGGCTGTGAACCTGACAAAACAACATCGGTGAAGCCAGGCTTAGTATAAGTCGATTTGCATGTTACGCTTTCTGCATAAATATCGAGGAACCAATTAGCAGTGGAATTTGAGCGGCATGTTGCTTGGGCGTTTTGTAGTCGAAAGGAAAAACTTACGACTTACCGTGATCAAACAAACGCTTAAACGTCGTTAATCGGCAGCTTCAGTTTTGTTTTCGATGTTTTTTTTTTGAAAGCTACGTGGTGTTTATTTTTAATGAAATCGTCATTTACAGCACGCTCCCCAATGGGAAGTGACATATTATGAGGCAGATGGAAATATTCAATTTATAGACTGCGTCCTTCGTTTTTTTACCACACGCTCTCTATCGTGAAAAGCAACCAAGCATGACAACCTAGAAGCAAGTACATACCCAGCGAGAGGTCACTCGATATGGTCGGTGCAGCATCAGTGCCATTACCAACCCTTTCATCTCAGGAGAAAAAAAATCCATGATGAGGTGGTAAAGCGACCGTTGCTATAGAGTTTTGCACAGCGCATGGACTGCTATGCACGAGGATAAGGTCAAAGAAATGACGCAAGCTTACGTTCTTTAGAAGGCGTTAGCTGACGGTGGGTTCTTTCGAACAATGCCGGCTTGACTTGACTCGTAATTAAGTTATGACTTGGGCTCGCAGACACGGTGCAGAAACTTAAGAAACTCCCAGGCCATCAAGCCGGCGGCGCAGTGACGAGGAATCGGGGAAGTTCTATGACGGTGTGGAGATTGGCAAAAACGCATGACGGCGTGGTCAACGAAGCGTGCTTCCTTTAACTTGTCGTTAATCATCAGGTTTTGTGAGCACTAAACATATTCTTTGCTTGAAGCGGCTCCAGTACCCTAGGGTTGTTGCGCTCTTAAACACATTCGCTGGGTGCCTTTCATTTATTTATTATTTCCAGCAAGCTGCTTTTTTTCGCTTTGCCTGCTTCACTTCACGTTCTCCGATAACTAGACGTCGACCTACTACGATGTTCTAGTCGCTTTTCAGTCCGTTGCTCGTATAATCTGCTTGCGTACAGGCAGGAGTACAGTTGACCAGAGAAACAGTAAAATGTATCACGTTTACATATTACTTTCATCAACTTTTTTGAACGAGTCTGGTACTAATGAGGATGAGTGCTTTCTAGTTAGTGCATAATTTTCCGCTCACTGGCAGACGGATTTGAATTACAGGAAAATAGTGGGGATTTACATTCGGTGATGAATGTATTCGATGCTTTTCAATGGAGCTAAACACGCTTCGAAACTTTTATCACGATTCCGTAATTTACTCTCATAAAAACAGTCTGTTTTATGAATAGTCTTACATGCACTGAGACTGAATGCTTTTGCTATTGGTATGTTGCACTGTTTCTCAACAACAAACTAAAATAAAATCATTTTTATTCGTCGGTTGGTTTGAATTTTATCTGCAGCAGGGTAGTTCTGCGCTATGTTTTTGCTCAAATCTGAATAAATTATATGTTGATATTCTAACTGGTATGACCGTAATGGTAATTTAATTACATTTTCAGTTATTCAAGGTAGTATTAGAACCGTATTTAAGAACTTAATTTGCATAAATTTAGATCGAAATTGTTTTAGCTCGTGTAGTAACAACATTGTACGTACATCGTGGTTACATTTCCTTACATACAATTACATTTTTTATGGCTTCGATTCTAGAACGACCCAGTTATTCTAAAGAAGTAGGGTAACTTCCTACACCCCGTTCGTTTCAATTTTTACACCCCTTCGGCATATTGCTTGCCGGCTTGTAATGCAAGTCGTAAATTTTTCTCTTGTTCCTATTTCCGTGATCCTCCGACAGTACATACTGGCCGCATTAACTGGCGGCGTATGCTATCCTGCTGACGTCACTGTAACTCAGAGGCTCTGCCTCAATTTTCCCTAATACGTTTAGTAATTTCATGGCAATGTAGACCATGTCCTACTGTCAACATATACTGAATAATACCCCGTGACCGGTATTAATGATTCAAGAAATGAAACCGGATACATTGCCATGATTATATCGGTTTTACTTTTACATAGTTGACACATTCACATCTTCGCCTACTTCGTCGAGCGAGCTTTATTCGGTCGAACAACAAGCGAAGCGAACGAAAAAAAAAACCAGCACATTTACCATAAGTGACAAAACCTAGATGGCGACAAAGATCTGAAGAATTATAACCAGATCACGTACACGAAAAGCATCAGATGTTCTGCCACCCTCACCGATTTCATTTTTTACACTATCCGTCCTGTTTTTGCACATGATTTTCATGCTGCACGTTTTCCTGGAAGCAGCAAACCGAAAGAGGAAATTAATTGTTCATTCAGCGCCAGCGGCCGAAAACGTAGGACTGGTTTTAAAATTAGCAACCTGTCGTATTTGCTCCCCCATATATCCCGGACGGCCGATTCACGACTCCGGAAGTTGTTATGCAGGTCCTGCCTGGGCCGTACCCTGTTTTATCTACATCTTTTCTTCCTTCGCAATTTCAAGTGGAATCGAGTAGCTGGCCCTAGAAGCACGTCGTCGTTTTTATATGCAGCCATACGGAACGCTATTTGCCTTCCTAAACCTGCATTTCGATAGCTCAGCGGAATATGGTATCTTCACATGCCCACATGTTCCTGTTGGTTGCATCTGCATCGCAAGTGGAAGACGAATAAACAAACCACCGACACTTTCCAAATTGTATTTTATTCCACCGATAACATCTGCTTCCTATCAACTTTTTACCACCTTCGGAACTGCTTTTCGTTTATTTACTTTCAATTGAACTGAACGTAGGAAAAAGAGCTTTTCGATAAAATCAACAATATTAGCAGGTGAATTATAGTTTTTGAAAAACAAGCTTGTTCTTGTGCTCTAGCAGTTATTCAGCCGGTTGATATTGCGATAATTTGTTGAACTCGCGGCGCTCGCTGAATGAATGACACTTGACAATCAAATATGCAACTGTGATGATTCGCTCGCTTGGTCATCCGAAGAAATCCCTGAACCGCTTCCAACTGGTTTTAATTTAATCGGCCAACCGTGAAGCTAGAAAATAAGCAGAACATTTTCCCATTGTTCTGTGGCGTTATAAACGTCTTTCTGTGTTTCGTTCCAGCAGGGCCCAGTTAAAACCGCAGAACACTCCAAGGCACAAAATGCGAATACGAGTGGGTTAAGCATATAGTAGGCTTTGTCTGCTTTTTCTCTTGCGGGGATGGTCATTTTCCCACATTCAATTATGATTATGTAGATTACGACACTTGGTCGATGCCAGAGTAGGCACTTTTCACTAGATTTCCCAGCGCTCGGCAGCACATTGGCCTCGTCATCGTCATTATAGTGGGGACAGACGGCAAAAAGTTCTTTCCTTTGTTTCTGCACCACTTCTTTCGTGCTTGTCTTTGCGCCACTAAAAAGGCAGTGAAGGGTCTTCCATTATCATGTTGCATTACTTATTCTGCACCTTGAGATACTGTACTTCCTTTCGCTAACCTGCAGCGATGACGACGACGACGGTTTCAGGTAGAATTATTTATTCTCATAGCAGACTCAGTGACTTAAGTCGGCCACGTCCTATGCCTGCGGCGGCCAGTAGTGAGTACCTTTTCAAACTATCGAAGCACTACAGGTCGTGAATCAAACTTAGCAGGTTATTAACCTACACGTCTCGATTTTCTATGCAACTTTTGTAAACTTTTAGGAAAAATATCAATCTAGCAGAAGATTTTTCAGAAATTCTTGAATCTCCTGATATTTTTTTTCATTTTACGGTACGGTGTTGTTTGGTTTCCTCCATCTAGTGGACACTGTCTGGGGAACGAAACAAATGTACATGTACATACTTCTGGAGTTTTATAGCCTACCGGGCGGAAGTGGTTAGCCACTTTTTGTCCGATGTTGCTGATCACTCCGGGAAAGAATAAAAAAGAAAAACAAGCTATAGCAGGTACACCTCGAAACCGCAATGGGGATAAAAGTTCTATCTCAAACGAAGCCGGCTTTCAATGGACTCTGGAAAGTTCACATAGCCAGGTATCGTCGAAGCATTATCGCATGTTTGGCGGCTGTTGTTTTGTTATCTTCGAGTTTTATTTATTTTGCCCCTCTTGCTTACTTTTTCGTAGCGAGTTAGTAGCTTAGCAAGCGCTGCGTCCCGAGCTGGATTGTGCTGCATCAAATTTGCATAAGCAATTTGAACTATCTTTGCTAATCATGGCAGCAGGCGAAACAAACACTCTCCAACGTTGCCACGAACGTAAATGATTGCTGCATAACTGTTCCACACCTTTATGTGTTTCTGGTTGTTCGTGGTAAATGTTCCATTCATGAATGTGGACTTGCAGCCTCATCAGCTTTCCACTTTTTGATGGAATTGCGCTATCCTAGTGGAAAATGCGAAATTACAAGTAAAACTCATTTTGTTATCTAAAATTGTATCTTCTACATCAGAAAATTTTTCACTATGATGACAACGACAATGCAAAAATGTAAGTAACTATAGAAATTGTTTGATAATGTCTGTGAATAATTTCAACACAATCGTACATCATCATCTAGTATCTAGTAGACACATAAAGTATTTAAATTGCAGATTTCGAGTCTTCTCACGGAAAATTTTATTCGATTTTTTTGAGTTAAAAGGCAGCAGATCATTTGTGGCTCAAGCAGTACATTACTCACAACGAATCATTGAAGATAGCTAGTTTTAGAGTGACAACAACTTACTTCAGACAATGACCCATCGAAAACACTGCAATTTAACTTAGAGTGTTGGAATAGAAATTTTAATACTTTGTCACAAGACTTTATAATGAAACTTTTTATTTGACATGTTCCAAGATATTTCGAATAATTTCATATGAAAGCCAAGCCATCAGATCTTCTATTTTACTAACACGTCGCAACTGGTAAAGCAGGTACTGGTCCGAACATTGACTTTCCTGCCTCAGAAAACTAGAAGAACTAATCTAGTTCAGTGTGGCAGGCAATGATTGGTTTGGTTCAACATCGCACAGTCGCACAAAAAGGTCTCCTCCAATTCCAGCTCACTACACTAAAACTGCTTCCTACTTTCGTACAAGCAACCGTCGGTATAGGAGACCACAAAATCTGAAATTTTTCTTTCCATGAAGCCTGATAACCACTACTCTCTTGAAATACGTAAAAGTACGCTAGGAGTATGCGTGAACTTGCCAGAACAGTCACAATTTTCCTTCGGTCACCGCAACCATACGTCAGAATTGGTCTGTATTAATGCTGGTACAATCAGTGTATGTGTTTAGTTTTATGTCCCCAAAAGTTGTCAATGGCTTTTGTTCACCGCCCGAAAGCCATGCACACTTCCTTAATTCGCAAATCAGAATTTGAGGACTTGAAGTTATCATAGCAAACCCAGAGATTTACTTCATCTACAATGCATGGACCACATTGGTATTCCTGCGTACTTCGAGACATCTTTGCGAGTCTGCATTTAATAAAAAAAAGCTGAGTCAACTTGAAATCAAATATAAACAATTGTATAACGATAGAATAAAACAAAATGTTAGGTACGATACGTTGAGGAAATAGTTGAATAAATATTATGAACTAGAATATTCTCGTCAGAGGAAGGATGATTTAGATGGATTTGATTAGGAAATGGATTAGAAGCGAATTTTAAAATAGATTGAGATAAAACAGAATGTCCCACAGGCTACGATACACACTGTTTGAGCAAGCGGGGCTTTTTGTGAAAAATCTGTTGTTATCGTGTTTATCTGTGATTCGTAATCATTCCTTATCAGGGTGTAAAGCAAAGTTACTTCATGATTCTAGACTTCTAAGGTGCGTATTTTTCCAAATCGACGCACCTACAAACATATTTCAACCATCCAAGTAAGAACTGTATACATTGCTGAATTGGGGAAAAGTATTTAAATGCTGATCATCTAGTTTTTTTGACATCCCTATTCCGAGCATCTAAACTGAACGGCAGTAGGCGTACGTCATAGTCACACATCAATCTTAGGCAATTGTCATATACATTTGACTCGCACGTTAGTGAAAAGAAATGATTAAGCACTGTTTTACACTAATCTTTCACGCTTGCATCTGAGGTTTGCATCATTTTAGTAGCAAAAGAGGACATTATTTATGTTTGATTTCCCGTCGTTTTTGGTATGTTTTCGATGATATTTTTATGCTTTTTATGTCGTCCAATTAGGGTGATTGTATAAAAAATTGCTGTAGAATCTCACACAATGAGGGAGTCGCGTAGTTTTTAAATATTTATGTAAAGCAGCACAGTATGTAACACTAGCTATAATCGCAAACATTACCACGGAGAAAAACATGCAAAAAACTCATTCCAATTAGTTCACTTGGACATTATACTTGGCGAATCAAAGAAGAAAGCGAATTCCCGCGTACCATGCGTACCCGCTAGAAATATTATGAGACATTCAATGACGTGCACAAGTTACCGGCCAAACCAGGCAAGGTCGTTGAATAATTAATGTATCACGCGCTTAAAACCGGCGGTCATTTTCGGTGACGATATGTCCTGCCCTATAATTCTTTGCGATAATCGCATTAACATTTCCTTTTCATTGGCCTTTTCTTGGTTGGCGCCAACTAGGTCTTTAGCGAAAACGATATTTTCTTTGTTACCTTTCGCTGACCTTTTGCTCTAATCACCGTCTTTGCTAAGCTTTAATCTAAGCTCACCGATAAAATTCTTATTGTTGTCGGTAAGTTCAGCTCTGGGCTGTCAGCGAAGTATACTAAAAAACGAATATTCGTCCTTGAAGTGACCTAACATTTTTCAGGTAATTCATCATTTTATCGTTACCCCATCCCCCCTCCCACGTTTGTCATCACTTGGTATTTGTTTACATTCTAGCTTCAGCCTGGCAGAGCACTCGATAATTCGTATGACAGAAACTCCATTCTTCTGATCTAAGCAGTCGAGCTCGCGCTACCAGACATTTTTACACATTGTTCAAGCCGTTATTTGAACGTGCTTTTGTCAACAAAACTGTAGCTGTCGCTGCTACCGGAGCCGGAATATACGTTGACAAAATTTTCCCAACCCACCTACATATCGCGCATTCCATTCGATTTCGCAATTTTACACCCAAATTTTCCCAACGTTTTCAATGTCCTACTCGTTTTTTCACGCCGCTTTTGACCTCATCTGTCACCACACTGGGGGATGATCAATCAACTGTGTTGTGTTGATTCGTGAAAAATCACATCGCGGGCCAGCAAACCGGTTGCTTTGCTTGCTCACTAATGACTTTTCTGTCACTCGATGGATAGGATGGGGTCGCGGCTGCAGTGTGTGCTGTCTGCGTTGCGTGTAGTAAGTAGCATGCGTAAAAATGAAGCAAACAAAACAGTCCACTTTAGCTGAGCTGCCTGTGTGTGGGCATGGACATCTAATTTTAGGGCGTCTGAGAAAGAATTGAAAACAAAATCTGTATTATTAGCAGCTGAAACTAAAACGATTTGCGGTTTTTAACGAGCCGCCAAATCGTTTTTCTCGCTCCACGGACTGTGGGATTGTGTGATATAATTTGCAAATCTGAGCTGGATCCAGTCGAACGTGATCGAATGGTTTTCAATCATGCGCGGGTGTGACTCCATATTGGGAACTTGTCCTACAAACGGTAGGTTTATAAAAGCATACCATTCAACACTGAGTCACACATCGATCATGCTTAGCACGCTTATAATGACATCAAAACGTGTTTGTCCTCCGGTTGAGAATTACCTTCGAAACGAAGAAAAAATCGAAAGCTGTACCTACGTGCATCGTAAATCGATCAATCGGCACACAATTTGTCGCGCTGCAAAAGCGATTCCATTTGCACTCATATGATCTAACACAGTCTCTTGGGATATATAATCTAATTTTTGTTTCGTTTGTTGTCTTTTTTTCGCAGAATTCCCGTGAAGAACGAATCTCCAATCCGCACGGCAACAACAATGACCCGACGAACAATCTCACCGTTCAAATTCCACAGCAGCAGACAAGAACCCTACTGCGGCACTCGAATTCGATGTCCTCGAATCCGCACTCGAACTCAAGCTCGACGCCCGCTTCACCGCATCTGCTGTCGAACAGCAGCAGTGGTCAACTTCACCACACACTCTCGAATGGCAGCTCGCTGCACCATCATCCGCAGTACCAGAGCCAATCGTCTGTAAGTTCCCAAAGTTCGTCGATAATATCGGCAATCCCACCATTGCAGCGATTACTGGAGGATCATCTTAGTAAATCGGCCCCCTATCCGATGATTGTGGTACCGAACAGCGGCGGTTACTGGGTAGATGGGACCGATCACGATGCTGGCTATGATATTCCATCGCACACGACATGGCGCGTTGGCAAGATTGAGTCAGACGATACGGCCAAATGTTACCGACGGTTTTTCATCTCGCGGGAGCATTCTAACCTGGTCGGGCATGATGATCAACTCGGTCCAGTACTGCTCTCGATCAAATCGGAAAACGTAGCAAGTCAGGATCACATTCGACTGCTGCTTCGATTGCGGACAGGGACTATGCATGAAATAATTCCTGCATCGTGTCTCGGTTCGAGTCCTTCTCCGATCAAAATGGCACGACTGCTAAACGAACAGATTAACGTTGACAGTTTCATGCCCGTACTGTGTCCCAAAGCGTCCACACTAATCGCTAGTTACGACGAACACGTGCTGGTGACGAATTTCAAATTTGGTATTCTCTACCAACGCTACGGCCAGACCGCCGAGGAGGAGCTCTTCTGCAACAGTGATACAACGCCAGCGTTCGAAGAATTCCTCGATCTTCTGGGTCAACGGATACGACTTCGTGATCACAAAGGCTACCGAGGAGGTCTGGACATACAAAACGGTCACACCGGTGACACTGCAGTATACGAAGTGTTCAAAGAGCGAGAGATTATGTTTCACGTGTCGACGTTACTACCTTACACTGAGGGCGATCCTCAACAGCTGCAGCGGAAACGACACATTGGCAATGACATTGTGGCAATAGTATTCCAAGAAGAGAACACTCCATTCTCGCCGGCGATGATTGCGAGTCATTTCCTTCATGCATTCATCGTCGTTCAACCGTTGGAGCCCAACACGCCCAACTGCCGGTATAAGATTTCAGTGACTGCCCGAGATGATGTTCCGTTTTTCGGACCGACGCTTCCTCAACCATCAGTATTCAAAAAGGGACCTGAGCTAAAGGAATTTCTTTTGACGAAACTGATCAACGCCGAAAACGCGTGCTACAAAGCGGACAAATTCGCCCAGCTAGAACTACGCACGAGGACTTCCTTGCTGCAGAATTTAGTCGATGAGCTGAAGGAGAAAACGAGGGATTTCCTGGGAGCGGATCTGCTGGGGGCTCCCATATCACCCACTCCGGAGACGCCCAAGTCTGAGGGTGGATTCACCGGATCACGGTTCATCGATACCGTCAAGAAGGCACTGAACGCTCGACTGCGATCGCAAAATTCCGACCCAACCAATGGTGTCGATTCCAACAATCCAAAGCATCAAAACTCAATCAAAAAGTCCAAGGAGATGTCGGATGCTCCATACGGAAGCGGACAAAATGTTAATGTAAGTATTGTTTGTCGCCTATGTTTTGGTTGAGTGTTTTAGTACATTTTACCTCTATCCGTAGATTGGTCGGTCGCTGTCTAAGAGTAGTACGACTGGTTCGAGAAAGTCGCCTAACGATTCGGTAGCCTCCTCGCCGGACATTACATCGCGCTGTTCACTAAATCCGAATCCGATCAACAATAACAACAACAATAGCAACACAGCCAACAATAACCATTGCGTAAACAGTGGCAATCATGTTTCGAAAAATCACTCCAACAACAATAATAATGCCAACAACAACAATAATAATGGTCCAGTAGCGATGTCCGAAACCAGTGACGATTCCAGCCTGAACAGTGTCGATCTGGATCCAATGGGTGAGTAACCAAGCAAAACCGATCTCACCGTCGCACATAGGAGTATTTGCCCCAAAAAGCTGGCCAAAATTCTAAATTGCTTCTTTCCAGTCGATATTGATAAAACATGATCAGAAATTATATATTTCCCAACTCTGCATATGAAGTTAAAGAAATTGCCAACTAATCCCCTGTAAAGTTCAATTCGTATCTTTCTCTTATATTTATAAAAAACCGATTAAGAACATAACCATTTATTAGGTATTGGGATGTGTGTATGTATGTGTGTCAGTATGTATGTGAGCTAGTACAGGTGTATGTGTGATGTAAAAGTGTATGTATGTATGTAAATGTGTAGGTGTGTACGTATACGTATAGAAGCATCACATTCTAGTCTTCTGTTTCATAGTTGCTGCATTTCTCATATTCCTCAGTTTGAAATTGATTTGCCTCCAACATCTTCAACGTTTCGGTCGAAAAAGGTTTGCTTTTTTTCTTGGTATCGGCCTTGAGCTACTAAGCAATGGATCCGAATTAAGCAGAAGTCTATTCAAAACATTTCTGTTGTATTGTATTCTTGAAAATTTCCTACCAAAGTTTTATTTAGTACAGTAAATTGTTTTTTATTAAGAATAATTTAATCATACATACTATGAGAATAAAAGGAATTTAAAAGTAACTAAGCCCATCATGTACTTTCTCGAATCACTCTAGAAGTCGATGGCAAACCCAATAGAAGTCAAATCATATACCTTAATGACCAGAGCCGAATAACTTCCGTTAACCTCCGCGAAAGTGGTCAGTTTACTGACCATCGGACGATAGTCATTAATACGGTACATGTACGGTAATCATAATGAGGGTTCTCCGTAACATTGAATAACATCTTTTTCTCTATAAATGACTTTGAACGAGTGTGTGAAATGATTCAGGACGAGACAAACGCAGACTGTGACTGTTGCCGGCGACCTGCAAATATGCCTTTCTTACCCCGTTCGAAAGGTGCCGGTCTTACTCCCAAGGCACGTTTTTTAAGAAGACGATTTTTATACATTTATTAATCATATTTCTACTTAAATCTCACTTATGAAAAACAATGCTAGCTAGAATATATAAAATCTTAAAATTTAGTTTGAAACTTCTTCTGAGAAATAAAGCTTAAAACCTACTCGCGAAAAGTTACAACGGGCTGCGCATCAGCGACACTCGCGTTTATTTTGTTTATTATTTTGATATTTTACGATTTATAGTAAGCTCGATCTGTTTTAAAACATCTGAAATAATAAATACAAATATGTTGAGTCTTTAATAACACAATTGATTAATGCATTCTAGTAAAACTCTATGCGTGCTTGTCTTATCCCCTGTGCCGGTCTTACCCGCACGACTCCTACCTTAAAATAATTAAATGTCTAAAAAACGACAAAGCGGAACCATGCGGAAGATTTTTCGATTCCATTATATTCTGTGATGTTTGACCTATCTGATGGTGATTGAAATTTTGCCGGGACATGCTCGGAAGGTTACTAAAACATTGATTAAAGTATTAAGATCTTACCACTATTTTTGGGCAATTTTCGTAATCACTATTCGTATCGAAGACATTCATTAATTTTATGCAATTATACATGAAAACTATTGAATAACATCCTTCTTTGCTGATAAATACTTACCCATGGTGAATAGACACTATTTCACTCGGATTTTTAGGTTTTTGCACCAACGAGCGGAAGAACGCATTTTAAAAGCGAAAAAATTTACTGCCGAATGGCGTTCTAAATAGGCAGCTTGCGGAGCGAAGAAAAGCATAAATTCAGTTCAAAATCATACTAACGTGACTAGTAGACTATGCTGAGATTACAGATACTACATATAAATAAAAATCATGCATTTCATATTTCGGACTTATGGCCAACTTTTTGGGCCAAATACTCCTATGTGCGTCGCACCGCATTCTCATTCCTGAAACCACCACCCACCACGCATCACCATCTAATCAATTCGAGTTGCTTGATTGATAGACTTGAAATACTAATCAGCGAATGTTTGCTTTCTTTTTTGCTCCCCGTTTTTTGCCTTCCCGTTTGTAATTTGTAAAATTGGTAAAATATCCTTCCTCGCCTGAATGAATATCACACCCTATCCGTTTCCGATTTAACCTTGAATTTGATTTACGAACTGAAGTTTTCCCAAATGTAGATGCCGGAGCGACCTACATCGACAGTGATACGGGCTTGGAGTCTATGTCGTCGGCAGACGCAACTACGAAGGCCTGTTCGCTGTGTCTGGACGGTGATCGGGCGGAGCGTTCCACGAACGGTGGAGGAAGTGTGATCAGTGTCAGCGTCGGTACCGGAAGCACCGGCGGTGACAGTACGCGAGATCTGCGCAGTAGCACCGGTAGCAGCGGTGCTACGACGGCAAACTGTGCCGGCACCGGCACCGGTGTTATTACCGGCGGAAGTGCCAGCGGCGGAGGTAACGGTGCTGTTGTTAATGGAATTGGGATTCTGCAGACGCAGGAACTGCTACAGCAGGTGGATGGATTTAAGCAGGAAATTACCCGACTTAAGTGTGATAAGCTGGATCTACTGAGGCAGAATGTGGTGAGTACAATTGGGTTAGCGGTTGGATAGAGTAATGTTAGGAGAAAAATGAAAAAAGGGTTTTTAGATTGCATAGAACTCACTGCTTGAAGATGTAATTTTATTCTTGATTATTCTTGACAAATAGCGGGTTGTTTGCTTCAAAACCAGGCTTTATTTGCAGTTTTTTACTCATGCTCATGCTCATTTGACTACAGTGCCTCAGCAAAACAGAATTCGAAAAAATAGTGTGAAGGGTAAGGGCAATTGTAGAGTCGCCTCCTTAGAAATTTCAGTTTTCAGCGCTGCTGAAACGTTTTCACCAGCACTGAGGACCACATATAGTGCTCAACCCACTCACGCTCTTCCTGACTCAAATGTCTCTCTAAATGTCGTGGCTTGTTCAGGCGCCGAAGATATGTGTTGGAGAGGAAACGTTTAATATGCGTTGCGAAATCTAACAATTGCTTTCTGGGGATCTCTCGGACCATACTGGGTCGTAGTTCTTAGGCACTTTTCTCTGTCTCCTCTGGTCATATTTTCGGTCACCGTTCTTCCGGAAGATGAAGTACATCCAAATCCCCGAACCACAAGCTATCCATCTCTGAGCCGAGACCCTTCTTAGTCGCATGGTCTGTAGCTCTCTTCTTCGACGGTCCGTAATTCCACTCGGCTGCTTCAGTTTTCGGCTGTATTTTCTCATTTTAAAGGCGACAAACTGCCGATTTCTCCGATGATCCTCGAACAGTCCACAATAATCTCCGTTTTATAATCAAGGAGTGGCTTTCACAAATAGTTTTCGCCAGCTTTGTTTCCAGTCGTGAAACTGACAAAGTTTTCGACGGAGCAACTTTCGCCTTGACTGTAACCAAAGAGCAACGAATCTGTCCCCGAACCAGTGTTCTGAAATACATCACGCAAGCGTATGCGTTCTCACTCGCATCCTGCAAGATATGGAGTTCCAGTGGTTTCGTCTCGTTCGATGTCAGCCCAGACTATCTGGACGGACATAATGCTTCTTGGTTGACCGCCACGGGCGGCAACGTGTGTACTGCTCTTCGGTGAACAAGTGGATCCGAAGCTGCCCGCGTACATACAATACATACTCTTGGATGAATTCGGCCGAACTTCTACGGAAGAGCAACTTCTGATATGGTCTATCGACCTGCCTTTTCGAGATGCTTCTCTCAATAGTGGATTCTTGGATCACCACGTTACCCCGGTTTCCAAACCTCTCAGGGACCCTCTCAGGGTTCGACCCATGCACCTTCCAGCATTGGACAAAAGGTAGGAGTCAAAATGACTACTTGTCAAGCATAGCTACCAATACCCCCCTTCCTTTCCGCTCTTCCCCTCCTTCACCAAAAATTTTCATTTCTTTTGGTAGTCGGAATGGTTTCAGGAACCAAATCAACCGTATAGGTGAACTTGTCTTCCCCGGATTCTTAAAGCATACGAAGGACTCGTTCGGTCGTAGCTCTAGTAGAGAAGAACAGTATCTTGGCGGACACCCCAGTTGGTTCTCTGACCCGCCGAAGAACTTGTTGTGTTTGGAATTCGATAACCAATTGCTGATAGTGAGGCCCCCTTTGCTGTGAACTGTAGCTACTTTGCTCGCAATTTCGGCGACCTCCCGTTCCGAATCGAAGTTGTCCAGGTAAGCAACGATCGCCACGGGCTGCAACGTGAGTACTGCTCTTCGGTGAACAAGTGGATCCGAAGCTGCCTGCGTACATACATCACATACACTTGGATGTCTTCGAACGAATTACTACGGAAGAGCAACTTCGGGTATGGTCTAGCTGCCTGCCTTTTCGATCCAGGAATCAACTATTCAGAGATACTTCTTTTACCATGGCCACTGTATCCCGAATTCATCCGGGCTTTTTTTTGGGTTCCGAAAAGCTCCAAGAGGTAGATACTTTTTCTTCCCGGGAGCGGCCGATAATTTTTCTGGCGTCGCAACGTAAATGTATCCATTCTCCCAGTATTCCTTAATTTGCCAGTGCACGCTTCTTTTCATTTTGGGGTCAGCTTCCGCTTTCCTTTCACGGCGCTTCCGCTGCTGCATGGCCATTGGAAAGCTACTCTAAATTATCGTATCGCCATGTTACCCCGGTTTCGAAACCCCCAGGGACCCGCTTTGTGGTTCACTCGAGTATCTGCCGAGCTCGTTGGTCTTCTTCTGATTTCGGCAATCCGTACGCCGAAAATCGAACACTTTCCATGATTGCGAAGAACTGTGGCCAAATTACCAGAAGGACTACTGTAGCTGGTACTTTCACAAATGCGCAAATGGCTAAGTCAGCTACGTTTTTCGAGCCCTCTGCGGTGCCACAGACACAGATAGTCCAGCTAAGCCAAGCGGGTTTTGGTGGCTAACGGGTCACCGAGTTGACCCTCGTGGATCTTGATCAATGCCAGCAGACTGAGGATGGCCACTATGGGGGTGTCAATCAGCCAGGAGCAATCCTTCATACCGACACTGTAAATTTGGGCCTAATCCCGTTGGATCTGTAATTCGACTCATATCTAGAAGGTGGGAAACCGGCCTTTCTAAGGCAAGTTTTGGACAGAAAATTACCAAGTAATCGTATAGAGAAGACGGGATGTGCGCTCCATCCAACTTCAAATTGAACTTTAGATAAAACGTTGGATTTGGATTTGAATTTGGACTTGATGTTTTGTATAAAATTCGATCAAAATTGAACTAAAAATTGGACTAAAAGGTGGACTTTACACTGGACCTGAATTGGAAGTTGCAATTGGACTTTGAGTCGAACATAATTTGGAATTAAATTAGACTACATGTTGAGCTCAAATTTGGTTGGAAATTATACTTGAAATTAGAATTGAATTTGACTTGAAATAGGACTGGACATCGGATATAAAATTGGACTTGAAATTTAACCACAATTGAACCTCAAATTGTACTTAAAATTGGGCTTGAAAATGCACTTCAAGTCCGGAGGTTTCAAAATTGGAGGTAAAATTGGAATTTGGACTAGAAATATTTGAAGGATTGGCATGAAATTTTCTGTGTATATAATTAAATGCACCGTGAAAGCACCAGTCGCCGCGCAGTTCCAATGGTTGCGCACTCGGCGATATTTGCATTAAATATACAAAATTAGGATAAAAACATATAATTTTGTGAATACAATTCTGTTGTTGCACTTTTTCTGTTTATATTAAGCAAAATAAACAACCATGCGTCGCTCGAAGAAGCAAAGATAAAATTAATTCGCATGGGCGATACTGCAAGACTTTGTTCACACACAAAAGATTCGGTAAAATTTACCGAAATCTAAACAGCTGAACATTCGGTAAAAATTTCGGCTGTGCATGGGTCTTTGAAAGATGGAAACGACTTTAAGAACCCGGAAAAAGTTATAGAGAACGTTCTGATGTTCTATTGAACGACAGTTTTTCTCAAGGGAGGGATTATTTTGTCTAAGGATGATATAAAAGTAGTTATCCTATGATTTATATTATGCATTCAATGGCAAGTAACGAGTTTTTAATATAGAACTCCATTATTTGGAATGATTAAAATTTGTTTGCTTTCTCAATTAAGATGCTGAACATTAGTGTTTACTTAAAATTCAAAACAGGAATATCAATTAGGTATTTCCCGAAGCAAAATTTTTAATAAAGGCAATCAAATGCAAATATTCGTAAATAACGTGGGCACTAATGCCTCAATTGTTGCCCATATCTTTTGTAAAACAGCTGGCTTGATTCTTTTTTTTAATAGAAAATATTTAAGTTATCATTGGTAGTGAAGAGTCAAGCTTGGATAAGATTAACAAAAAGTCGAAAAAGAAGCTATGCATCTAATGTAACAAGAGCTCTTCTTGTATTAAAATAAATTGCCGTTTGAATAATTTTTTTGCTCTAAAAAGTTAATTACGAGAAAAGAACTATCTAAAAAACATGTATATGATACTAAAATTTATAAAAACATATTAGCAGCGGAATTTAATGTAAATGTTTATTGAAATAAAGGTGTACGAAAAGTGCGCGGCGACTGGAGCATTGGCGCGCGGCAATACAAACGGGGTAAATTTTTGTACGCGGTGATTGGTACATGTACACGATGCACTCCAAGTCGTTTTTTGCTGGCTAGTGGCACCAAACGACGTTTTTAATATTTTTGCCTGAAAGCGTAATAAAAACACTAACCGAAAATATGTATTGCTGCTATTATACATATAGTTACTATATATATAGTTCGGCGGATAGAAAACCAGGCGAATTGGCATCCCTGATTTATGAAATTACATTTGAAATTATGGTGAAATGTGCAGGTTTTTACGAAAAATAATCACTGGCGGGTGTTGAAAATGACTAGTTCTATGAAAATAAAGTGTATTTTTTTAACATTACTCCTGCATTTTGGATTTTGAAAAGCTTTTGGCTCCGCTTTTGACGTTTATTTGGCTCCCGATTTTCTATTCGCCGAACTATATATATAGTAACTATAATTATACAGTGCTATTATACAGAGTATGTAAACGAAATATTTTTATACATGTATTTATGTACCAGCCGACGTACTAAGTGCACGGCGACTGGTGCTTTCACGGTATAGAACTAAAATTTAAATGTATGTATTATGTACTACGATCTACTATAGTTACTATATATATATAGTTCGGCGGATAGAAAATCGGGAGCCAAATAAACGTCAAAAGCGGAGCTAAAAGCTTTTCAAAATCCAAAATGCAGGAGTAATGTTAAAAAAACACACTTTATTTTCATAGAACTAGTCATTTTCAACACCCGCCAGTGATTATTTTTCGTAAAAACCTGCCCATTTCACCATTATTTCAAATTTAATTTCATAAATCAGGGTTGCCAATTCGCCTGGTTTTCTATCCGCCGAACTATATATATAGTAACTATACGATCTACGATCTGCAGATAACCCTTCAAAAAGCTAGAACGTTGCCAATATTTAAGAAAAAATTTAATCTCCAGCTGTCCATAATTTCGCACTGTCTTGAATATGGTGCTGGCACGGTACCTTGACGTCGTTTTCTGTGCCTTTAGCTGTTTTGAATTTCCATGGCAACGAAGAAAAACAATGACTGAAAACCGAAATAGTAGGCTTGCTGACACGCAGTGCAGTAAATTTTCTAATTCCGTTAAAATTTATTTTCGATTTGTCAGAATGTTAGGTCTGTTTTTAGGTAAAAAAAACTGTTTAATGTTTTAACGTTCCATAATCATGAATAATTGGCATGTTTTTGTGTTTCATTCCAGACTTGCCAGCGAGACATCAAGCGGCTGCGGGAGCGCGAGCTGTCTTTACAGGGAGACCTTGCAGCGGCCGGTAAGGAAATCCTTCGACTGCGTGATCTGCTGAAAGAGTACATGCCCACGGCGGCTGCGGAACCGATGTAAATTGGTGTACCAAATAAAAATACCAAAAAGAAAAACCACCACTACCCACCACCACCCATCATCACCCCAGCTACGCTGTAAAACTGCTGTGTAGTGCACACGGATTGACATTGATGTTGGCACTTTATCCAGTAGGACTACCGAATATCCACCACTTATTGGAGAGCGTCGAGAAGCAGAATAGAAACCCTCCGGCCAAAATGGCCACCGAATAGTGATGTAATCTCATTCTCACCTTGTCCTATGTTCGTTTTTTTTTGCGCTGCTACTTCTATTATTTCTACTCATTAGATGTTAGTTTTCCCTTCAAGGTCTATTTCTCTTGTTGATTAAAAGAGAGACAAGTTATACGTTTTGTGTAAAAAGTTTGTTCATATCAGTATAATTCTATTTATTTCAAAGCTTTCCCGTAACTACTTAGTTTGTATTAGGTCCTTTGGTTTTCTCTGCCTCGTTTCTCCATTTTGTCAATTTCATTGTTAACCCTACCATGGAATTGTGTTAACTATATCGAAGCGACAAAAGAGAGTGAGAAAGGGGCACTTATGAATGTAAACTATTTAATGTTGCACATTAGACTACAGCCAACCGATGATATCCTTTTGAGTTAAAAAATGATTTGATTTGTTTTCTTTAGCTCTGGTTGATGCTTCATCAAATAAAACAAAATATATATTATGTGTAAATATATGTGTTTTTGGCCTGCCGCTCGTTATCTCAGTGTTGGCGAAGAGAAGGAAACATTCGTTCGCTTTTACTGGAACTGAAACTCAAATCAGTTAGGTACTTTTGCTTTGGTCTTTGACTGAAAGTAGGACAAAAAAAAGCGCTGTAAATGTCAATTACCATTTATATATTTATACTATACTATACGCGTAGATGCATTAGTAAGTAGATCATATTTAGTAAACGTATTATATTACAAGACCGGACTAAGCGTTGAATCAAAGCAGAGATATTTTAAAACAAAATGTTGTTCATTTTAAGTGTAAAGTCAAAGGAAAAGTTTTAAAACGGGCTATTATTAGAGAATCGTGCTTTTTATGTTACGAGAAGCAGCAATTTTATTTGAAAAAAAAGTGATGGCAAACCAAAACAAACCAAAAAGCAAACCCTAAAAACAGTGAAAAACCAATCCGAGCGTCAAGAGAGGATCGATTAAACCTAGCAGATGTTTTTCTAGCTTTTAGTAAATACCGTTTAGTTTACCCAGATTAAATATTAATGTATAAATGCATGGAAGCAAACAAGTTTAACCTCTACACGTGCAATACAACACAACTTCAACGACTAAATGGAAACAAGAAATTATGGAGCGAAATCTTTCTGGCCTTAGAGTGAACTTTAGGAAATTGAAATTCAAAAAAAAAACGATTTTAGTACCCCAAGACTACACTTATATCTGTTTTAGATGAAATCTTTATCAAGATAAAACTAAGAACTGTGCGAAATATACTGCCTTCAATTTAAATTTTTTTTGTACGATAAAAAGTGTTTTCCAAACAGGTAAAATGTTATCAAGAAGTTGCAAGAGTAACCAGAAGTACTTTCAAACTGTTTCTATCTATCTCCGAAGGAGTTAGTGACACTTAAAGAATTGATACCAAAGTTAACAACATTCCCAAAAAAACAAAACCTGCACATGCATACAAAAATCTCTGCTTTTACTTTCACATTCGAAAAAAAAAATCAAACAAAAGCAAGTCAACAATCAATGAAATAAACTAATCAAAAACCAAAAGCATAGATCGTGCACACAACATAAGATAAACACAAAACCGCACACATAGATCGCAACATAATTTGATGTCAGTAAGCAGGCAAAAATATCCAGTGTTATAAATGAAACATTTCTGTCTGAATAATGTATGCTGAAGCTGATTGTTGGTAGTAAATAAAATTAAAACGCTCTACATCTCTATCCAGTATAGCAAAGGACTAAGGAAACAAAGCGAAACGCAAAATCAAGAAGAAGGACATCCTTTGAAAACGTACCGAATGAAAAAGCATGGAATATATATATATTTTAAACAACTGTATTAGAGAGAAACAAAACAGTAACCTTGTGTGTCCGTTGTCAATTCTGCACTGTTAACAGAACCGAAAAGAAGTTCCTTTTATATTTCTGCAGTATCGGGATCGCCATCCGAGTTATCCGACTGGGAAGCCATTGTTCCGGTATTATCGTTTGCCACTGGCGGTACTCCGTTCCAGCGGATTTCGAGAATCTCTCGGCGAACACCGTTGACGCACTGCCATGCCACCCGATGTCCGAGCGCCCCATCCGCGTCCAATGCTTGCTCGAACAGTCGCAGTCCTCCGCCAACACCGAAGTAGTAGGCTTTGGCTGCCAGCAAACTACAAACGTCATCGTGTGGTAGTGATGGAGGTTAGTTAAGGATTATCGTTTGATAAAACTAAGAAGTACCTATTACGCAAGTAAAATTACTAAAATGATTTACATTTAACATTAAATAGTCATTGGGGTACCAGTTCGTGCTTGATCGTTTGATCTTAAGTTAAAGTGTTATTACGTGAAAAAGGCAAACAAATTTATTCATGTACAGTGAGCAAAAACCAGAATGAGTCTCGTTTACAATGCAGTCACGTGCACCAAAATATTCATTTATGGCTGCCACCATCAGAATAATCTTGGAATTTGAAACCCATTCCGGGATGTCGCTTTTAGTTTTAAAAACAATTACAGTTTTTTAAACTGTTTGATTTTGACATATATGCCAAAAGCGCACTGATACTGTGGTAGGCTGGGTAGGCCATGGTTTTTAACTGTTAAAATTTGACAGTATCAAAACGTTAAACTTGAACAAAGTTAACAAAAATCGTCTAAAAGCTATTCAAAGTACTCCCATTACATTTTTTTTAAAAAAGGATACACAACTCCCTCCGGTTTCAATTTGCTCTTCAGTAGGTCAATCAGTTTGCTATAGTTGCTGGTATTATAAATCGTCTCTGAGGTAAGTATTACGTCGTACATCTGCTGTTCCTTTTGCACAAAACTTGCCCAATCACCCGAAAAGAAGTGCGCTTCGGCCTGTGGTGCGTCGTCGTTCCTGTTATTGCAGCAATTAAAAGAGTAATTCTTGATAGTCACATTCTTCAACACATCTTTGTTCTGAAAAGTAGCAAATTTCCGTTAAAATAGTCTGAACTAAATTGAAACCGATCGCTTACATAGTCCTGAAAGACGACCGAAGTCGCGCCCAGCTTGATTGCCAGTATTCCCAAGATGCCGGAGCCACATCCCAAATCGAGAACCGACGCATGCTTGAAAAGCTTCGTGTACGATCCCTGCTCTGCAATGAGCTCGCCAAGATCGAAAGTACACTCCCATACCTTCAGACCCCCCTCGTACACACCCGGAATCAGATCGGAATGATTCATTTCGGCCGATAGTATATCACCGGCCAAGTCTTCCTGGGGCAGTGTTAGACAGTTCAGATACTCCACCTGGGTATCGACGCTTGCTATGAAAACATGCAAACTATCCGGTTCAAGGTCGATGCCCTGTCGGAGATTTTCCGGAATCGGCACCTCTACGCACTCGTGACTAGTATCGGACGCTGAAATGTTTTTAAATTTATATTTCGACCAAATCATAACAGAACGCGAATCAGTATTGGCCTTGCCAGCGTTGCTGATATTGTTCAGGGTTTTGCGTGAGAAAAAAAGAAAGGGAAGTATTTTTGCTTTTGTCAACACTCACGCGTTGACAGTTCGGCACGAGATTTCCTGTAAGTGCGAGCAGCCTTCGAAATCTCTTTCAACGCTGGCAAGGCCAATTTACCTGCTGAATCTTCTGAACTAGAATCTGCTTCTTTCGATCCTGCTGTAAGAAATGCGAATTCAAACATCTTGCTCAAATCACTTTTAACTTTCGAATAAAAACAACTAATAAATAAAAATGTTGCGTAGCACGTTGCAAATTAACTGATATTAATTAAATCATTTCACTGCATTAAAAAATACGGTTCGAACAAGTATACCGACGAATTTAACTGTGAAAACTGCGTTGCAAATGTTTTTCGTGATTTACCGCTTTTACATGCTTTGTTTGTTGCACAAACAAAAACCGCTGTAATCAAATTGCAGCGTTGCCAGATGTACAGCAGTGGCACGAGCCGTATGAGATCAATGTGGTATATACAGGTGTGGTAATGTTGGCCTTGAAGAAATTTCATCATAGTGTGATGGGTGAAATCGTAAATCGACCAATCGCGATCAAGCGTGATGTCAAACTCCAAAAACAAACCCCATTGTTCGGCGCTGTTTGTTTTTGTAGTTTGACGTCGTTTCATGATTTTTCGCTACTAATACAGCAAAGTTTCGTTAATTGGTGGTTCGTTAATTGGGCGGTTCGTTAATTGGGTGTTCGCTAATTGGGCTATATGACAACTTGAATGTCAAAATTGTATGGAATTTTCGAGTTTAGAAATTTCTAACAACTGTCAGTCGGCCCAATTAGCGAATCAGCTGGAGTGCAATCGTGGCCCAATTAACGAACTCAGGCTGTACCATCAAATGTCTTCTTCTTCCTCACCTTTTTAAAGCACATTGGTATGAGATACACTCTTAAATGATTCTACCTGTAAATAGGTCGGATTTAGTTAAAGCTAGGTTGAAACTACTCAAAATGCCCTTAAAGTGTACAAACTCAAACTTTGGGTAAAAATTTCAACCAATTTTGGCTACTTGCTACCGATAATTGAATTATTCTCTATGACAAATAACGTAATTTTAAGTTCCTACTACCAATTTTTTGGTTGAAAAACTACTCAAAATCTGAGTTTGTACACTTTAAGGGCATTTTGAGTAGTTTCAACCTAACTTTAACTAAATCCGACCAATTTACAGGTAGAATTATTTAAGAGTGTAGAGTACCTAGAGTGACTATATACAGAGTGGCGACAATGTCAAAATTGGAATGATAATTATCTGTCAGTGTCATTCCAATCGAGCAGACGACCTATCCAACGCGCATGCAGGAAAGAGAAAGAAAAACCTTGTAAAACCCGCATTGCATACATTTGGGATGACTTGTCGCCACTCTGTATATAGTCACTCTAAGAGTACCTACACTGAGAAAACTTTTCGTATAATTTCTATGTGTCCCACACATAGATTTTTGCAATGTGCCCAGTCAATGAACTTTATATGCCAAACAGTTATAATTTATGGGTACGCGAAACTTTTGCACATACTATTCATATGCGTGAATTTTTTATGTGTATAATTGCACATACTATTCATATCCGTATAATTTTTATGTGTATTTCTAGGCGGATTGTGCTTATATGCGGCACATGATAATCATCTGGAATTTCATATGGTAATTTACTATTAGTTATGTGCAGAATATTTTGAGTGTACAAGTATCGACCTTTTCGCGTGCGTAATGGCGGCTGGTGGGTACACTTTTCGACAATGTTTATTGCTTTTTGGAGCTCCGCTCACGTACGCTCGAAATTTTTACAACAACGTTCAAGGGTGAAAATATCAACTTTACGTGAATAAAGTTGCCAAAGGCATCCCAAGTAACAATTTCAGGCTGATCAAACGCTTTTATAGCTGATTTTATTCAACCTGTGGCTAAACTATGGTTTAGGTTTAGAAATTAAAACCTTTTTTCAGCTCTTAAACATCTAAATCTGGTGATTTTATCAAGCTTCAGACTTGTTAAAAGCTGCTTTTGAAGCTGCGATGAAGCTTAATAAAGGTTTTCGCGCGCTTTTTAATAGCCAATTTGCGCAATGCTGTCAATTCTATTTTTAGAACCAGAAATAGTTTTGCAATATGCCTTTCCAGCCGCTTAATCAACGATTCATCAACCTTTATACAGCCAAAAAAATCTTTTTAAATTTAAAAAATGGAACGCGTCATTTTTATTTTGCCGTGAACATTGTCGAGCGCGATATTTTTTAATTTCGAATAACTTTAATTCGTATAAGTAAGCTAGCTAATTAAAAAATGCGTCTTTTTTCCGGGAATTGAACCCGCCATCTTTTGATCCATAAGCACTTACCGCATGATCCGCCCCATTTGCATCCGCAAAACCGACAGTGAGAATATCTTTACACCTGAAGCCTAGCCCGCCTAGCGTGAAACAGTCGATAATGTCGATAACTGACAAACTTTTGCTGTTAGCCGAATTGCGAAATTCTATGATCTGACACTATGTGTGCTGTGAGCCGAAAGAAAACTTGGCAGAAGTTTGTAAAGCCACTTTAACACCTTTAAGCAGCCTTCAAGTAGTTTGAAAGCTGTGAGCACAGACAAACAGACATAACACTCGTTTTCCATTCATCGTACCGATTAAACCGTCATTTCAAATTTGGGCTTAGTTGGGAATGTCTCCGTTTTGGTCAAAGTGGCGCTTTTTGACGAAAGAAGGGAAATTCCCCATAAAAAATACTTGCTACTTCGAGGGATACCCATATTGCTATTTGATATTTGGGAATGTCGATCATAGATGGTGCTAGTGTTCAGGCTAAATTTGAGGTACGATAATTTTTGTCGATTTTTCTTCCAAGAGTTATGTCTGTCTGTGCTGTGAGTCTAATGATAGCTTCCACTCTACACTTTAACACCTTTAAGCAGCCTTAAAACGGTTTGATGTTTATGGCTGTTTAGAAGCAGATTGTTTAGCAGAAAAATCCGCTATTAAGCTTGTTTATCAGCTTTTGGGAGAGAACTGGTTTGAAAAACTTAAAGTAGCTTAAACATCGCTTATTTAAACACCATTTGAGTGCTTACTTTATGCAGCTTTGATCGCCTCAAACCAACTCGTAAACAGCCATTGCTCTTGCAGTTCAGCTACCATTGTTACTTGGGGGATCAGACGGTGAGTGCTTATGGATCAAAAGATGGCGGGTTCAATTCCCGGAAAAAAAGACATGCATTTTTAAGTAGCTAGCTTAAATTATACGAATTAAAGATATTCGAAATTAAAAATATCGCGTTTGAAACATTTCACAGTAAAATAAAAGGCTGCGCTCCATTTTTTAAGTTTAAAAATAGATTTTTTTGGCTGCAGGTTGATGAAGCGTTGATTAAGCGACTGGAAAAGCAGATTGGAAAACTATTTGTCGTTCTAAAAATAGAATTGACAGCATTGCGCAAATTGGCTATTTAAGAGCGCAAAATAGTTTCTCTTAAGCTTCAATGCAGCTTCGAAAGCAGCTATTAATTACCCTGAAGTTTGATAAAATCACCAGATTTAGATGTTTAAGAGCTGAAAAAAGGTTTTTATTTCTAAACCTAAACCATAGATCAGCCACAGGTTGAATAAAATCAGCTATTAAAGCGTTTGATCAGCCTGAAATTGTTACTTGGGCAATTTTACTATAAGTTTCAATATTCACAATAAAAACTGTTGTAAACGCCTTGTTTCTACTATACAAAATTCAATGTATATTTTTTACGATATGTTTGTAAAATTCCCTTTAATTAAACTTGAGCAGCATGCTGGATGCTGCATTACTAATTCATTACACAAAAATCTTTTACACACTTGTCGTGAATTACCAGTTAGTCTGTTTTTTTTGTGATAAACTCGGATAAAACCAAGTTGTCTCCCAGCTGTCCTCGAAGTATAATGCTGCCCTAATAAGTTAGTCGTCGTATGTTCGAATCCCGGCTTGGAGAGGCTGTTGGAGTCAATAGGATCGTTGCGACTGGCCCTGCAATTGTCCTGTACTCTAGCAGCTGGCTGCGAAGTCTGTCATATAAAAACAGAAGATCACGTTTCGATAACGTAATGTAGCACCTAGGCTCTGCTCTGCTTTGAGTTCTTGTGAATTATACTGTTAAATTAAATAACAAAAAAAAATATTGCAGTGGAACGGCCAGGTCACATTGCTAGGTGAATTAACTCAGGTTTTTTCACTGAAAAGGCTTTTGAAAAGAACAGAAAATGGCAACACTGTCTAACTGTCATGACGTTCTGTCTCCTCGGTCAAAGTGTGTGTTAATGTTTGTTGTATTTATATTTTTGTTAAAGAGCAAACTAAGCGATTTATTTATAAAATTTCGAACTGAGTTTATTTGTTACAGAAGTTTCGTTTGTAAAGTGCTAAATGCCAGCATCATGTACAGTTCCCGATTGCGAATTGAAATATGCCCATTCGGAAGACGTATCTTATCACAAGTGAGTATAAAATTGAGGGTTGCAATATATAGTTGTTTGCATACGACGGTTTTGGGTTTTGCAGATATCCCCTGAGAAAACCTGAACTTCTGGCCAAATGGATTAAGTTCGCTGGCCGCAACCCGGAATGGGAGCCTACTAAGTGGAGTACGATTTGCAGTCGTCATTTCAAAGCGAGTGATTTTAAGGATTGTATCTACCGGTTGGTAAACGCTGGGCTTGCACTTTTTTTTAGATGTTTCTTATGTGATGTTACTTTCAGAAAAAATCTAATTAGTACAGCGATTCCATCCATTCGGATTAGGAAATCGACTAATATATTGGTAAAATGTGGCTCTGAAAAAATAGAGGCAGACAAACAGCAACCGGATACGTCACCGGAGCAAGGTGAAATACCTGAAACGGAGACTGATCAGGAGGAGTTGTCCGGTGGGGAAGATACGCAGTTGTTGGATATGACTTGTCGCTTGTGTGGCACAGTATTCAACAAATGGTGTCAAAGTTTGTTATCGGAATTCGGAATGCATGCCACTTTGATCACAAAATGCTTGCCGTTCGTTAGTCTGGAATTGATGCCTTATCCTTCCAAGGTTTGTGGCAGCTGCTTAAAAGTATTGAATAGCTTTTCGACATTCTACGATAACGTAGCCAAAGTTCAAGGAGATCTCGAGCAAAAGTATACTGGCATTAGCGAACTGCCTACAGATAAACCTGTTCCGGATGTTCCATCGAGAACGATGAAAATCAAACAGGAACCGTTGATAAACATTAAAGAAGAAACGGTCGACAATAATGCAACGAAAGCTAGAGAAACTGAAAGTTCACTGATTATCAAGAATCCAAATATTACGAACGACAAAAACAAATTGCTGCTGTTTAACACTCTAACAAACGAAGGACAAATCACGAAGCAAACTCGAGAGTCAAAAAATTGTGAGATTTTAGAGATTGTTAACTTATACCCTCCAATTGTGGATATAACTAGTGCTACAATTCGGGAGGTGCAACCGTACGAAATTACTTTGCCCTCGTCATTGCCTAATCCGACATGTCAAACAGTTGCCCCGCAAATAATTAATCTTAAAACCGAAAACACAGCAGAATTAGAAGAAAACTTTGAAGAATACTCTGGTTATTACCAGGACTTTATTGCTGGTTTTACCGCTTGGGAAGAACATAGCTACTCCAAGCTCCCCATACAAGCGGACGACAATAAAGACGAACTGTTTCCGAGTCACATGGAACTGGCACCGTTAGAGCCCATAAATTTGGGCAATTCCGCGACTGTCAGAGTAATCCACGTGGAGCTGCCGCCTCTACAACCTGTTATTCCTTCGCTTCCGTGCCTCAGATGTCACCGACAAAACTTCCACTCACGAGTAAAATTGCTACGTCACCAAATCTTTCACTGTCCGTTTAGGATAAATCGCTCGTATCGCTGTCTTAATTGTCAGCAGAAATTCTGTACCTGGCATGAGCGTAGAACACATGTCCCCGTATGTCGTCGAAGGTTACTAAAACAACAGCTGAGGCTTGATAAGGCTAAACGAGCGCAGGAGAATCGAAAAGCTCAACGGCAAGACAGATCGTCGACAACGGGTCGTTTCGATTGTACAATGTGCGATCGATCCTACACCAGGCTGTACAATTTGAACCGACACAAGGCTAGCCACAGGCCCGTTGATCAGTGGAATCATAAATGTGGCGTTTGTCAAAAGATTTTCGACAAATTGTTCGATCTGAAGAAACACTTCCAATTGGCAAAATGCACCGGAAGCAACGGTAGTGGGTTTTCAATGCCTAAGCCGGATGAAAATACCACGGGAGATGTTGTGTCGTTGCAGTCGGGAGCAGTAACTTCCGATAGATTGCTGTACGTTTGTTCCACCTGTGCGAAACAGTTTAAGTCGTACAATAGTTTGAAGGTACACGAAAGTGTTCATACAGGTATGCTAGTTGATGCTGGATTGGTAAGACCCCTTCTAATAGTTTTTCTTTTCTTTTCAAAGGTTTGAAAGTGTTTATTTGTGAAACGTGTGGAAAACGATTCGGTGGACAGGTCAATCTTAGTCAGCATCGACTAACGCATGTTGATGAGAAGCGATTCGCATGCAAGCTATGCCCCAAGGTAAGGGAGCGTATATCTTTGATCTGTATTGATATTTAACATACCTTTTATTATATATTTTAGGTTTTTAAACGAAGTGGTGGTCTCGGTCAACACGTTAAAGCTTTTCACATGAAAATTAAACCATACCAGTGTGCCGTGTGTCGAAGGGACTTTGCACTGAAGGCAGACATGATACGGTGCCGACACTCAAAGCTTAAAGATTTTGGTTAGTTGGGCTTAGAAGGGAATCTGCTCTCGCAAAAAAATCGCTGGTTCCCTCATGGAAAGGAGCACGTAAAAATGGAGTTTTTTTGGGCAGCGTGACCTACGAATTATGAATCCAGTACGCATAAAATCTTTCCGAAAATTCTTCGGAGCAGACGTAGAAGGTGGAATAAATTTAACAAAATATGCGCTCCAGCACGTGAGAATTTTTAGAAACTTTGCTGGAAGAAAAATGTGCAGCTGTTTTGTCATATACTCTCACTTCTTGAGTTGAATGACAAACAAAAAGAAATAAAATGCAAGTGATCTTTCAAAATATGTTAAGGTTAAAGGTAATTTTAAACTGGAATATTTATTATAGTCTTATACATTGTGACTGTCAAATCCACTTAAACGCTATACTGTTTCAAAGAGCACTAAAACTAAATAGACACACAAGAATTTTTGAATCTTTTCCTCCGAACATCAGCAATTGAGCTCATTCCTTCTGCTACACATGCATGCTTCAAACTACTCCTAGCTCGACTAATTCTTGTTATCAAAAATATACCTCATATAGTTTGAGCAGACTTTTGTTCGATGCAGTGCTCTCATTGCCTATATGGCGCACTTGCCGTAGTTCATTTCCTGGTTTTCGTTAAAATTATGTAGTGGCAAAGAGCGATAAAATCAAGCACAGTTTTACTATGGTAGAATAGTGGTGAGATACCTTTTTGTACTAATTCCCCTTAGGTCAGGGAAAAAAGTGAAAATATGGCCATTTATTTGCGTGGCGTCTTTCTACATTACTGTTCTCGACTGCGGTATCCTACCTGTTACTTATGAATTCACCTTTATCACATTCATTATTCAAATCCCGAAACTTGTATTATTTTTATTGGGTAAAATCAATTAACTAAACATGACACATACTTTTCGTCTACTTCTCAAACGTTGAACATTGTAGTTACAATTATATACTAATAAAACTAGCGTTTAGTCTAAAGTAACGATAACATTTACACATTTACAGAAACATTTTGTTTGCTTTGTCAATTGCTCCAAAACTGAACTGGACGGTGAACTTGGATCGCCCTTTCTTTTTTTTTCAGTTTAAAAAGTTGCAGCCACGCAACCAAATTAGCACTTTACTGAAAAACGGCTGCGCGCTGCTGAAACTGCTGTCGCCGAACAATACGTTCCTCTTCCATGCGGCGTTTTTCCTCCTGTTCTTCTCTGTTTATTAGCACAACAAACAAAACAAAACACAAAGTTTGATCTAGTTAGCATCGCAGTAATTATTACGCTCACTCACCTGATCTCATCGTGGAACTTGTTTGTTCTCAATTGCTGTTCGATTTTGGCCTCGAAGAAGTTCTTAGCTCCATTCACACCAACCTCATCGACATTGATCTCCGTGAGCCTAGCCAACTGACCGAGCCCGGAGTCCGAAACCAGTTCGCCAGCTCGCGCTTTTCTGTGTATGATCAAAGACAAACAAACATAGTATCAATCGTGCTCATTGGTGACTCATATGACTGTTTGGCTCACCTGTAAATTAGCAGGAACTCTCGGAACGAAATCTTGCCGTCTTTGTCCTCGTCCACTTCGGCGATCATTCCCTTCAGGCCGAGATGGGTCTGTGGAGCACCGAGCTTCTCCATCATGATTTTCAGCTCAGCCAGATCGAGGAAACCGTCCTTGCCGACATCGTAACTGTCCAGGTGAGAGAGAGATCAAAAGAAAGACAAAATTTAGCAGGCGAATGCGAAGCAAGAGAATAAATTACCGCTTTATGGCATGAGTCATCGTGCATCGCAAAAGGAGATTTGTTAGTAGTCAAGTCTCAACTTTCAGGGGATATTTACATACTGTAGAAGGGTCTTCGGTTAGTCACCTGCTAAATTGTGCAGTGATTTTGTATTGCTTCGTTGGAGGCGTTGGTTTGCTTTTCAGAACCAAACGTGCACATTTTTATACGAAGGGATTCCCATAAGCGGGCAGGTATGTGATTGCTTTAAAATATAAAGCTGCCTATTATTATACTGCCGTGAATCGCATAAGAGTCCCATTTTCTATGGAGTTTTCTATATAAATGGGACTGTTATGCGATTCATGGCAGTAACAACTAGCTAAAATAGGGCGTTGTTTGGGAGTGGTACTTATGTTACAGGATACCTGGTGGCTGATGATACACCAAAAATGCCCCAAGACAATCCTCAGAGCAGTTTTGAAAAAAAAACTGCAAATAAAATTTGTGGGACGTTTAGAAACCTTTCAAAAAGTATATGGAAGTCATCATTAACCTAATTACACGAGACTCACGAGGAGAAAATGATGCTGAATAAGCAAAAAAGTTCCTCAAACCATTTTTCTTTACTATTCCGTATTAAAAATCTTCATGAATTCCACTCAATTCAAGCCTATTTTATATCTTTTCATGAAAATAAAAATAGGGTGGTTTGTGTGAAATTAATTTTTACCTGCCTAAAATTGGAAGTCAAAATACAATTATTGTTTTTAATCCATTACTGAATGGATTAAACTTTAATCATAATATTATTGCTTGTAAAGATAACATTTTATAATGAATATTGATTTGACAAACATTTAAACATTTTTTCAAATTTGTAAATCATAAAGTAATAAAGAAATATAATGTGCATGCAATGAAGAATATAAAGCTAATGAATATCATGTTGCTTTCTAATCAGTTGTTGTATTCTGCTTACTAATCAGTTTTCTTGCACGCTTATTCTTGAACTGTTTGAGCAATTATAAACTTTCACTAAATACTAAGAACGCTTGCAATCTTCAAACGATACCAAGCTGACTAGAATTCCATTGGAAGTTACCTGCATCGAATTCAGAAGCTTGATTTTCAAAATACTTCACCAGTAGCCTCGCTGGAAACCGGAGCTCGGTGTGTCGAAACTTTACCATGTTTCTGCTTGTGGCATTGCCATAGCTACTTGTTTGCGCTGCGTGTAACAAACGCTAACCGCACCGACAGCTCATGGTCTACTATGGTTGTAAGTGCACCGGTTCAATGCGTGCACCCCCCCGGGTGGAAAACCCAAACAATGTCGACGCTGTGGAATGCGAGAGATACCTTCGTTGCCACTCGTGAGGAACAAAATAGTGAAGGTAACAGACTATTATTGCATTTATCTGCGGTCAGAAGTGATCGATTACTGTTCAAGAACTACATGCAAGCGAGGCGAACCTCGTAAAGCCCAGAAGCCAAGTATTGAACGGAGATTGTGCAAATGTATCGGTGTAATTCTCTATCGGTTAGAATGCATTTGCAAGGCTTTAAAAATTTATAAGCGAAATCGGATGCCGCGGTGTTTGCGTTCTTGAACTCGTTTCGATTCCATTCGGTTGGCATTAATAGATTATAAGCTATTACCGGATACGGTCGTTTTAAGTCACACCAATGAATGCAAATATTTGATACGACAGAGATAATGAGAGTGAAATTAAAAGAATAAGTTTAATTGTGTACTCGGTGGCGTAAGAGATTAAATTACAGCGCAGCATTTATCGCTGTGAGATGTGTCACCCACGATGTGTAAACTTATGGCAAACGCGGTACGACGGAAAACGTCGTGCACACATAAATCCAGCAGCATGCTTGCGGTCACGTGCTTAGCTGAAAAAACAACAAAGTAAATATCTTTTTTTATGACGGCAAGTCTACTTAGGAAATGTTGCTTGAATGTAGCACATTTGAGTTTTACCGAAACAATTCGTGTTTTAACTAATTAAAACAACATTTTGTGCGGATTGTTTAAAGTCTCAGCCTCTAAGGAAAAAATGTAAAGAGGTTGTAAACCTCTGAGCCATGTCTCCCAAATTCCCAGTTTTTGGACGATGGAAGCGTAACTGACAGTGGAAGCATAACTCTCTCCCTCAGGTATTCTCCCAACTTTTATGTCGTCGATTATCACCATTTGCAAAGCAGTTCGTGGGCAATATCAAGCGGGATTCATGGGTATCCGTGTCACCACGGATCAGATATTCGCGCTTCAGAAAGTGTTGCAGAAATGTCGCGAATATAACGTGCCCACGTATCATTTATTCATCCACTTTAAATCGGCGTATGACACGATCGATCGAGATCAGCTATGGCAGATTATGAACTACTACGGATTTCCGGATAAACTAACGCAATTGGTCAAGGTGATGATGAATCGAGTAATGTGTGTTGTTCGAGTATCAGAGGCAGTCTCGAGTTCCTTTGAATCCTTGGTGGACCCTCCGGCCTCTTGTCTCTCGCCTACTTGCACAACTGCAATTCTGCAATCAGTCTAAATGCAAGAGAACGCATCCCCTTTTACTTATTTGGACCTTTCCCGTTTTGTCAATGATCAAGAGGTTCTGGAGTTATGATGGGACATACGCACAAACATACAAACTCACGTTCAGTTTTATATATAACTTGATAAAAGTATTTTTCAACATTTTCTCAAAGAAGAGCAAATAATAACAGCGATATTAAACAATTTTAGCAAAACAAGTTTTTCAACTTTGAGTGCGATTTTCGCTTTATCGTTTTTTGTAACATGGGAGGATGGGACAGATATGCTTCGACGGCAGTTATTGTTGATAGAGAAATCGAGTTTCCAAGTGCTGCAGGGTTGCACGGTAGCTACTAGCTCTGCAATTCATTTAACAGAGCAATACAATAAACCTTAAACGTGTGATAGTGTTAAAGTAGCCCTGATAAATAAGTTAACCAAGCAACTTCAGTATCCGTTGAACCACGGAAGGTCGTCGCTACCTTTAAAAACCACAGAATGACTTCCGCTATCAAAGTTTCTTGTACAGCTGCTTGCCGCACATTCCAAATGTGTCGGGCGCTTACTTGAATTGGAATTGAAATTCAATGTATTCTTTGTTGGTAGTCCTATACACCGGCAAACAATGACTAGTTGGTGCCACAATCTAGTTTGGTTACTTATGCAATCAACCGAATAAGCCGGCAGCCACTTTTGGAACACTCTAGTACTCGATTTGTTCCATTCCATTTGAACCGGTATAGCAACACACAGCATGTATTTGGTTGTGTTTCCGCCTCAAGTCACATATATCCGTTTGACCATTCTCGTGTTATTTTACGGTTCGGTATTGGCCGTCGAATCAGGTAAAAATTTCTTCTAATTCGGTAGGCACGTTCAATCGGCAGGCAGTTCACGTACACAGAAATTAAAATTACAGTCAGTAAGCATAACAGGGTGCGACATTAGGCAGTTGATTTGTCGGAACTTAAAAAAGCGTATTTAATTGTTCATATAAAACAAACCGAATCTATATACATACTTTGCTTACCAATTCCGCACTGGATTAATCGCTATAGAGAGCGGATAAACAAATCACTTTCGCTGCGATTGCTACCGAGCGTGCTACTTATACGTCGCACATGAAAATTTCCATAAGTAGCACACAATCACGAAGCCTACTAAGAGCGTACAGAAAACAAAGCTCTGAGCCCAGCCAAGATAGGCCATAACTCAATAGTTTTCCCACGTCGCATCGCGATGCTTCGCGCCGTCGTTTACGGCGATGAGTAGGAATTTTATGCAATCAACTGTCGAATAACGACCGACTAACCCGCATGGCATTTCGTTCGTCGTCAACCCCAGCCAGTCTGCGTGTCGTCGGCACGTTCAAGCCATGCCGATGCAGGGCGATTATGTATCAATCTATCGCTAAAACCACACTTTTTGCTGCCTGCTACTGGATGCGTAACGTGCAACACTCACTTCGCCTCAATCGAATCCTAATCAGAGCTAGGAGTACAATTATTCAAAAAGTGCCATTTCCCCCCTTTTTCTGTTAGCAGTTTCGTAATTAACATACTATGCTCTCTCATCAAGGAAGCCACAAGACAGTTCGAAACCATCGGAATATTGTGTAATGAGTTGACACAAGGCAATTTAGCACAGATATCGAACTAATGATGAAAGAAAGAAAAGCATCAGCTTCTGATTATGGAACCTTCGCTCGAAGTGCACATTCACTTTACATCAACATGACTTCTGTGCATTACAGCAACGCAGTACAGTGACGTGACCGGCGTACTATTACCGACGGCCAGCTGCTGCCGGTCACAGAGCCATGAGTCAGAGATGAAAGGACACACAAAGCAGGTCTAAATGAAACAGGAAACAGAGTTGAAACCACATTCGGTCGACCATTATTATTTTTATCTTTAATCGACGCAGTTGGTCCCTGTATGCTGTCTGTAGAATGCAATCCATCCATGTGGTCATGCAATGACAAACATAGATGTAATTTTAGACATGCATGGTTTCTCTACATGTATGTATGCTCGCATGTATGAATCATTTCGAATACACCTGACGGAATGGACTGCTGAATAGATGATAGACCGCGGTCGGGAGAACATCAATCATGCGATGGATGCATATAATTTACTAAATCGTTTTCGAACAAAAATTTCCTGCTGCGACGAAACATAAATTGTACCTACCATGACTTTCTGTCATGTCTGTTAGGTACAAAAACAGCCCATATCGCATGTGAACAAGCTGTTCGATCAGGCGGTCGGGCTCGAAGACAAAGTGTGGTCACGTGTCGATTTATAAGGAGATAATTAGTATGGTGAGAATAGGCACAACCACATCACCTCCCTCGGCTGTATCAAATTTGGTTAGTTTACTCAACCAACCGATCGAAGGGGTTGCAGCGATAAAACACAATCTCGATGGAGTCGCCGCACCCGTGCATAAATCCGCGGGGAGAGCGTGGAAAACTGCAGATGCGAGCAAATTGAAGTATGATGCAGCAGTAGGGTCGATGGCTCGAGCTGTTACGTAAAAATTTAATTTTGATCAAAACGTGTGATGTGTGATGAGAATTGATTGACGAGTAGCAAAAACTCCAAACCAGGCTGAGGGACGTTTACAATGTTGACGTATTACATGCACGACTGACCAGTGCTACGGACAGGTGGAAAATAGGTCATATTTTCTGTCTTTCCGAACACGTGAGTCACGCGGTTCCAGCTGCCCTTGACAAAGGAGGACGTTCGGTTCACTTGCAGCAATTATTCAAGCGAGCTTTGGAAGAACGTTTCTGCTTCACATGTACTTACAGTAAAGTGCACAATAGTAGCGAATGTAAGGTGTGAAAAATGCAAATATTCGCACCTCAGCAGCTAGGGATTTACGGTTTACTGCCGATTGAGCAGCTTGCTATTCCATTAGGGTATAATAATGTTAAAGAAGTAATCTCTGCTTTCTTTTTCTCCGTAGAGTAAAAAAAGGATGCTTTTAGAAATGCACGAACGAAATTTAAATACCTATTTTAACATAAACATTTTTTCCGGCGAAACGACACTAGTTTTGCTATTGCACACCTCCACTTAACCAGTGTCTATCAGTAACAAGTTTGACTATAGGCAGCCTTACAATATGTTCAGTGGCTCTCTGCAACGGAATAAGTTGCACAGGTAAAAACAGCCGGACCTGTACCTACCAGGTTGGTTTAATTATACTGCAATTTGTTTTTTTTTTACGTTTAAAAACAAGTCTATCAATTAACACCAGCAATTATTTATTGATCCGTGTCTACCGATTGCCGGTAGCACCCTTACTTCATGAAACGTAATTGTTTTTTATTCAATTTGCCCTTTATTGCACCTTGTTTACAAACAATCGAGCTGTTACTAGTGTCTGAGTAAGCGATGCTTTTTCTGGCAAATGACTTATGTCGAATTTGTTTATTCAATCCGGATTGGAACTGGATGAACTTTTTGTGTTCATTTGCTCCTATCTGACAGATAAAATTCATCCAGTTTCAACCCGGATTGAATAAACAAATTCGACATTATTTATGTCGAATTTGTTTATTCAATCCGGGTTGAAACTGGATGAATTTTATCTGTCAGATAGGAGCAAATGAACACAAAAAGTTCATCCAGTTCCAATCCGGATTGAATAAACAAATTCGACATTAGTTATTCTTTTATCGGATACATTCGGCAGTATCCTCTGTAAGAAAATGTTTCAGGGCTGTGGCCAAAGTTCTAAGGACTATTTATGTGCCGTCGTTAACCATTGCACAGTGGTCCAGCAGCGAAAATTAAGTGGAAAGTTTTTTGTGGTTCAAAATAGCGCCTCACAATGTTCAGCAAAGTTGTACAACTCTATAAGACAATTAATGCGAAATCAACGACTAAGTTCCAGTTTGCCTTGTAAATACATAATTCATAATAACTTTTTATAAGAAAGAGATATAAGGATAATTTCTTCAACAAAGTTGTAGCTGAAGCTTATATAAGTAACTTTGCTAAAGGCATAGTAGGCGTATTTTTAGGCGTTTCTAACTTACAGGGTGTTTTATAAAAAGACCTGTCAAAAATCACTTTTTCGCTGATTTCTTCAAATGCAGTGGTTTTATTGCATCATAATGTCTTACAAAGTTGGTTATCTTATCAAAAGACATATTTCTGTAGAAAATTGTATGTTGAAAACTCATACGTATAACGAGTTCTAAGGTTTTTCCTGTATTTTTTTAGTCTTTTTTGGAATAGAATATCTCAAAAAGGGGCAAACGAAAAAAATCTAACTTGGCCGTTTCTGAAAGCTTGGAGTTTTATCTCAAACATATATGAAAATAAAAAACTGGTTTTTTCTCTAACTCGAGTAATTTCAGTTTAATTATTTCATGTTTGACCATTTTCTACTATGCAGTATTTTCTAATATTTTCTTGAATACGATTAAAGTCAACATGTCAATGATAAAAAAGAAATTTGTCGTACCATGACACAATTTCTTCTGATTGTCACGTAAAATAGTCTTCGAACTCCGAATAAGTTAAGAGATCTAGTTTTTCGACCTTGTGCTAGTTTTCGAACCACTGCTGAAATATTCACCAAATAAGTTTTTATAACGGTAGTTTTTACAATTGTTTATTGTCAAGATATATGGACTTCGCCCGTCATCCAATCCATACATATAAATATAAATTATAATACCAAATACCAGGGCTGTCTTTCGCTCACACTATGCGCCCAATGTTCCAATATTTTGCCCTGTCGCACAGAGCGATTCGGCAACACACCTCTACAGCTAATATGCACACAGCGTACGAGCGAAACCGGAGTGGGAGCGAACGACAGCACTCGGTGAAAATCGCCCAGTGAGTGATCATCCAAACAGCACTTGGTGCTGCCGTTTGCCACACTCCGTGCAGAATTAACGCAAAAATATTGTTTTGTATTTACAAATTTTCTGCCCTTTTAAAAGAGAAAATACACGCTGCCCTGAACAACTAATATGGTCTATGTTAAGTTAGTACGGAACAGGCGACGCAACAGTAAAAATGTTTTTTTCAATCACACCGCTTCAACTGACCCAGCGCAGGGTGTACAATCCATCCGCGCAGAGTGCGGCTCTTGGTGTGGTAAAGCACGCAGCAAATTTATCACACTGCGTTTGCGACTGCCTTTTCTTGGTGCGCGTAAAACATGAAAGAGCGTGTTTATCAAAAGAGACACTGAAGGGAATTTTTGGGCGAACACACACCGCATGGCGAGTGTTGTGTTGTTTGAGAATGTGTGTCTTTTGGTCTGCGCTGCGGTTTATGCCATCTCTGCCAAATACAAAATAATATAAAATCCAGTGGTATTAGTGTACATGTAATTGACCTCTCAGAAATAGTCAGAAAGTTTTTTCTTAATAGTATCAGTCGACATGTTTAAGTTTAGTATGTTTCTAAAATTGTTCATTAGCTGCATACAGCGGCAGGCTGGTTCATCGCGCGCGTAGTTAGTTCGACGGTGGTTTAGAGTGAAGGGCCTTGGTCTCCACAGAACTACTGTACTCTGGTTAGCAGTTATCCTGGATTTCAAATAATCACTGTCGTATTGTCCTCTCTGCAAATGGAGCTCAGCACCAGCTGTTTTTGATAAATATCAGTCTTACAATTTTCATTATTTTACAAATAGTCATGGGAATCTTCACTTGGATATATGCACATGAAATTAAATTTTATATTGACATTTCTGATTCTAGTCTAAAGTAATCTTTTAAATTACTTTAGTGTCAGAAAGCTGAGAAGTCTTCAAAATTGATGTCTTGTACGTATTCAGGAACAGGAACATGACTATGATCGTAGTAAAAAAGGAGGAACGCTTTCAAGCAAATCCTATCAGAGTCCTGGAGTTTTTTGTCAAAAGATTTGAGGGTACCGTTACTGTTATTTTAAATTAGTATCTAAAATGTTCATGAAAGTAATTCGGTAGTTTAGGAGATTATTTCCCATTCAATTCCATATTAGCTATATCGCCAACCGTTAATAAAATGCTAGTACATGGCGCAGATATTATTAAGGCCACGACACAACCCATAGGGTTATTAAGCGAAGAGGTACAGGAAACGCGAGATAAATGTATTTGTAAGTTCAGGGAATTTCACGCCAGAAAATTTAACCTGATTGCCAATTTAGAGGATGTGTTCAAACGCCTCCTGCTGTCGTCCGATCCAGTCATTGCAATACAAAATCGTTCGTATTGTACACGTACTCTGGAGCTTCCACCTAGCGCAAACCAATTATTAATATAATAAATTATTATATTGCTAACAATAATAAAATATTTCCAAAACAAAACATTTATTGAATCTCTCAAATAAATGACTACCCTTTTTGTTTTCCAAATCAACGATATGCTGATATAAAGTGGTTGAAGTTCGAAAAGGATCTTTAAGTTTTTTTCTCTTTTACCTCTTTGCCTGTTTTGATATACTTACCTGCGATTAAAAAATGACATAAAACTTAAATAACAGTTAACAATATTACGTATGAAATAACCAATATTTTTTTTGCTTTTTTATTGAAAATTATTTTTAAAACATTATTGATGGTAGATTGAGCATATTTGCAAAAGTAATGAAAATTGAGAGATAGATATTTATCAAAAACAGCTGGTGCTGATAGAAAACTGGTGCCATATCTGGAGTTCGAAGACTATTTTACGTGACAATCAGAAGAAATTGTGTCAAGGTACGACAAATTTCTTTTTTACTATTGACATGTTGACTTTAATCGTCTTCAAGAAGATATTGGAAAATACTGCATAGTAGAAAATGGTCAAACATGAAATAATTAAACCGAAATTACTCGAGTTAGAGAAAAAACCAGTTTTTTATTTTCACATATGCTTGAGATAAAACTTCAAGCTTTCAGAAACGGCCAAGTTAGATTTTTTTCGTTTGCCCCTTTTTGAGATATTCTATTCCAAAAAAGACTAAAAAAATACAGGAAAAACCTTAGAACTCGTTATACGTATGAGTTTTCAACATACAATGTTCTACAAAAATATGTCTTTTGATAAGATAACCAATTTTGTAAAACATTATGATGCAATAAAACCCCTGCATCTGAAGAAATCAGCGAAAAAGTGATTTTTGAGAGGTCTTGTTGTAAAACACCCTGTAAGTTAGAAACACCTAAAAATACGCCTACTATGTCTTTGGCAAAGTTACTTATATAATCTTTAGCTACAACTTTGTCGAAGAAATTATCCTTCTATCTCTTTCTTATAAAAAGTTATTATGGATTATGTATTTACAAGCCAAACTGGAACTTAGTCGTTGATTTCGCATTATTTGTCTTTTAGAGTTGAACAACTTTGCTGAACATTGTAGGGAGCTATTATATATCGCTTAACCGCAAAAGTAAGTTTCCACTTAACTTTCGTTTCTGGACCACTGTGCATTGGTTTCCCGGTCATAACTCAGGAACAAAACATAACGCTAAACGTGAAATGCACTGTGCATAGCATTTCGGAAGTTCCTCATCCATTCGGTTCAGTCGAACCCCTCGCAGGGTGCATTCATCACAATCGTTTTAGCCCTGCTTCACTGAAAGCACGTTGAAAGGGTGCCTGTTTGTTTATTGTCAAAACGTACGAGGATTCGGTACTAAAATTGATGATGAGAATCGAACGTTGATATCATCGTCCTCACTGAAACATTGCTCGATGAGAAAATCTACTCTCCGCAATTGTTTGGAAGCGCAGTCGCGGTATTCCGCTATGTTCGGAGTTCACGCAATATCAACAAATCATGAAGCGGCGTACTTTTATTGCAGTTTCTAAGAGACTAAGTGCTTCCCATTTCCATCTGTCTGCATCTGCATACTCGAACAAATACTAGTAAGAATAATGTTCCCCAGTTCCCCAGAGGCTGGTAAACGGCTGGGAAATGCGTACCATTTGTGCCTTGCGCACTGGGAGACCCCACAGACCCCACAGTGGTCCACAGCCTCTTACCCAGCAACTCCTACCCCTACCGCCTCGTGGTACCAGCCGGGATCAGTGTTGACAAATTCATAGCAGCAAAAAACTCAATGAGATTTCAAGCACCATGAAATTTCAACCTTGATCAGAAGCGCCGAATCCATATATGAATTTCTCTCGCTATTATACGCGATGTCTCTGTTGCTATGCGATGTGAACCAAATTCAGCTGTGAGCATTTTGCTTAATTCTTCCACAACTGGCATTTCATACAACGAACCAGAGCGCGAAAGAGAATTATTCGCCAGAGAAGCTTCTTGCTATGAAAACAGAAAAGCTTACGCGTGAGTTTTTTCTGCATAGGATCAAGTTGACATGATTCACAGTTGATTTTGATTTTTCATGAGTTTTGTGATTTTGAGTTTTTAACATCACTGGCCGGGATACGAGCACCTCGGTGGAGATCGGGTAACCAACCCCGGTGGAAACCAAGGTCGTATGCTGACAGAGGAGGAGGGTTCCTACGAGCTACGTTGGCCCTCTGGCGATACTGTGGGGTTGGTTGCGGGCTTTGCAAGCCTGAACCACTAAAAAATCAAAGCAATGGACTCCGTAAGTAATAATAACTCTAATCGGAACAATCGGCAAAGACCCAGGCGACGAAAACGGATTAACGATTGGAAATTAGGAACATGGAACTGTCACTGTCGGTCTCTAAATTTCCTCGGAAGTACTCACGTGCTTTCTAGAGAAGTGAAGAGCCGCAAATCGTAGCGCTGCAGGAGGTATGCTGGAAAGGAACGATGGTACGTACGTACGTATAGAGATGGTCATACCATCTACCAGAGCTGCGGCAATACACACGAGCTGGGCACAACTTTTATAGTTAAGGGCGAGATGCAGAAGCGGGTGATCGGGTGGGCCGATCAACCCGGAATGTGCAGATTAAGAATCAAGGGCCGGTTCTAGTTCTTTAATATTAGCATAATTAACGTGCACAGCCCTCACCTCGGAAGTATCGATGATGACAAAGACGAATTTTACGCGCAGTTGGAGCGTGAATACGACCGCTGCCCAAGACATGATGTAAAAATTATCATCGGGGACTGTAATACTCAGGTTGGTCAGGAGGAGGACCCGGTGATTGGATGGTTCAGCGCACATCCGCAAACGAACGAAAACGGCTTAAGACTTGTCGACTTCGCCGCCTCCAAGAACGTGGCCATACGTAGTACCTTCTTCCAGCATAACCTCTACCATCGGTACACCTGGAGAACACCCAACCAGACAGAATCACAAATCGACCACGTTCCGATAGATGGTCGGCACTTTTCAGACATTATCGACGTCAGAACCTATCCGGGCGCTAAAATTTATTGGGATCACTATCTAGTGATGGTAAAGATACGTCAAAAACTATCTGTTGTGAACAACATACGATACCGGCACCCGCCACGGTATAACCTAGCGTGACTGAAGCAATCGGAGGTCGCCGAAAACCACACGTTATCTCTCGAAACCGTGCTGCCAGAAGAGGGTGAGCTGGATGAAGCCCCTCTTGAGGACTGTTGGAATGCCGTGAAAACAGCCATTGACAGCGTAGCGGAGAACGTCCTAGGCCGTGTGGCACCGAATCGACGCAACGAATGGTTTGACGAAGAATGCCAGCAAATATTGGCTGAGAAAAACGCAGCGCGGGTACAAATGCTGCGTAGAGCCACCCGTCAGAATGAGGAGTGATATAAACAGAAGCGGAGGCAGCAAATATGACTCTTCAAGGAGAAGAAGCGCCACCAAGAGGAGAAGGAGTGCGAAGAACTCGAACAGCTGTACCACTTTCACGACACACGGAAGTTCTATCAGAGGCTCAATGGATCTCGCAAAGGCTTTGTGCCGCGGGTCGAAATGTGCAGAAATAAAGATGGACGACCGTGCGGTGGTCGAAAGACGGAAGCAGCACTGCAATGAACACCTGAATGGCGTGCAGGCGGAAGATCTTGGTAGCGGACGAAGTGACCACATTGGTGTAGCAGGCAACGAAGATGTGCCGCCCCCATCGATAAGGGAAGTTAAAGAAACAATCCAGCGGTTGAAGAATAATAAAGCAGCTGTCTGGGAAAGGATGGCATTGGAGCGGAACTTATTAAAGTGGGCCCGGACAAGTTGGCCGGCTGTCTGCATCAACTGATTGTCAAGATTTGGGATACGGAACGACTACCGGAAGAGTGGAAAGATGGGGTTATCTGCCCTATCTACAAGAAAGGCGATAAGCTGGATTGTGAGAACTACCGAGCGATCACTATCCTGAATGCCGCCTACAAAGTGCTGTCCCAAATCATCTTCCATCGACTATCGCCAATAGCCAATAGATTTGTGGGAAGTTACCAGGCAGGCTTCATGGAGCGTCGGTCTACAACCGACAAAATCTTTACCCTGCGGCATATCCTCCAGAAGTGCCGCGAATTCCGAGTACCCACGCACCACCTGTTCATCGATTTTAAAGCCGCATATGATAGCGTAAACCGACAAGAGCTATGGAAAATTTTGGACAAAAACGGCTCTCCAGGTAAGCTTACTAGACTTATCATGGCTACGATGGATGGGTTCCAGTGCTGTGTGAGAATCTCGGGTGGATTATCGGACCCATTCGAATCTCGCAGGGGACTTCGACAAGGAGATGATCTGGTTTGGCCTGCTATTCAACATTGCGCTTGAAGGTGTTATAAGACGAGCGGCGATCGAAATGCGGGGCACGATTTTCAATAAATCCAGTCAATTTATCTGCTTTGCTAACGTCGTGGATGCTGTCGGCAGAACTTCCCAGCAAGGTACAAGGTGGCACCCCAGTTCAACATAGTCTACGTAAATATTCGTATTGTATTTATGTTTTTGTGTCCAATGATAAATATATAAATATGATATGATATATAAATACGTCACCCTTTCGTACAACTCTTAGGGCTGTATACCTTGTAGTTTTTGAGAGAATTTTATGGATCCTTGTAAAAAAATCTTTATTCGACTTTATTCTTGGTTCAAGGTTTATGAATTTTTTTGAATAGGCGATGTCCGAAAAAATCGGAAAATTTTCCTAAGAGTTTTCTAGAAAAACTGGAGATCTTGAATTTTTTAAATATTGTTAAGTATTGTTGCCTATGTGTGAAATTTCATGAATTCTTGAGCCTCTTTGCCTCAAAACTTCTGGGTGTGGAACCTTTCTTCTGATTACTCTTACGATTTCTTCGAAAATATACCGCCCAACAAATGTAAGATAAACGTTTTTTCAGCCGTTGGTGATTGATCTCCACCCGGTATAAAACAAAGAACTGGCAAGGCAAGCGAATTGCCCGTTCCACAGAAATGGAACATAATTTTAAAATTAAACAATTCACGCTCTCCCTCCGCATAATAATGTTCAGCGCGCATATCGCGCCGTTGCGTTGGACTCGGGCGACAACAAAGAACTTCTGCGGCACTCGACAGCCAGGGGGTGAGGACATTACACCCATGGAGTAATTTGAAAGCCATTTCTGGATGCATTCGTGTGCTATAGTACCAGTTGTTGTTCATAGGGCAACGACTAGTTGATTCGTTCGTTATCATTAAGTTAAGTACGTGAAACGATTTGACGGAAGTCTGTATACAACACAGTCGTAACATTTGAATGACTCATAGAACTGCACTGTACTGGGGGGCTGGTATAAACTGTTCATTGCAATAATAAATGAAGTAAAGGTAAAGACTGTGCGCCTCCACGACGGGCTTCTTACAACCGCAACTTGCCGGGGGTTTGCTTCGAGAGTTTATTACAGATTTTGCTGTCGGCAGTTGTTTATCGAGCTGCTCATTCGATTGCTCATGCCTTCGAGGAAAAGAAATGATAGTGTATACAAAACAAATTTCTTGTGAATAGGACAACCTAAAGTGTTGTGTGCTTTACCGTCATCTGTATTTTCTGAGTCATTTGAATTTAAAGTATATTATTTGATCGAACCGTCATTACGGCACTCACATTACAGGTTTCATTTGCAAATATCGTAACTTGGAAAGTGAAATTGCATAACACTCTATATTGATTTCCTGGACCAGAAAAGTGGAACGCTTAGTGCGAACAGCTGATGGTTTTCCTTTTTAGCATCTTCACAGGCCGGTCGGCCGCGCATTTCAAAAGACGAGGATCGTCTGCCCGTCGACGATTTGCCGACCTGCGTCGGATCGAATCTTTCACGGCGGAATGGATACTAATTTTCGCGCCGCATAGCTTACACTTTCATCTCGCGGCTAATTACCGGTTGTGGCGGGAACATGCGTCTCTTATGTACCTTTCTCGTGTAGATTTGTTTGTTTGCTGTTTTTTTTCTTCCACGGTGGCACCGCAAAATATGTGTACCGTGTGTATGTTTTTTTTTGTTGAAAATATGTTCAAGAAACAATAATTGTTTTCACCTTGACGTTTTGCACATATGCTGTTACTTGTTGAAATCCGACTGTTTTTTTTATTTCAGTTTACCGATACTGAAATCTGGCACACCGGCAACGAATTGCATGTTTGGTGAGCAAACAGTGCACCGACATTCAAGGACAATGCCGTTAATGAACTTCAAATTTCAAAGCAAAATAATTGAGCGCTGACGGTCAGTAAATGTATACAAACGCCAAAGGCAAACGATCTGTGTGATCATATTCATTTATGAAGGTTTTCAAATAGCTACCTAATATATCAATCAATATAAATTTTAAAAAAACATCTAAATATTTCTTAAAATTTGGGTAAAGTGATACCAAATGTCGGTTAATGTGTAACAGATAATCAAATACTTATGCAATCGTCCCTGTCTCATTCCATCGGATGTGTTGCACCTGGTCTCTGAAAGTTGGTCGAACCGGATCGAATGGTGCAAAAAAACCGCGAGACACCAATGACATAAAACATAACATCTAAGCCAAACAACCACTCTAAATTTAGCCAACATTACCGTGTTTCACTTTAATTCCCCATAAAACTATTATTAAAAAGACCGCCATGTGTTGCTACTGGTTGGTCAGTTTAGTTGGACGTAAATTGCCCTCGAGCAAGGATTCTTATCGATTCCGGTTTTTAAGCTACGCTTGTATCGAACGTAAAGCAGGAACCAATTACGCGGCGTATTGCATTCAACGAGCTGGTTATTGTCATTAAATGGATAATCAACAACCAACAGGACAGGATCCTGTTACTAAATTTAAACTTTCAGCCACGATGGATTGAGTAAGAACCTAATAAAATTCCCTTCGAAATTTTCTGTCGCAGTGCAATTATTTGCAATCATGTAAATGCGATTTAGTCTCGTTTATAAGCTAAAAAATTACTCTTATCTACAGTCTTTTTGTAGTAGCAGATATCCTAAAAATATGGAAAAGGTTTAAAGGTAGCAAAGCGTCCAACAGGGATATAGAAATTCAGCATTAGTAGTGGAAGCCCGTCTCTAGAACGGCAGAAACTTTAGCGCGTCGAACAATTTGTTTATTGCCTGTAGACAATCTTGTTGTCCGGTATCTTCGTGAGGTGCGTCAGCCCAATCTAACATCCCGACTTTCGTCATGTTCACGATGGTTATCTCTGTAAGGAGTGACCGGAGTTTGCGGTTAATACACCTGCGCCACTCTCCGCTTTCTGTTTGTTCAACGCAACACCTTTTGTTCGAATATGAGACAATTCACAAATTATATAACGAGCTTGGGAAGGATTGCATCGAAGTGTTACACGCCTGGCACCAATTATACAAAATAGCGTTGCATGGAGGAGCAGGGGTAAATCACTGAAATCTGCGTTATGAAATGTATGAATGTTCCCTATGGCTAGTGCATGCATGTCTCGCATTTCAGTTTTCCACACAAATCGTTGATGAACAAAAGGAACAGCAAAGGTCCCAAGATACTGCTCTACGGAACACCAGACTAAATGTGATATGAATGTGAGCAAGAAGATATCTTGCGAATCGACGGACATTTTTCGAAACTGCGCAATTTAATAAAATACTTCTTTACGCGACATAATCAATCACAAGATAGAGTTCGTTTGGTATATTTTTCTCTATCCAGGACAGGATCCATTATATCAAAAAGTTAATCGACCCAATCTCATTTCGTGTAACTTTTTCAAGAGTCCGCTTTATCTCACTGAATAATAACTTAAAACTTTCAGATTCTGGTTCTTATTATCATAATTGCTTGCAGCAATCGCTTATTCAAATCCCACTTAAAAATTAAAACAGTTTTCATTCCGTGTAGCCATGTAGTTTTAAATTCATTGATCTAGATCATTTTTGATGTTTCACTCGATTGAATTTTAATTGTTTCATTGAACTAATCGAAACAGAATTGATTCAAAATTGCTGCACGATTGACACGAACACCGATGTCAATTCATTCTACCATGCATCTATTACAAGTGGATGCCTAGGGTGGAAGATCTTATTATCGCTCTATGTATATATATTACTGAGACTTATGTAGTGTCTTTGTATGTATGTATAAAATTCTATTGGTTTTTGATTATTTGCTAAAATAAAATTAGCCAAGAGCCATCTACATAGCAATGTCAAACACAGGGAAACTTCACCGCATAGGTAGCATACGGAGTAATCGATTTTGCACCGTCCGTCCGGGGTCACTCAATTGAAATGAGATTTGCGCTTGATTGTTTGCTTTCGCTTCTGCACAAAAAAGCTGCTCTCAAAGTTAGTTTATTGATCCATTTATGAAGTAAAACAGTTTCATGATTAGTTTTACGCCATAGAAAAGTAATTTGGGACGAAAATAAACTCGAATATAGCAAAAGCCATGTACAGAATGTCAACTGCACTGCACATATCAAATCAATTATGAATCTTATTCCAAATACATAAATCATGTTAATCAAGCATTACGACATGTTGGATCTCCGATATTTTCCCTTTTGATTACGCAAGCGGCCAATCGTTACGCAAACCCCAAATTAACACGCAAAATATCAGATCCAAATTTTTAAAGCCAACTAACCGTGCCGTTTCGATGTTCGTTCAACATGTTTTGCTTCTTATTTCCTTTCGTTTCGTAAGGACAGGTTCTGCGCAGTTCAGGTTCGGTGCCATTGTTCAGCTGACCTGCCCTGCCTGTGACTGCTTGTGCCTGCTGCTGCGGGTCTGACTGGCGGGGCGGACGCTCAATGAATAGAGAAGACAGGAAGAGAAGAGAGGAGAGGCTCGGTTCCAATCCTGACAGAGCTGCATGTGCACTGCATAAAAATTAATGGTGCATTCGTTCGAGCTCTTTCCATCGATTTGTTCTTGTCAGTATCGTTCTTCGGGCCTGCTGAACAACTGGATGGTACAGAACGACGCAGATGCGTGACCTTCCAGCGATTCCACAAGTTCATCAGGAAAAAAAGAACCAACGAAAGTGTAGCCGTGTGGTTTACAGAATCACATATGCTCTTTAAGATGAGATTCGACCTTGACATTTAAACCGGAAGATGCTGTATTGTTCTGCCATAGTACAAAATACAAGCGTGGAAAAAAGCCTAGCTGTCAATTACAAATGCAGATTTTGCATATTCTTCACTCAACTATACTCAAAGATAATCGATATTGTTAGGCATTTGTATAGGAATCAATACAGGAGAGATGTTGTTTCTTACTTACTTGGAGAAGGTCGCTTGGTAGTCTTTGATTTCCTTTCGCGAGAACTCGTGGAACTCGGTGTAGATGTTAACGACACGATAGGTGTGCTTTACCTCTTCGCCGTTCTCCAGAGCATCGTTTATCTGCTGGCGGCGGTTCAGGACGGAGAACAGTTCCGAGTCAGCTGACATTTTTTTCTACCTGCTTCTGTTGTTTTCAAAGAGCTAATTATCACTTTCTGCTTATATCCTTCCAGCCAATCGATACCGACATAAACATGTACAATGGCACAGATACCGAGTGGAAGAGAAACCTCTACGAACAATTATTCACTTTTGTGCAGATATTTTCCCAATTATTTTATTCAAACTGCTTCTTCTTTTATTTGCATGATACTACCACTGGCTCGCTGAGATAAGTGCAGCTTATTAAATCTCGTTCGACATCATATGCGATGTATGAACCGCGATTTTTTGTTGTACTTTACTTCACTTACGCGCTAAGACTTGTGTTTATTATTGTTGTACGCCGATCAAAGTTGCACTTGATTCACGTACCAGCTTTGGCATTGAAAGCGCAAGCTGCTGGGATCAACAAACAGCACGTGTTTTTCACTAATGTAGGCTGAGGGTGCTTTTCAGATGGGAAGTCTTAAACAGGCTTATATGTCAAAACAAAAGGCGCACTTGTCTAACCAATGAATGTGTTAACCTACACCAGTTGAAAGTAGAAGTGAAACTGAAAATTCAAACAAAACTGACTCAGTAACGGCTTCCGCAGACCGCTCGTTGAAGACTGCATGTGCGTCGCTCTCTCACTCTCTGGTGAAAAACGTGGAGAAAAAGTGATGTCAGAGCTAATTATACTGGTTAGCACCTGATCTAAGACCTCGGAAAAAGAATGAAACTAAACTTTTTAAGCGACGTACCAGACTTTTAAAATTATTTGATTATGTAATGTACTGTGGCGGAAACTAGACTAGACTGGTATCGTACATAAACTGGCTTCTACGAAAGTTTCGTTTTTTGAACTCAATCTTTTCTCTATTTCTTTTCCCTTTTTTATACCAGTTAAAAGATTATAACAATTTGATCTGTTATTAGTTATTCTTTATTATACGTATACTCAGAGGTGGGCACCGCTAACCGAAATTTTAGCTTCGCTAACAGCTAGTCCGCTAATTCAAAACGTTAGCTTCGATGATTGCTAACCGCTAAAGTAACCAAAAATTTAGCGGAAGCTAAAGCTAACCGCTAACCGCTAAATTGGTTAGTAGCGCAAAGTTAGCAATACTTTGCTAAGCGCCAATTTTGGCAAAATCGAAAATGTTCGTTGTAAAAGTCTAAGATAAAGTATATATCTGGAAAAATCATGAAAAAAATCACAGGCGTCCATAAAAAATGTTTTGAAGAACATTTTCACATTGAAAATAGAACAGATAGAAAATATTTCCAAGAGACAGGCTATGGTTTTTTCTATCATTCTTTGCAGTTTTCTATCACTGTGGAACATTTTGTAAAAGATTTTTCCAAATAATATTTTATTCGGATTGTCAAGGATGAAATTTGCTATGAGTCAATGGCCACATTTGTAAATGAATGACACAAGTACAAGAACAAGAAACAATAAAAAACATTTTGGAAATTTTCCTTAAGATAGAGTTTTTCAAAGTTTGCTTTGGAGTTCCGCAGCCATAGAAAATTTTGTGAAAAACTGTTTTCCAGGCGTACAAAACTTTACGAAGTTTTGAGATTCGACTCAAATCTGTGCGATAATATAGATAGATAATAGTTCAATAGCAGAATTAAAACAAAATTTTCATATTCCTCAACAATTTTCCTCCTGCTAAAAAAAGTTAGCGGTTTTTTTTAGCGGTGCATACATTTAGCGGAAGCTAACAAAAACGCTAACGGTTTTAAAAATTAGCGAAACCGCTAACCGCTAACCAAAATGTTAGCTGAGCTAATTAGCTGTTAGCGGATTAGCGGAAATGTGCCCACCTCTGCGTATGCTCAAATTATCAAAATTATTATTATTATTCAGGAGCTTCATAAATTTTTGTTAAGTCAGTCAATTTATAACATGTACTACTCTGGTTTAACTCCAGGTTCTTGGAGGACTTGTTAACGAGAGCGCTAATTAATTAAAACAAATTGCAGAACAATTTATTTATCACAAAGCAGCTCGGGAAACAACATATGCAATGTAGCTTTCCTCACAAGACCGAAAGTTGACCCTTTACAGTACAATATCATAATCTCTTTGGCTCTTCGCGCTCTGTCTTGATTTGGCGTCGTACTCTCCCGATCCCGAGGCATGCGCAGACGCTTGTAGGTGTATTGCCGTTGCTGTCAGTTGGTTAGCCAAGAGCCAACCAGCTTCTGAGTGACGGAGGCAGTAAAGATATGTTGTTGCGTGCCTTCTGCCTTCTAAAGGCTAGGACCATTTACAGCTTCTGGCCTGGCTTTAATCTATGCCATAATTCACCTACATTGATTTATGCTCACGGCAGATGATGGTTTAGTGGTATATATCTATCTAGATTTAGATTCGACCTTGTGTTAGGAATTTTTAGGTTTTAAAATGTAATTGAGAATCACTAGAACATGTACTGCTCGGTCACGTGGGTTGTTCGAGAGGAAGACATACATAGGATTGTATAGAATTATTTTATCAGTTTACTAGAATTTGTTAACTATTCACAAAGTGATAGGTTTATTTTCAATTCAATTTTTCCTTCAATATAATATATATTATTATCCGACAAGAGACAGTCACAATCATTCATTCTTTAGTGATTAGCGGTAGTATCGTAGTTGCAAGATTTCACGTTAGGTAGGTTCATCATACGCTGCATTCAAGGATTTTTCAAAATTGTACAATTTGGGCCGAAGGATCCCTTAAATTTTATAAAATTTTATACACGGGCAAAGTTTATGGACTCCAATAAAAATTCGATCCCGATTTTTTCGGACAATTCAACAATTCCCGACAACTATGTTTCTTAATATTTAAGCAGCTGACACTTGTGAGGACATATGCAATCTGTTTCCTGACCATTTTTCTAATGTGTTTAAAGCTGATTCTGCAAGTGAGCAATTCATAAACTTGACATTGAGATCTGTACCCAGCGACGCTATTGACGTCAGAGCTATTAGCTTTACTGTCGAAGACGTCCTGTCTGCCATTCGAAAACTAAAATCTTCTGTAGCGGTTGGACCTGACGGTGTCCACTCGACTAAAAGATGTACTTACTCTATTGCAATTCCGTTAACTATAATTTTTAACGCATCGTTAGCCCAGGCAAAGTTCCCCGAGAATTGGATGCAATCGGTAATGTTTCCCGTACATAAAAAAAGCAGACAGACGCAACATCACTAACTACCGTGGGATCACCTCGTTGTGTGCCGGATCCAAACTTTCCAATCCAACGCAGTCAAATCATACATATCGTCTGCTCAGCATGGATTTTTCAAAGAGAGATCAATAGACACAAATCTTGTTGAATTCTCATCGCTCTGCATCAATGGTATTGAAGATGGATACCAAATTGATACAGTTTACATTGATCTTAAAGGAGCTTTCGACAGTGTTGATCATCAACTACTGTTGGCTAAAATCCATCGCTTGGGTGCCTCGCCACATTTTGTTGGTTGGTTGATATCCTACTTAGTTAACCGCAAATTAAATTTCCAACTTGGTTCATGTCAGTCGTACTGCTTTATAAACAAATCTGAAGTACCACAGGGAAGTAACCTGGGACCATTACTATTCTCGATCTTCTTTAATGAAATCTGTTTGCTTGTAGACTTACGTATGCTGATGATCTAAAGATTTTTACTATCGTGAAATCAATTGAAGAATGCAGCGAATTACATCGGCTAGTGAAATTGTTTGAGGATTGGTGAGGCTGGAATCAACTGAAAATTAGTGTACAGAAATGTTGTGTAATATCCTTCACGCACTAAAAATCGACTATTGATTCGGTTTATGAAATCGGCGAATGCCCCCTCCATAGAGTTTAATGTTGCTATGATGCGACTCATACGATTCTGTATGAAACTGCGGAACAGCGATGATGAACAGAATAATAAATGAAAAAGGCACATAGAAGGAAAACGCACGTGTGTAAACGAGCGCTTCGTCAATCGATGAAATCAAGAGCTTGAAATTCGTTTTACTTGTCCGAACAATTAACTTTTCTGCGCCAAAAAGTTTGATTGTTGAACAAAAATTTTCAAAATTTAAGAAGAAATATGTTTGTTATTAATAATTTAGAATTGATCAAATGCTAGTTTAGCTGAAACATTTGCGATTTAATATAGCTTGAAAATGATAATGTATGCATAGTACTTTTCATTTTTGATTGATTAAACAGAAAATAACTAGTAAACAGATATATGAGATCCCAGCTGGCTCGAAGTACGACATTGGTCTAACAAACCAATCATATCGCTTGTTGGAACAACTGCTTCCCTAAAACCTTCAGACCCTACAACGCACACTGTAAACAATTCGTTCTCCGCATATATCTTATCACCTGCACTAAACACAATATATCTTATCTGCTAATCGACGAAAAACCTCAAATACGTTGCATGAACGGCCTAGCAGCTAAACAGTGCTTCAACAATCATCGAAACATTTGCATCGAAAAGATGAAAGCTTTCTTCACAGCAATAGTCGTAGCAGCCGTGCTGCTGATGGTCGTGGACGTCCACGGTGACATTTACTCGGAGATGGCCAGCTGTGCGTGCCCTCTTCTGTATCAACCTGTCTGTGGTACGGACAACGTTACCTACTCAAATGACTGCGTGCTTGACTGTGCTATCGAAACTCCGACCGGATTCCAGATAGGGCTCAAAAAGCAGCGCAACGGATCCTGTGACGAGGCAGAGCTGTGAAATTCGGTTTGAAAAGCAGAATAAACTTTGTTTGAATACTTATAATTTGTGTCTGTTTTTGTTGTGAATAATTTGTGGACAATACTCGGTTCAAAACAGTTTTTCGTCGCTGCAAGCTATTTGGTTAGTGCTAAGCGTACTTCATAAAAGCTTCCACCTGTGCTAAAGTACACATGGATACGGTGCTGTGGGGCAAATCTACTGCTATGAACTACTGAATACCCTTGAGCTTGGGGTTTCCGTTTGAAAAACCTAAACAATTTCTCCGGAATTCCCATTATAAATTTTGTTTTTACCCTATCCTACTCAGTGTTGTTATCAATGACAAGCGCATTGCGATCCGATAAGGAAGTTTATTTCCAAGCAGAAATCGATAGTCTGAGTCTTTTCGTTTTATTATAAAGTAATGCCATTCTGATGACATCCGTCAGTAATTTCTGGGAAGTCTATGAGTCTGAACTGTAGAAACACTAAAATGCGTTGTACTTCGATTATAATTCTGATGACAGTGGCCCTTTTGGGGTCCTTGTTAATACCAGCGGAAGGACGACTTGATAGCGAGCGAAGATTGTGTGCCTGTCCACGGATTTATCTTCCAGTTTGTGGAACCGATCTTCACACCTACAGCAATGAATGCAGCTTGCGGTGTGAAGCTGATTCAGACCTGGGAAGGGCTAGTGGTCTCAAGAAGTTGAAGGACGGATCTTGCGATGCTCTGGCGGACAACTTGGAACATGCACCAGTTGAGTACTGAAGTTATTTGGCATAATGGAGTTGAAGCTGCATGGAAGGTGCTAATTGGTTTACAGCAGTGATTTATAGTGGAAAATTGCAAAAAAGAAGATTGGATGACTAATGCAAAAGTTTGAAAAGGATTGATTAGAAATCAGGCTTGCAAAATATGAGATTTATTACTTATACCGAACGATTCCGTCATAGTAATTCACAACGGAAATTTCCAGTAGATAACTCGTTCAATAGATTAGGTTACAAGAGCTACTTAAATGAATAGGATTAGCTGTGGGCTGTGGCTGGAAGCGTGTGTGCAGTTAAGGCGCAATTAAGTTCACTTGAACTATTTCACGCGCTTGGCAGAAATAAGTTTGTTCAGATGTTACAGTTAACCAAAGAAGCTTTTACCTAACTGTTCGATGCATGTTAAAGCTGGTACTACCGACTTTGCAATACAAGCCTTCTAGGAATGTTACATTTATTCTTGAAATTAATTGATAAAGAGCTGCGGATTGCTTTTTACATTCGTGAATTCATTTTGCCTTTTGTACTACAGCAATGATTCACTAGTGACGAGCTCGTTAATTAGAGCGTTTATTAGTTGGGCGTGCGCTAGTTAGAACATGCCCATCACGGGAATTACTCTAAATATATTAATTATTTTCGTGCATATAAAAAAGTATTACTAAAGTGCTAAATATTACTAAAGTGTCACGCATTAAATGTAAAACAAATTTGCAAAACATTGTAAATTTGTAAAACAAGCATTGTAAAACAAATAAGTTCCTTCTTTTTTCTTGAATTTATAAAAACTTTTCGTAGAAAAAACAATTCGAGACCTCACAACAAAATATACATTAAAATTTATTTAACAAAATATACATTAATTTATTTAATTCTAATGAAGTCGAATTTAATATACAAATTATCATGCATTTTAAGAATAAGGTAAGTGATCATTATCCATTCGGAAAATTGGATAGTATGGCCCCAATAGTATGGATTTATCAGATCTAGGATAATTTTTGGTATACAAACGACAGAATATTTTTTGCTGGATAATTCCAGTTTTCGTCTGACAACCTATCCAATAATTGATAAAAGAATAGTCAATTTGCTCTTCGATACTTAAGACTCCATTTGTTATTCCAAGAAAAATTTCTTCAGTACATACTTCTTTAACAATAAACAGTCAACGCACTGGCAAGACTGTCATCTGCGTAGAGGAATGTCCCGATTGTGAAATAGGTTTTGTATTTTGGTAATATATTTTTCGCTTGAAACGTAAAACCACATAAAACTATAGCGAAATTGGGAGACAGAGTATTGTTTGACAAAAAAAGCCTTCCCGGTTGAGAAACACTGCAAAATTCATAAATGAAAATAAAAATAGAGAAGCAACTAAAAACATAAAATGTACATAAAATACAACAATTATTTATCAACAAAAACGCCTCATACAAAGTGCAAAGTAATTTATCAGTTTCTCAATAAAATCATCCAAATCTGAATTGAAATCGATGCATGTAAAAACAGGAAGTTCGAGATCTCAATTTCGCTTTCATGTATCTGAAAAATGTGTTGAAAATGTTTCTGGTCATTGAACTATAATAGTTTATTTTCTGGATTTTTCATAGCCGGAGAACTTAGCTTTTTCACAACCGGGGTGGACGGCAGTTTGTAAAAAATTATGTAATATTTTTTGAGTAAATTATTTCACTTAAAATTTGTCTGTGTGATGAACTAGAGGTCCAAAACTAAGGTTATAAGCATTTTATTGCCTTTTCTATACTATTTGATATACAAACAAATCATTCCCAAAACATTTAAAAAAAATTTTCGGGTATTTTTTTTTCGAACACATCCTACAAAATAATTTACAAGCTGATTGATTGTTGTTTTGCTCAAAAGCTGCTTCGAATACAATGAGGCGAGACGTTGGTAGTTACTTGGTAGTGCTAGTTTAATAAACACGTGAAAAATGTTTAACCGTTAAATGTTATTCAATATCGCTATTGAAGGTGTGATCCGGCGAGCGGGCATCGAAACGAGAGGAACGATCTTCAGTAAGAGTAGCCAACTCCTAGCCTTTGCAGACGACCTCGACATCATTACTAAAAACCGTGGGACGGCGGAAGTAATCTACGCCAGACTAAAAACGGAGGCTAGGAGGATAGGGTTACAAATTAATGCGTTGAAAACCAAATATATGGTAGGATGAGGCTCCCGAGAAAGTAACGTTTGCCTCCCACGGACAGTGTCTATTGACGGTGATGAACTGGAAATGGTTGATGAGTTCGTATATTTGGGATCTCTGGTCACCGCCGATAATAATACGAGCAAGGAGATCCAACGACGCATTCAAGCTGGAAATCGAGCCTACTTTTCCCTTCGCAAGACGTTTCGATCAAGGAGCATACGCCACCGCACAAAGCTGACGATGTACAAAACGCTAATCAGACCGGTTGTCCTCTACGGACTTGAGACAGTAACTTTACTTACGGAAGACATACGTGCACTTGTCGTTTTTGAACGAAAGGTGTTACGGACTATTTTTGGCGGAGTACAGACGGAAAGCGGAGAGTGGCGGAGACGTATGAATCACGAGCTACAGGCACTGCTTGGAGAGATTCCCATCGTACACCTGGCGAAAGTCGGGAGACTACGGTGGGCCGGCCACGTCGCAAGGATCCCGGACGACTGTGTAGTGTAATCCGTTCTCTTCAAGAACCCCACCAGCACCAGGAATAGAGGGGCTCAACGTGCTAGATGGCTCGACCAGGTTGAAGCCGACTTACGTGTGTCGAGACGCGCAACGAATTGGCGACGAGTAGCCCTGGACCGAGTACAATGGAGAAGAATTCTTGATACGGCAAGAGCCACCCCGGCTCTCGGCTGAATAAGTAAGTAAGTAAGTTTCACAACCGGGGACAATTACCTATAATTTAAAGTGACCAGGTTTTTTTGGATGAATCCGGGACATATTGATTGGCTTATTTGCTAAATCGGTTGGTAGTGTTGAGTTATCTGTAAACAGTTCTGCTCGGTATATTTTTTCGCAGTTTAAAGGTACTGTGGTTTCGTGATATTCATCATGCAGGAGAAGAAATGAAAGTCATTGTGTGCGGTCATCTGCAGAATCCAGCGTTGGGTCGGGAGCTGGCGGGACAGATGGATTATCCTAAAAGAGCTGTAGTGTGAATAATTGAGGGGTGCAAAGAAACCCTCAAGGCGCAGGCCAGACGTTGGAGTTGAACTCTTGATTATCAACTGCGGTTGAGGGACATTCGGAAAGTCAAGGCTGATCTCAGCCGATTGTGCTTTGGCAAAAGAACTGAATTCTGACTGTATTGCAAATCCGTCTGGGAATGACTACAGCTGTTACCGAGCAAGAACAGCAGAAACCTCAAACAATAAACAAAGGCTAAAATCCGGTCTCGTGAGCTGTGCGGTCAAATGATGACGAAACGCGATGCATGTGTCTGACTCGATGATGAATAAGGCCGATTTCAGCCAAACCCACGGGTTAAATTCTTCATGCTCTGGCTCGCGGTTGGATTTTTAGCAGATTCGAGATTGGTTTTGGGGATGGGTTCATGATAAAAGGTCATGACTTGGCAAGGGATCTGTACACTGATACACTGGAATAGGTACCTTACCAGGCGGATTTTGCCCTTCATTAAGTCCCATGAAGCCTGTCGCAGTTTCAACATGCATGCATGCATGACACTGGACTTCAGTTCATCTCAAAAGAGCTGAGTGCACCAAATTGTCCCCGGGTTCGTCCAGTACTGCAATACTGAAGATGACAGCAAAAGCTGAAGATGAAGAGAACAGTTACTAGCGACATTGGTCAGATGAGGGATTCGAGGTGCCGGCTGGCCGGGGCAGTGACTGGGGAGGGTGTGCACCGGCTGACGAACGATCCCAGCTGCAGGTTTTTTCATGCAATTTTATGATTTCCTATGTATCATCCTTAGAAACTGTTCCGAATAAAAAATTAATCAATGCGGGACACTTTCCGGGACGCCTAGTAATCCGGGACAAGCCATCCAAATCCGGGACAGTCCCGCATAATCCGGGACGTCCGGTCAGCCTACTATAATTGAAATGAAGCCGACATTTTTGGTCCAGATTGACAACTTATCTTTCAGGTAATTTTCAAGAGCCTGATGTGGCAGTCAAACTCACACATTTTCGATGTCCCATTTATAGGTACCAAACTGTTAATTTTGGTACCTCTCATTGAAATTTACTGAACATTCCCATTAACCGACAACTATCTGAAGGATGCTCTCTTCACTCCTATCATGAGAAAATGATTGCATCACTTTGTTCCCCTGCTAATTTCGCTAAAGCTCTATTAATACTAAAACATCTGCTAATAAACTCAAGCTAGACTGGGCAATTGAAATGTTCTCCAGATTTTCAAAATATTTTGAGTGACACCGAGCTTTGAGGCACACATTTTAAGGCGGAGGATAAATAATCAATCAGGATCTGGATATGTTCGGATTAAACTACCATACACATATACATACCACTAAAAACGATTCCAGTATGAATGGTTCTAGCAAATCAATTTGCGCTCGCAGCGATGTGTTGTTTGGTGGCGGTGGTTTCAGGAAACTATCAGCCTGACAGTCTGTTGTTCAACAAAGAAGTCCTTCAAAATATCGATAAATATCGACACTTTAGCATCCCTAGAACAGAGATAGTCAATCATTTCCCAATAGAAAATTTTGACAGATGCTGTTTTACGCATCTATCGACGAAATAGGATGCCGAAGAAATCAACCTATTAATCAACCGACTTCGTCGGATCGCGTTGGGTGGTTGTCTCCGTCACCCGACGCATTGGTATATTTAATCTGTTACCGTCGGGTAACGATTAAATCAGATGATGATCGGTTTACTCTGTACAGAATGATGTTTTGACAGCTAAGTCTGAGTGATTTTTGAACAAGGCCAGTTTACTTCTAATTTACTTCTTCTTTATTTGAATATCTAGGTAAGTATCCTTTACATAAAAAGACAGCTGCATTGAATTTGTAACTTATTATCGCTATGTTAGTTGGAATTTCGCACTGAAAATTATCGTGCGACTATTTTTTCCTATCGGATTGTGGAGCCACACAACGGAAATAGAGGTTAGGTCCAGTAACAAGCTGCTCTTGACTCGGTTTATATCTTCCTTAAAGGAACTCCGTCCGGATCTGCGTCGCCGTCAATGAGGCATGGAATCGAAAAGGTCCTGCGACAAGTTCATCTCCTTTGTCACGATGGGAACGGATTGGTTCTGCGGAGGAAGTTGATCGATTGGCTTCATGAAGGATGAGCAGGTTAGTGAAATTAAACTATAGGAGTCAATATAAGTGTTCGTGTATGTTCCGCAGAAGAGAGAAATTTCTTCAATGAACAGCTTTTTTCGATTCCAATTAATTACCTTCTGATCGTTACAGGTTGTCATCGCGCCGACGTCGCTCGTGCTATTTCAAGCAGTCTTCTTCGTTCAACTCGGTCTTGGGCCGCTGGTCGCCAATTCTCAGAAGTCTAAAGTCACTTTTAAACTGGTCGAGCGATACCGCACGGTGGGCATCTCTGTTCCTGAGGCAGGAGGAGTTGTTGAAGAGGGCCACTTTCAAGGCATTATTAGGAGCATTTTTATTAGAATTAGGTTTGGTTCTATAGACTTCAATATAATGCTCGAATTGATCCACCTATTTTGATGTATTGATAAATTTTATGTCCCGAATAATCGACCTATTTTGTATGGTTCCGTAGGTTACAAAATTTTCTCCATCGATTAATCCACCTATTTCGTATGATTTACGTATTTCGTCATCTGATTCCTCCACCGATTTGATCGGCTTTGGTAGGCAAGTTAACTACTTACACCAATTAATCCACCTATTTCGTCGGTATATTGACAAATTTTATCGCCCGATTAATCAACCTATTTCGTTTGGTTCCATCAGACACCTTTATTTCATCACCCGACTAAACAACCAATTTAGTCGGTTTTTGTCGATCGATTAAACATACCGACGAATCGGTAGATCGCCCTGTTAAACTCCCATAAGCGGCGTTGCAACAATCGGCCGATTCGTCGGGTCCAAAATCGGGCGATTCAGCCGACGCGAACCTACTAAATCGGGGGAAAAGTAGGGGGGATTTTCTATCGGGTTGGAAAACAAAACAATTTAATGTCAGTTGTGTCCAGAGATGCCAGAAGTGAAGACATGTCTTCATTTTGAAGACATTTTTGTTACAAAAAAGTGAAATGTCTTCACTTGAAGACATGTGAAGACATGTCTTCACCATGCAGTTTAAATGGGCGGAAAGCCGAAGGAAGACAAATGAAGATATTTTTTCTTGATTCGTGAAGACTTTTCAAAAAATCACCTGGCATCCCTGGTTGTGTCTTGTGTTTTCTCGGACGAAACAATGAAGTTATGAGTGGTTGGAGCGGTTCTAGTTCCGGACAACATCGCGGGCACAGTTACAGTTCGTATCAAGTAGAAGTCGATACCGATCCACTGTGCTGTTGTGAATACTACGACCGGAGCGATGAACGGAATCACATTCTAGCTTGCTGCTGCAATTGTGTGGACGTCGACGAATCCTTCGACAGGTAATTGACGAGTGCAAGACAGATCGAGTTCAAACGGCAGGAATAATCGGGTTCGAATTTGTGTACATCGGTGTATGGGAAATGTGAAGCTCTTAAGCAACCGGTATTTAGAACATTTCCGGCAAAGTTTTGGAAATGTTTATATTAAAGAAGCATTGTTATAGAGGATATAAGTAGGGCTAGAAAATCTTATAAGAACGGTGCATGTTTTTGTTTTTTTTTTGCGCTACCAGCAGTATTCTGTGACGGTATGCGTTTCATTTGTGTCATGTCAATTTTGATGTTGTATAGGGTTGTACAATTATGCCATAGTTTGTAATTACTATTATAAATGGTAAAATACATTTATGCCTTTGTAAGTATAAACTGAGGAAACAAACTTAGGAAAAATATGAAAATTCCTACTAACTTTTTACCGCATTGCCATTATGAGTTATTTTTGACATATGGTTGAGCATCCCTCGCTTTGTCGCATAGGCCCTGTAAACTGACCGCATTTGTTATTGATTTTTATTTTCTGTGCCCCGTCGACTGTCGTGACGGCTGGTCGTTCGTGTGTTTCTCTTGATAGGTTTATTTCTGGACGTTCGATCCCGGTGGACAAGCAGCGTGGCATGCTGCTGACCTTTCAGGACCGCCTTCGCATTCCTTGGCGAGGTGGGGCCAAGCAGATTACGGTGGACAATGTCTTGCCGGTATTTCTGCTGGTCAGCTTGCAGCTGCTAGCTGCCCTGGATTTCTACTGCAGTCTGGCAGTCTTTATATTTATCCCGTTGCTGTTGGCTTATCTGAAGCGTTTTCTGGGACGTGTGCTGCCAAAGTAAGTATAAAGAAACTTTACGGCACCATTCACACTTTTTAGCTTATTTTGCATTTCAGAACAAAATTTTTCTGTCTCTGGCTTTTCTGGAGTGCTGTTTATTTGGTGATTTTGTTTGAGTCGACTGTTCCATTGTTGGAATTACTTCCAGAGGAAAACATTGTTTTTGTGGTGTTGGTGTCTTTGTCGTTTCTTTGCTTCTACAAGTGCAATCAGCGAGCGTCGATGAATCATGAAAGTCATGCACAATATGATTCCTTGCCTAATGGAGATTCCGGAACAGCCATTTTAATATCCGATCGGGAAGATTCTGACGAAAGCGACGGCCGGTTGGCTTGTCAAACATGCCGCAAGTATGTTCCGCCAAGGACCTATCATTGTAAAGTCTGCGGCACATGTGTGGTCAAGCAGGATCATCACAGCGTCTGGCTAAACTGCTGTGTCGGCCGTGCTAACCATCGGTATTTCGTGCTCGGTTGTTTTTGCTCGTTGCTAGCATTATGGTTGTTTGCCAACCTCTCACTCACGTCGGTGTGCCATCCGACACCGATTTTTACACTTCTGGGAGTGACCGTTATGCTACCGGATGATTGCACTGATATCTACTTTCAGTATGAGTAAGTATATAGCATAAATTTGCATTAGTTTCATTGTGGACGAATTTTGCATATTTTGTGGTTTTCAGTATCGCACTCTGCTTCACCGGTGCCATCTATGCCCTTCTGATGTCGTTGGTTATTCTGATCTCCTTACTAAAACAGGTACTGTTTTCATTTACCTTTATAATTATAAGCAGTAAGAATTGACTCAATACCTCGATTCGCAGCTTTGCTTGATTTCGCGTGGTCTCACCGGAAGTGAGTGGCAACGAGGAGAACATATTAACCGACGAAATTGTCTCGTGAACTGGAAAGCGTTCTGTATGGAACAGTAAACGTACTACTTGTTAGGTAAGCTCACTATGCACTACTATCACCCATCATTATTCTGATCATACTATAAAGGTACGTATTTTAACCCGTTTAAAACATAGCCCGCAAGAAGGCATAGGTATTGTTATGTAGCAATTTCGCGAGCAAAAAGCATTTTCGCTATCGAATTGATCACCCCCGTGGAGGGTAACTAGTCTGTACACTGTTTCATGTTTTCCTGCTCTACGATTGCTACTTATTATTGAACGTTTTCTATAATTAGGAAGTAAAAGTAAATTATGACTTTAGGTAAAACAAGAGATAAGTAGAATTTTGTCTTAGCTCTATACCAAACAATGAAATATATAAACGGTGACTCGTAAGTCTCTCCATCAAATATCATTACTCATACCAAATATTCTTATAATATAATGTTCTCCTAATTTTACTGAGGAGCGAAAGTAGGTAGAAGAAATGAGCTGTTTTTAGGGAAACGCAGCAAAACGTAGACTGATCCAGTTTATATTATAAACTCATCTGCATCGTTTTATTTGTTCAACACTCGTTTAACACTCGTATCCTATAAATCGTCGAGTAAGAACTATTCAATACTTATTATCATATATCTACAACACATCATCGTTGCATATTACTAACTATTATTTAGGCGGTGCTTATTTGCGTGCCATTCACTCATTCACCTAGGTTTTTCTTCCAAGAAGGCCTTCCACTTTCTTCACTTTGCACAACAATTTATTCAGTCGCAACAGATGGAATGAGTACAGAAAGTTTAATCTAATTTTTTTACTCTCATAATCGTAAAGCATACACACCAGAAACTAAAAACGCTAAACATTGATTGTACTGAACAGCATGTTGGTAAACAAAAGGAAAAAAAAACGGTCGAGCGCGATAGAATTTATGAAAATCAAAATCGCACACCAAGTCGTCGCTCTTTCAAAGTAGCGAAATGTTCTCGGTGTTTTCCATAGATAATAGATTCAAAATCACTACAATAAAATAACATAGATTAGGTACTCGAAGTTTGTGCTTAGGACAATGGTTTTCCTTCATTGAAGTATCACATTTCCGAGAAACCGGCTGCCTCGAGCGATCTTTTATGGAGCACAGGCTGTAAGCGGAATCACGAGCTGCAGTGAGCAATCCACCGTATCACCTGACGACGGTCAGGAGATTACAGTGGGCCGATCACGCAAAGATACTAGACGATCGTTCGTCGCAAACCGTTCTTTTCAACAACCCCACTGGCACCAGCAACAAACAAGCCCGCGAGATCTGAGAAGTCTGGGAACTCCTTCAAACAGCAGAATCCGCCCTGGCTCTATGCCTAACAGTATTGACGATAGGGACCCAAAGTTCATACTCAATCTACGGTTGGAAAGATTCGTTAGTAACTAACCATTAAGGAAAGCGTTGAAAACGCTCTTCAGCATTGCACGTCATACCAAAATGCAAGTGGTCAACCCGGCTAAATGCAGCTTCGAGATTTGCATTACCTGCATCTAAGTATGCTTCTTATCTCATTTTCCTCAAGCAATACGAAGTAAAGTAAGCCAATTAGGTGATTCGAGACCAAGCCAACCAGACCAACCAAGGAGAGGAAAAAAAAAGCTTGGAAGAAATAATTAAGCATTGGCACGAGGGAGAATTTGACCAAGTATCTACAAGCACGCAATGAGTTGACCACGTTCCTGAGGAGGAAAAAGTGCCAGCAGGAGGAGAGAGATCGTTAAGAGAACTAGAACAACTATTCCGTCTAACAACACGCGCAAGTTCTGTGAGAAGGCGAACCATCCTCGTAAAAGATATACGTCAAGGTCAAAGCCTAATATGTGTAGGGCCGAAGAGGGACAGCTGATCACAAACGATCGGTGATTGAGAGGTGGAACCAGTTTTGCGAAGGGCATTTCAATGGCGAAATAACAGAAAGAGACGCAATCGAGGTTAATTTAGGAGTGTCTATCAAACGACAACAGCGTGCCGACTTCCCACAGAACCGTGCAAAAATGGCATAGAACCATTAGCAATGGCACTTCACATGATAATTTCAAGCATTTGCGAGGAGGAGAAACTACCGGAGTATTGAATGGATTCTGCCCAGATTTCGTAACGTCTTTTATCCCCAATAACGAGAGATTTTGTAGGGTAGTATCAGGCTTGCATTATGGGGGCCCGTTCTACTACGGATCATATTTTTTACTCCGACACATCCTCCAGAAATGTCGGGAGCACAACGTGTCAGCGCATCATATATTCGTAGATTGTAGATTTCAGGGCAGCATACGATATAGTCGACCGCAAACATCTATGGCAGATAATGCACGTGAACGGAAGCGTCTCCAGAGAAAATACCGTTCACCTCCTAGGGTCAGTGACTATTGACGGCGATGAACTGGAAGTGGTTGATGAGTTCATATAATAGGTAATATTCGGGAAGCTACCGCCGACAACAATACGAGTAAGTAGATTCAACCAGGAAGTCAAACCTACTTATCCCTCCACAAGACGCTTTGACCAAGGAGCATACGCCGCCGCACTAATTAGACCGTATTTGTACGTGCCGTATTGGAAGTAAAGTGTTGCGGACTATTTATGGTAAGCAGAGAATGGTGGAGAGATTCTCACCGTGGGCTGGCCACATCGCAAGGATGCCGTTTTCCTTGGACAACTTTATTGGCACCGAAAAAACAGGGGCTCAACATCTTCTTTTGAACAAGTAACAACTTTCTTCAAAACGAGGTCAATAAGAATATTTACAGTTTTAACAACGTCTGCGTACGGTTCCCTGTATGTTGACCGACACAAACGATCACCAAATCATCAAGCATATCAAAAACTTACTTTATTTTTAAAACATTACGCTACAAAAAAGCTATTCAAACATTTAAAAACATCCTAAAATCAGACTTTGTTCTATTTATGTTACGGGCTTATTGCGTAAATAAGTTACAGCTCCTCCTCGATCGGTTTGTAGTCCGGCAGTAATTCCCAGATCTTCATCCGCCAGCGTTGGCGCCGTTGTTCAGTCTCTTTTTCAATCTTCAAAATAATGTGCAGTCTTTGCCAGCGTTCGAATACCTTCCACTTGAGTTGCCTGCGCAGTTCAAATAAAAATTAGTTAACAGAAAACTAGTGACAGCCAAGAAACAAGCACAAACCATTCATAGTGAGAAGCTGCGTGGGACATTTTTCCTTGCAGTATCAAGAGGGCTTGTTTGGTACGACCGATCCATGTCGAGACAACCATTTCCGAGAGACGTACCTCGTACCAGTCGGTGGCTACCTGCATCTTTTTCCGTTGCTCGTAGCAGTACTGCAAAAGTAAAATACAGCATTTGCTCAGCTTCGTTCTATTATTCTTCAAATTTATTTACCTCTTTCCAGGAATTCAGTCCCAGTAGCATGAGTTTCGAGTGTGCCAGCTCATCTGCCTTTTGCTTTTTACTTTCCCACAGTGAGTTGGTTAAACCCCACCATTTACGGAAGTACTTTTTCTTGTAGTATCTCCTGCGAGCGGCCATTGCACGGCGTTCGTTGTCTCTCCTAATTCCAAGGAGTAGCTTGAACGACAGCATTCCGAGACGCTTGAGCTTCAGCAAACGAAACTCCTTGGCAATCTGATTGTTAGCTATCCAAGCTTGCCTTTCCTGTTCGCGTATTATCTTCTGCAGTTTTTCCAGTTTGCGCTTCTCACGCATTTCTCGGTAACGTTTCTTACGAGCTTCCTCATCCTCTAGCCGTTTTGCTTCTTCAGCTGCCATTTTACTTTCCTCTCGTTCTCTCTCCAAACGTGTGCGACGTTCCTTAGCTTCTTGGTGACGTTGGCTACGGTCGAGAGCTCGTTGCTGCATCTTGGCCAGGAATTTCGGTATCATCAGCCCTTGGGCTTGCAGCTTGCGAAGTTCGTCCGCCTCGGCAGTGTCATTTTTCATATTTCCCACAATTTGAATGCACTTGGCTTTGGCACGTAGGCGCACGTTTCCCGTTCGCATTGCTTTGTGCAGTTCGGTTTGTATTTCCATCTTGGAGAGTTTCGCTGCTTCGGAAAATTTCGACAGTTTTAATTCAGTGATGATACGCTCCTGTCGTTCTAGTTTTAGCTTCTGCAGTTCTATGATATCCTGTTGAACCTTCAGGCGGTGTTCGTAGTCTTTCTTAACGTGAATTGTTTGCGTATTGGGTACCGCGGCTTTGGAAGTTTTTTTCTTGTTTGCGCGAACGTTGTTGATGAATTCATTGATGCGTTTCAACTTTTGCTCGCGTGTCGTTGTAATGCCGGTACCTTTGGAAATCTTTTCCAAAATTGTGAATTGCAGCCATTTGAAGAAATACTGCTTAAGCAGTGCACGATCGTAGTTCTGTAGAAATCCTTCTTTCAACGCAGCACTAATCACTTTACGTGATTCTTCCGAAATTTCAATCCTGTCGTCATTGATCATTATCTCTGGTTTGTAATTTGTAATACGTAATTTGCTGTAGTCTTTTTCCTCCATTTCACATCGTCTACCCATAAGCAGATCATTTTTCTCCAGTGGGATAATCGGGTCTTCGGTTACTTCCGGTGAATCGTAGTTATATGTAAGTTTTTCTTTACCAAAATCGTTGCTGTTTTCTTTGGATGATCCACTTGAGTCTTCCACACGCGTTATTGTAAAGTAAAAATCGCCTGAATCGGAGTGAAATACTGTTTGTGCTTCATCATCGTTGGCAAGTTCTGATATACTTTCCGTGGATAAGAATTCCGTTTCGTCGAACTCATCCAGGTCGGAATCGAGTGATTCCAAGAATAATTCGTTATCGTCGAAATCATATTCTGAACCATCTAGAGAGAAAGACGACTCTTCAGCGGGATAGGTAATTAATTGTGTGTCTCCAAAACGTACGGTTTTATTCTCTTCATCTTCAGGTTTTTCATTTTCAGTTTCGCAATCTTGCTTGAATTCGATCTGATCGAAGTTAGAATTTTCTGTCCCATCTCGAATTTCCTCTATTGTAGCTGGCTCCTTAAACATCCTAATATCCTCCTGCCGACATTGTCTAAGCAAGTTTTCAGTTCCATGAATTGCACTCTGGTAGAAATCGTTCGTAAATTTTTCGCATTCTTGTAAGCTTTCGTAGATGATGCTGTTATCGATTTTCGGTAGATCAATCAATAAGAAGCTCTTCTTTTGTTCACTGATCTGAGCCTTTTTGCCATTTGTTCCACCGTTCGTGATTTCTTTGCGAAATTTATTGAGCTCGTTTTCGAACAATGTAGTTTCAATGATCTTCCTGTGATTCTCAAGCTGCTCTTGTTGGTACGCTCGGACAGGATTCAGTGGCATCTTATCCTGACTTCCTTTGGGTTTGCGTTTGATCATCTCATGTCTGTAAAACACAAAAACGTTTTATGCATAGAACATATTGGAACTGCAATCGATTCGTGGAAATATTTACAAACTTAAATGTATTTTTTGATAACTTAAAAAGCATTTATGTATTTGATAACAACATTTGAAACATTTATTTGGTGACAAAGAATGGGGCTTGGTCGCTAGAGAGGGTTAATTGTTTATGTTTCACAAGCTAATTTTGAAAATGTTTTTAATTTTAAGAAAATTTAACGTAACATTCAACTAACCTGATATCCATCACAAGAACCGGATTAAGGCCAGCTTTGGGTGGTCTCCCGTCTCCGTTTAAAATTTTCAATTGACTTTCGTCAATAAAATCCATATTGAAGAAACGTTTCACCGTTTTCGAAGTGACAGTGATGTTATTCAAGTGCTTCCTCCT